>NW_016690306.1:1341615-1414560 GCF_001604755.1 Lepidothrix coronata
TGAGCCCACCCTTTAATCCTGAGGTTCATCTGCCGGAGCCGAGCAAGCTTGGACAGTGGCAGTGAGGTCCCCAGGACGTAGGTTTGTTTAGAGTGACCTTCTCTTAGATGGATTGCCTTACAAGGCTAACGAGCTCCATCTGCCCGGGACTGTGTGGTAGGAAGTAGTAAATTATCATGATTATTTTATGTGGATGTTAGAAGAAAGTGAGTTAGGAACCTTTGCTGTGGGAGACTTAAGAGAGTTTTGAGATAGGAGCTCATTGTGACATGTCCTGGAGTTGTTCTTCTTTCCCTTTAAATAATTAGCATTTATTAAAATCAGATTCTCCCTAAGCTTAAATAAAGCTCTTCTTCAGCTTTTAAATCAGAAGGAACAAACAAACAAACAAAAGTTAAGATTGTCTGTATCATGGGGATTTACTAAGCTATTCAGAGCATGTGCTTTCATATAAGCACATATAGCTTATAGGTAGAAGGAGAGGGAACTTCCTGTTCTAGCCTGGTAGAGTAAGAAAAAAAAGATGATGCATTTGCAGGAAGATCAATTTAGGTTTCCATAGCCAGTTTGAAGTACATTGATTGATCAACTGCCTATTAAAAATAAATGTCATCTTCTTTGTAGTTTAGGCTCCTTGTTGGAATTTAATCTTTCAGTAAATAAATTCTTCTTTTATACTTATTCTTCATCAAAAGGTTTCTCAATTTTTAAATTGAGTGGAAAAACAAACACTGTGATATTAGCAAAATTAATGGACATTTTCACCTCTTAAAGTCTTTAAAAATATTTTCTGTTTTAGGTCTTGCATTAACTTACATTTTGGAAAACAGCTTTAAGCCAGAAGCAGGTGCAAGACCTGGAGTATCTAAAATTGGGATACTGATCACTGATGGGAAGTCCCAAGATGATGTTATCCCTCCTGCTAAAAACCTCCGAGACGCTGGCATTGAGCTGTTTGCTATTGGTGTGTATTCTGCCATATCCATATATTGTGTCCCATTATACCCTGGTGTATTTGTATCTGTTGCTCTCTAATTTAAAGAACTGTTCTTTTCTGTCTGTATCAAGTAAGTATCATTGTTAATTTATATATTTTAATACGTTCTCCAATTCATTGCTGCTATAATTGGAATTTAGCAGTATATATGGATGCTACATTATCAGGAGACAGCTGAAAAGATGCCACTTGTGCTGGCAGAAATGGAAGTCTTGAATTAACATCTTAACAACAGAACAATCTGCAGTTGGTCATTAAAATGAATAGAACTGGATATTAATAAGTTTTTATTAACAATCCCCGTGTATACAAAATTTTTTCTTTTTCATTGCGAATATCTTCATTTTTCTTTCCGATAAAAGGTGTAAAGAATGCAGATATAAATGAACTCAAAGAGATTGCTTCTGAACCTGACAGCACACACGTCTACAACGTGGCTGACTTTAACTTCATGCATACCATTGTTGAAGGTCTTACCAGAACAGTGTGCTCACGAGTAGAGGAACAGGAAAAGGAAATCAAAGGTGAATAAGAAACAAAACATAACGTAACTTACGATGAACTCAGGGCTACAAGTCTAAGCTCTAGGCTGGCTTCTGGCTCTTAAGTCATGCTGTATATTCTGTTGCTTGCGAGAAGGTGCATTGTCAGAGAAGTTATCTTCCTAGATATGTTTTATTCTTGCTTTGATATCTGTGATCTTTTGCTCTCTGTCTTTGATAGTAGTAAATATTATGGTATTTGGTAGTACCAAAAAATACAAAAATTCATTCTGCTGTAATTATTTCAAAGTGGTGGGTAAGGAAATTCTTTTTATTATACACAGATCTGGGGATAAATTAGTTTAACAGCTGCACATGGAATTGTTACATTTGTGCTGTGTTTTCCATCTCCTAACTTACTGGTTTTATTATCTCATAAGTTTTCAGAAGTTTCAGCTATTTAGATTGCTTTGTCCCTTCCTGATGACAGCTTGTTTTCTCTTTTTTAACACACAAAAAATATATTTCAGCACACAAGAAAAGATGGTGGTGAAGAAAATTGTTCTTACATGAAAAAGTTTCCGCTGACTACAGTTTTTTTTGCTTTTCTGAACAAAAGAAATGGCCATGCAAAAATGTTGCAATTTACCAGAGAAACAGTTCTACGTGAGGAAATTCTTTCTGAAAGGCTCCAGTGGATTTTGTTTGTGTTCTTGGTTTCTGATTCCTTAATATCAGAGAAATGCTGAGTGATTTTTCAGTAAGCTGGAAATATATATCAGTAAGGAAGTCTGTCTTTCACAGATATTTCTACCTGTGCTATGAAGAAGTGTGTGTTAGTAAGGCTTCATTCCATCTTTTTGCTCTTTTATTCACCTGAAAACTGGAAGAAATACAGAACACTAGCTGTGTCTTGTAGAGGGAGTAGTCAGTTGAGAAATTGAGAGGGAGAGGATGAAAAAACCATAGAGAGATGAGACATCTTTGTGGAAAGGAATTATTGCCAGAGAAGATGACTGTTCACTGCATCTCTTCAGTTGGCTGACAGACAGCATATCAGATTCCATCCTCAGAGGAGCACAGGAGATCACAAGATCACATACGTACTTCTATGTTTTTCGTAACTGGGAAGAAAGCAACCTAGAACAAAAAAAACAAACCAGAAAGAAGGGTTTTGATAAAGTGATGTGAGGAAGGACAGGAAGGCTTAGTTTTGTGTTTTGTCTTTTTCATTTAAAGGTTTATGAAAGACCGGGGAAGCTTAGTCCCGGTGAAACTCCACGTGCAGTACTCATTATGACTTATTTGTTTCCTTGAAAATAACCTAAATGAGTGTGTAGTAGCCACACTACTGATGAGGAATGATCTTTAGAGCTTCAGCAAATACAACAAACCAAATAATCATTATGCAGAAGGGAATAAAAAAAATTTTGTTGTCTCAAACCTAGGAACAATTGCTTCACTTGGGGCTCCTTCGGATTTGGTCACATCAGAGGTAACAGCTAGAGGATTCCGGGTTAGCTGGACCCATGCACCAGGCAAAGTGGAAAAATACAGGGTTGTGTACTATCCTACTCGAGGAGGACCACCAGAAGAGGTAACAGGAGGAAAAGCTTCCCAGAAATTTTTAATGCAACAGCAGCAAGTAACCAGACAGGAGATCCATGGTCTTATTTTAAATCTACCCTGAAATTTCTTGTGTGGGCTCTGAAGCCCACTACAGAAAGGAGATTGATCGCACTGGATGGTGATGAAGGTTAGGTAGTAGCTAGGCTGCTTTTCTGTCTACAATGTAAAGTAAAGGAGTAAAGTGTAAAAATAAGCTTTCAGGGGATGGGGTAAAATCTTCACATTTTTCTTACACGTACAGTTACTTAAACCAGTTCTGTAGTTTCCTCCTGCACCCATCTGTTTACAAGAACAGAAGAGGTAGGAGTTGATGGCAAGGCAGATTTTCAGTTCTAAGAAAATAATTATTCATAAAAGAAGATGATATGTGTGTACATTTTGGGACATTTACAATTTGTCATGCAAAATTTGGAGAGAGGTGATTATTTGAGTAGGACTTGAGCATTCTGGAGACAGGGAAAAATGCAGTGGAACAAGTTTCTTGCTTTATCTGACAGCTTATAAAATTGAGTGGAATGGCAAAGAGCAAAGGGATTGAACTAAGATTATATTTTGTCTCCTTTTTTCCTTTTTACTAGAAATGCCAATGTAAAAATTGCCTGAAAGAGGAATTGATTGATTTGAGGATAATACAGTTAGTTTGCTTAATGCATATTTAGTGAAATTTTCTTTTAAACAGGTTGTAGTAGATGGAAGCGTATCAACAGCAGTTCTGAAAAACCTGATGTCTTTAACTGAATACCAGATAGCTGTATTTGCCATATACTCAAATGCTGCTAGTGAGGGCCTCCGTGGAACAGAAACTACACGTAAGTATCTTTAGCATCTTTGTTGCAGATTTGACTGTCTGCATTTTATCAAACTGTGTGTTAGTCTTTTTGAAAAAGAAATACAGAAGGGAGTCTTTTTCAATTTAGCTTATTTTAGTGCATTTGCTTTAAATTAATTTTAGTTTGAATTAATTCTGGGCTAAGTTCCTAAGTCCAAATTCTCTGTGAATATTTAAACACTGAGAAAGTTTTTACCTCTGGGATGAACTTGGAAGTCAATTGTATTGAACCCTAAATTGGAACATTCCTGTGTGTTGGGTGTGGAGCCAAACTTTATGAAGTAGGTTTGTGGCTGAAGATGATCTTGTGAGGGGAGGATTAGGTGGGACCAGAAATACCTGCATGTGATTTCCAAAGATTTTCAAAGATTTCTGTACATTTCTTCATCAATGATTCAATTATTTTCTGTCTGTAAAATGGTGATTTGGGATATTGTAAGACAATACATTTACAGTTTTGGGTATTTGTATACAAAATGCAGTTACTTTTTTTAGAAAATATTACAGATACTAGGAAGGGAAGTAAAGAGGAACTTTAGAGTTCAGACTAGGAGACTGGAAGTCCATATGTGGACTTATGTCCATATGGGATGTATTAATAGCTGATACCTGCTGGAAGATCAGCACAGGGCTAAAGGAATCTATAAGACTTCTAGAGTGCTTTGACAACAACTTCCTGACACAATTGGTCAAGATGCTAACAAGGGAAGGTGCTCTGCTGTAGCTGGTACTTAGAAACAAGGAAGAACTGATGTGGGGAGGAGGATGTTAAAGTCACAGGTAGCCTTGACTGTAATGATCATGAGATGGTAGAATTCAGGATTCTAAGAGGAGGGAGGAGTTTAAAAAGGAGGACCACAATTCTGGATTTCAGGATAGCAGTCTTTAGTGTCTTCAGAGATGTGCTGGGAAGAAGCTGAAGGGATATGGCCCTGGAGAGAAGAGGGATCCAGACGAGCAGCTTGATACCCAAAGATCGCATCCTACAAGGTCAAGAAAGGTCCCTACTAACAAGTAGGTAATCAACCAAAGGTGTCTGGAGACCAGCATGGATAATCAAGAAACTCTTAACAGAGCTCAGACATAAAAGGAAGTTTATAAGAGATGGAAGAATAGGCAGATGACACAGAAGTACAGAGCTGCTGTCTGGTCTTGCAGGGATAAGTATAGGAAAACCGGGGCCAACTTGGAGATGAATCTGGCAAGCGATGTGAAGAGGAAAACAAATTTAGCCTTATGTAGTTCAACAAAGGGAAGTGCAAAGTCCTGCCCTGGGGAGCAACAACCCCATGTGTCAGTACACATGGAGGGATGACCAGCTGGAAGGCAGCTCTTCAGAGAAGGACCTGGGGTCATGGTAAACAACAAGTTGACTGTGAATCAGCAAAGCACCCTTGTCACAAAGAAGGCCAGAGCCTTCTGGATCATGATTGAAAGTGAATCATTTTCATTAGAAAATGATTGTCACCAGGTTGGGGGAGGTGATTCTTGCCCTCTGCTCAGCACTGAGGAGACCATAGCTGGATGCTGGGTCTTGTGCCATGTTCCCCAGTGCAAGAAACATGTGGACTTACTGTAGTGACTCCAGTGAAAGTCCACAATGATTAAGGGATAGGCACATCTTTTGTAGGAGAAGAATCTGACACAGCTGGACTGTTCAGTTTGGGAAGAGAAGGCCCAGGTGATCTCACCAATTATGTCAAATCCCTGATGCAAGGGAATGAAGAAGAGTGAGCCAGATGCTTCTCAGTGATGCCCACTAATAGGACAAGAGCCAATAAGCACAAATTAAAAAACCATGAAATTAAATTTGAACAGGAGAATATACAGCTTTATTGTGATAGTGGTCAAACAGTGGAATAGGTTGTCCAGAGAGGTTGTGGAATCTGCATCTCTGGAGATATTTAAAACCCAGCTAGAAAAGGTTCTGAGCAACCTGCTTTAGCTGACTCTGACTGAACAGGAAAGTTAGTTAGACCAGATGATCTCCAGAGGTGACTTTCATACTAAATGGTTATTTGATTCTGTGTCAGTGCAGATCTTTGCGATCTGAAAATAAAACATAATAATATAAAATTATTTGAGACTTCTCAATTGGTCTCAGTCTCCCAAAATGTCATCTCCAGCCATATTACACCCCACAACACAATGTTAGGACCTGTTTAATTTATTGAGGCAGAGGGAGCAGTCACATACTGAGCCAACAGGATTGTTTTGTACTGCACCTGGAATTCCTTTGAAGTCACCCAGTCAAGTTCTGACGGAGCCCAGTCCTGCTGACTTTCTGAGATGTGATCAAATCACACCCCAGGGTCATGCAGCATCAAGCAATTTATACATCTGTCTTTGATAGTGTGTTGGAAGTAATAGTCTGACATGTGCAAGTATTAATCACTCCACATGCTAAAATATCTGCAGTTTTGAAGTATTTTTTACTATCCTAATGGAGAATTATGGAAAATTGTACTTTACATTCCTGCCTTTGTGTGAGATACTGACTGATGAAAGTAGTCACCAATTGCATTTGTGTTCATATAGAACACTGAAAATGGTTTACAGGTATCTAAACAGATGTATGTATATGCATAATGTACAGATAATTAGAATGTTTTGTGACTTTAATGGTTGCTTCTAACTTGAAATAAATATGAAATCCATTCAAGTTTTCATTTTACTGCAAATATATATTTTACCTGGTTTATTCTAGTAACATGGGTAAATTAAACTGACTAAAAACAACTGGAATAAACTAAACCAGCATTATCTACTATATATTCATTTTTGAGATTCTGAACTCCTCAACTGAAAATTCCAGTAGAAAATACCATGTTTTATTTCCATTCACCTCTTCATTAATCTATTATTATCTAGATATATTATCTAATATTTCTATTGCCAGGGTATCTTCCAGTTCCTGTTGAGAGATAAAATACAAGTCACAAGTTAGGAAATATTTTTCTTATGGATTTTTAGAATCAAAATAAGGAAAAGGACAGGTGATGGATACTCTCTCTGATTCTGGGGCAGTTTGAGTAGGAATGAGACACTGTGGAACCAAGTACCTTCAGGATATCTCAAGATGTAGTTTCTTGCTGTAAGTATCAGAGATCTGAATGAAGCTCTGAGCAAAGAGTGTGAAGTACACTTGAAAATATTCATGGGTAGTTTCTCCCTGTAATGAGAGGAGCTGTGGGAATTCATAAGAATATAAATCAACACAAGAACAAGGATTTAAATAGGATGGAGGTAGGTTATTAAAGGTTTGGAAGTGCAGATGGGTAACCTGGAAATAGAAACCTAAAGAGAGGCGTAGGTTGAAGTTCTGCCACCACTTACAGACTGAGTGAACGGCCTCAATGAACAAGAGGCTAGCCTGGTGTTGTACATGGGGAGTTAAGAGCTCTGTTAGAGCTTGTTGAACACAGTGTAAGGGATAAACTATTTCTTGGAGAAATCAGCTAGACAGGGTGCAGTTTTTGTTTGGACAAGGAGATTAGCGAAGCTCTGTGATTGTAGTTAGAATTTGTTGCTGAATCTTTGTTTGCAGATCAGATTCTTCAGAAGTATACAAAGAAGAGCTTAATAGCAGCTTAACATCCAGCTTATTATGGTCTCTCTGAGTTCCTAATATTAAAGGCTTGATATCAGTTAGCAATAGCCCTCTGTTTTTTTCAGACCCTTTCAGTCATTTTAGGGACTTAGAATTTCCAAAAGAGAAGTCAAAGTTCCCTCATATCTCTCCAGTGACTGGATATTTTGGTGGGATCTGTAAATGTTGTAACAGCAGTTAAGAGACCTTGGGATGTTATTTTGTGAGAGGAAGAAAGTGAGGACAACAGGGAAGTGCAAAATGCTACTCTAAAGAGTTACAGAAATGCAAATAAATATTCAGGAACCCAGATTGGTGCTATGTTCTGGTATCAGCGCCTTAAATTCACAAGTAAACCTCCTAATATTGGTTGAATTTCACTCAGCCTGCTCTCACTTGCCAGGTTATTATTCACCATGATTTGCAATGGATGATCTTGCCCATATTTGCATTATCCCACTGACACAGGCCTGGGAGCCAGTTTGGACAGTCCAGGCTTTAAACATGCAACAGTTTATAGTCTAAATATTTTGACATGTGCAATGTGCTCATCCCGGATTTTCTCCAGGGTTTTGTACCTCGTGGCTGTCACACCCATACTCTGGCTTGGGAACTATTCCTAGCAAGAGCCATCCCTTAAAAATGCTACTGGTTCCTAATAGCAACCCTGCATATTCTTCAACAGCGATTGGTAATCCTCCTTCAGATCAGGGAGAAGGATGGGTGAGATCAGAACAGAGCAATTGGTGCAATTTGGTGCTCAAAGAACAGCAATCCTCCTACTGGAAGTATTCAGAGCCATTTAGGACAAGTAGCTGAAATGCTTTCTAAGGCATAGCTCTTCCCTGGCATTAGAATTGGTTTAGGTCATAATTTCCTTGTTTGTCTAGTTCTGCGATCTCTTATGTACCAATCATCTCTTCATAGTTGTAGCATACAGACAGTACTTCCATGCGTGGAGATAGCTGTATTCCTTTGTGTTTCCTGGGGTAAAATAAACTCTTTGAATAATAGCTGGTTGTTCAAGTGAGACAACTGAATTGACTCTCTCTTGTTCCACTGTAGTCGCCTTGCCAATGGCATCGGATCTGCAATTGTATGATGTGTCGCAGAGCAGCATGAGAGTGAAGTGGAACGGAGTAGCGGGTGCCACAGGTTACATGATCCTATATGCTCCCCTCACAGAAGGATTGGCAGCAGATGAGAAAGAGGTGATGTATTGTGCTTTCATTTGTATAGCAGTTATTAAAAAAATCAGTCTTTTAAAGAATAAACTAGTACGTGTCCTTTAACCTCCAACTTGATCAGCAAATACTTTGCAGTTTTTTTCCATGACTACATCAAATACTGTATATGTTACAGACTATGAATAAAGTGCAAGTGCCAATTGGTTATTTTTATATGTCGTTGTCATAAAAATGCAACAACTTCAACTGAATTTAAGTGATCCTTTTGAAATTATGTATGAGATGATACTGTGATCATTGTATAAGACTAACACTCAAAGGGAGAAAGAAAATAAAGTAAAACTAAGATATTTTTAAGTGTGCTATCTGAAGAATATGAACTTTAGCCTTTGTTCTCATCAGGGCCTTTAAATGTAAATACCATTTGTAGGTCTGACCTTCATTGTTTTTTTCTTTTAGTTCTGTTCAGCCTTTACTTTTAAATTTAAAAATAATGCCTTCCATCAAAAGTGATTTTAGAACACATTATTTAGAAGGAAAAGAAGGTGGGACAGGGCAAAGTCTAGTCTTTTGTCACTAAAATAGTAAAACCAATAGACTTTTCTAAAGTTGCTAGCATAGTTCCAACGGAACTTCTGATCTAGGATTTTAAAGTTTTTATGCTCAAGTTTCCGTATGTATAATTAAGGTTATGTACAACATCTGCATTCAAGCAAAAACACTCAAAAGCATGCAGGGGCATGTGAGCTTTCAGTGCAGGAAGCTACTGAAAGCCGGTATAGACTTGTGCTGTCTGATAAATGAGTGGCTGCGAGCACTGTATTCTGTTAAAAATGGGGCCTCCCTGAGAACTAGGTGGTTCAGGAGGCCTAAGCTTTACCTTAAAGAAATAAATACAGTCAGTCCATATGGCTCTTTGTGAAAGGTGGAGAAGGAAAATGATGCACACCTCAAACAGCAACAAATCTGAGCCTCAGTGGGAATGGCAATCAGCTCCTCCAGTGATTTCATGTGATTTTCAGATCTGTGACCGAAGATGAAACAAAAGGTAGCTGGAAATGAAAAGGCCTTAGTTGTGGAGAACTAGCAATTTCGTTATTGCTAGTATGAGTAGTGACTTTTAAAGCCCTCTTACCTATGTGTTTGGCTTTTTGACAATTTTGATGTTTCAATTACTGTGCAATATCCCCAAATCTTGAGCAAAGTACTGCAGACACAGTATCAGACAAACGCTCAGCAGAGCATTTGATCACATATCTAATTTCAAGTGTGTAATTAGTATTCTTCCCTATTATGAACTGTTTCAGAAATAATGTGTCTTTTTTTCATGGGGTTTTTAGATAAAAATTGGGGAGGCCTCAACAGATCTTGAACTGGATGGACTGTTGCCAAATACAGAATATACAGTCACAGTTTATGCCATGTTCGGAGAAGAAGCCAGTGATCCCCTTACAGGACAAGAAACTACATGTAGGTAGCACATATCTATATATCTATCAGTTCAGTGTTAACAGACCTTCCAAACAGTCTCTGAACATATTAGACCAGGCATTTGATTTTAAAATCTGACTAGAATAGTCCATTGGGCTCTTAACTGTACTTCAGTTTCTCTGAGTGAATGCTTAATTTACAGAGGCTGAGGATTTCTACAAAACAGCTTGTTTTTGCAACAGGATTGTGAACTTGTCTCTCTTGTTGGTAGTGGTACTACGGTTGCCCATGCTGATCTTGGTGGAATTACTGACAGTTTTCCAAACTTGCTGACGGTGATTGAAGGTCATCACATAGCTCTAAATTGATTGGCTCTAAATTGAGATTGCTCTGTTTAGCCTCCTGTAGCTAGAGAACCAGGTGTGTGGGGGAGCCTGCTCAGAAGGAGAAAGTAATTGCTCTGGCTCAGTAGTAGTACAGACAGAAAAGAAGCAAAGACAAGATTTCTGTCCAACCCCTGCTGCCCAACATCTGGTTAACAAAGGGTTGGAAAGTGCCTGTGCACTCATGATAGATGATGTGTTTTTAATAAGCAGCAAGAATTTTGCCAGCTAAATTCTGTCCTCTGCAGTCTGTACACAGCCCTTTATGTCAACTCCCTAAAAAGCCTTAGCATTTGGAAGACAAAGGATTTGAAAATAAGTGATTGTGCTGCTGCTGGGCTATTTCTGGGACTGCATTCAGTGACATTTGTGTTGCTCCCAGCAGCGGAGTGAGTGCATCCTCTTGTTTTGTACTCCTGGTATGAGTGACTTGGGCAGTGTGAAAGTGACTTGCATTTAATAGGTGAGAGAAGTTCGGGCATGTGAATGCTAAGAAAAGGAAAGCCCAGAGCAATTGCTTGTAAGATCAGCAAGCAATAGGGGAAGGAGCTCTAGGAATGGTGTTTGCTGGGTCTTCTCTAGTAGGTCATTTGTAGACAGACAAGTGTCAATAGTGAATTAATGCAACCTGGGCACGTTTGTGGACTTGAAATGAGTGTAGAGGATTCCCTGCTGGAAGATCGAATTTTTGGCTCTGTCCCTTTCTCCCTCTCTTTGTGTCGCACTCCTTGTCTCACACACGTCTCCATGCCTGCACCCCCCACTCTGGCTTTTGGTTGATATCTGCTCAATATCTGGTTTTCATTTCTCCTAAACAGTAGTTTATGTAGTTTATGACTGTGCCAGCCTGAATTCACTTCATACCATATGATCTTGGAGACTGCACAGCACTAAACCTGACTAACACATTGGATGGAAGATCACATACAAATTCCAGATACTTTGGCACAAACTGAGGTTTCCTGGCCGCTGTCTGATCACAGAAGCTAGTAACATATATTAGTCAGCCCATCATATTACTGCTGCTACCAGACCAGAATAAAAAAGAAACCCTAACTACTCTGCAATCTTCATTTATTTTTAGACTGACAAAATGCAGCCATCTCTGGTCTTTAGCACTGTAATATGAAAAAAGATTGATTCTTTCCTATACAGCTATTCAATTAAGCTCTCTGCTAACAGGATTTGATGGATCAGGCAGCGAGGCAATCTAGGAGGAAGAAAGCTCTTGGTGATCACATATGTCAGTGTTCAACACTAATATCTTCACTGTCTGTATTCTGATTTAAGCTACTTTTTTTTTTTTTTTTATTAGTTTTTTTTTTCTTTCAGTGGTTATTTCTGGCTTACAACTTCTGAATAGGCTTCTTAGTATTTTCTTCCTGGAGTTTATATCTGCCTGAAGAGCGATCTGCCAAATTTGCTGTAGTATTACGTGTAGTATCTGATAATCTGTATTTAGTAAATAATATTCTACACACTGTATCATCTTGGTTACTGTAGCAAAACCTTTCGCCATGCCAAACAGAGACATGATCATCAAGCTCCTTCTGGGGCGTAATTTCATTTTGGGGCCAGGATTCATCCAAGACTCACTGTAAATATCACGTAAGTCTGGCATCAGGACTGCCTGTCTGATTGAGAGCAATGTCGTCAGGAGACATTGCTCAAAAAAGAGCTGAGACTGAAGCATTTTGTTGTATGACCTGGATGGTGGAGTGAAATGCATTCTACAACTGACAGAAAGTAGAAAGGAAAGCCAGCACGTGATACTCCCTTCACTAGACTCAGAATGTGTGGCAAACCCATTTAGTACAATTCCAATGTGTTCCCGTCTTCTCTATTCTCAGAGCCAAGTTGACTGTTCCTTGGCTGGTTGCAGATTTTGAATTGATACATGGCTAAAGATCCCACATAATATATGAGGGGTTTAAAATCTGTGCTTTTTCCCATGTGCTCTTGTGTGAGGGAAGCAGCTTCTGAAGTGCTGATATTTATCTGTCCACATGGATTGGAGAGGAGTGTGTGTGTGAAGGCAGGATGGATAGGGAGACGTTTCACAATTCAGAGGAAAGTAGCAGATGTTGGGCTAATACAGAACCTACTGCTGAGAGTAACAGACAGCACAAATTGCTTTCTGTGGTGTGACAGAAAAGTGGGTGAAATCTGAGACTTTCTCTTGCATGACCTCATTTTCCTTCAACCCATGACAGTCAAGGAATAAATAGTAGATAAATATGGCTTTGACTGGGGTTGCTGTCAGGAAACAGCTTCTTTCTGTAGTAAAAGAGAAAAGATCAAGTAAAGGTAAAAAAATAGCATGTTTGGAAATCTTCTGAGCTAGTTATACTTTTTGGACAAACTTACTTTTATGTCAGGAACTTTTAGGATTCAGAAAGTTTTTTGCCAATATACTACGGTCAAGAAATATTTTTTCTGGGATACACATAAAAAACAAATGCATATAGGGTAAAGATCTAGTTGAATTAACTTAATTCACAAATACTAACACAAATTTATTGCAAGCTTTGTGTAAGCTAGGTCTTGGTGTGATATCTGCAATGAACAATTGCGTAATTTCTTTGTTTTTCAGTATTAATTGAGATGCATTCAGCAAAACTGAAAGTTCTGTGCCAATGAAGAGCTAAGCCATTTTACCTGCCTTTAAGTACTTTTATATCTCTGTTGATGTAGGTCTTTTAATAGGAATATTAGTGATAAAAACTTTTGAATGGAAAATGTATTATTTATTTTCAAGACACAGCTAAAACTTGGAATCACTTTCATGGTTTTATCTCTTTTCATTTCAAGTGCCTCTAAGTCCACCAGCAAATTTGAGATTTTCTGACGTTGGACATAGTAGTGCTAAGCTAACATGGGATCCTGCTTCCAAAAATGTAAATGGCTATCGCATCATGTATGTTAAAACAGACGGAACAGAAACCAATGAGGTAAATTATTAGCACCTCTTTTTCCTTAACCAATCTCAAACCTCCCCAGACTTCTGTAATTATTAAGGATAATGTTTATAAACAAAAATTACAAGCTTGCAAGCTGTAAAAAAAGATTCGCTAGAGAATTCTGCAACTTGGTGCAAAGAAGAGTTTGTTGGTATTGGATATATGTGTTTGTGGGGGACAGTACTCTGAACTTCTTACATATCAGAACAGTCATTTGCTGGGGCACTACTGAAGGAAACTACTCAAGTGAACAATGGTCTGTACGAGCATGATCTTGACTAAATGTATGGTATGCAAATATTTATTCTTGGTTCAGTTCAGATGATAAGTCTTTTGATGTATCATGTCATGGACTCAAGCTTATTCAAAAAGACTGAAGGCTTCATCACATTTCCTTAACATTTATTGCTCTAATTATATATTGAAAACTCTCTTCCTAGAAAAAGGATTTGACTTGAACAGAGTGCTGAGATGATACCAAGTTGTTCTAACTTACACTCTTGCGTTTAATAATTTGCTTATGCAGTATTTAGTTATGACTTGTTATTGAAGGTGTTTTATAATACCTTTTAGCAGCATAAATTCTGTGATACAATGAAAAATGTGGTGGAATGATTAATACAGAAATATTAATGCAGAAATCTGAAAAAATACAGAAATTTTAAAGAGTGAGTTTGATTATGAAAACAGTCCAGATCCCTTACAAAATAAGTTGTCATGGATAACTTAGGCCTCAAAAAAAAAAAAGTCTTTAATAGTAGTTATCTGTGATTATGTTTCTTTTGGGACATATCTGGCCTTTCATCCATATGAGATGGAATATTTGTATTGAACCTGAAGAAACAGTTGCCAGCTTTGGAAGGGAGCATACCAGTGCAATGTTTTGTGTCTTTTGTGTCTTCTAGGTCCCTTAAAACTTAAATTAGAAATCATTTGACCTCTTCCTATTGATTACCCTTAATATAGATAATATGCCTGATTGTACTCCTCACAGTGGTATTTGAACTTCTCATGCTCCCGATACTTATGCTTTTTATTGCAAGTGAATGTTCAGTTCACTTTTCCTTTGCGTCTGTTCAAAGAGCAGGTGGCATTTTTTTGTTTGCTCTGCATTGGTAGCACTTCCTCTGTGGTGCTGAGCTACATGACACTGAATAGTTGGACTGATAAGCTGTTTATACAGCTTTATGTCCCTGGCAGAGTCAGTTAAGTGCATCCTGGAGAGAGACCAGGTGTAACTGTCATGTTGTCTCTTGGCAAATGTTAAACGTCACGGTTTATGCAGTCTTTGTCCGTGATAAGGGATTGGATTTAATAGCTCAAAAAGTCATCAGTGCTGATGCTAGCTAGAGTTAGGCTACCAAGTATGAATTTTCCTTTTCCATGGTTTGTCATAAGCAAAATTTTCCTTTTCTGTAGTTTATCTATTTTAACTGATTTTGTCAGCTCTTATGGCCCTGAGTTGCTAATAGTTTCACAGAATTTCTCTACTGATTACATGACATTCTCTTTCTGTATGATTATTACCCAGCAGAATTTCACACACTGATAATGTATTGTGTGGTCAATATCTATTGCAAGTTATGCTTTCTCTAGGTGGAAGTTGGTCGTGTTTCAACCCATACTCTGAAAAGTTTGGCACCCCTTACAGAGTATACTGTTGCAATTTTCTCCCTGTATGATGAAGGACAATCTGAACCGCTTACTGGCAGCTTTACCACGAGTAAGTATTGCCGAGCTTTTGAAGGCTTTCCAAGAAGAAATTTTATACTTTCTTACGTTATTGGAAAGTAAGATTAGTTACAGCAAATGTCTCTGGCTGTGAATTCAGATATATGGAATACTTTCTGTTATTTTCATTGGTGTTTTTGGCTTCTTTACTCCCTTATTGTGGAGTCAATTGCCTCTTTACTCACATGAGTAATCTCTTGACATCATGAAAACATCTCCACAGCATTCTGAAGCATTATTCAGTGTGATGGCATTTGTATCTCCAGCTGAAGTTTAATGAGTTTTGAATCATACGTTTAACCAGTGAACTATTTAGGCACTAAAGGGTAGAACCTTATATACATACAGATGAACTACATCAAAAGGAGAAAATATAAGGCATTTAAGGTTCCTGTAGTTTGTGTAGCATAGGTATAGTTTCTGTAACTGTAGTTCTGCATCAAACAAACAGCCGATGACAAATATTAATGCTTTCCAACATAACAATGGGAAGAGAAAGACTTTGAGGGAGGAAAGAGAAAGATGAGGTGAAAGAGGAAGGAACAAGATAGGTATGGAACAGAGGTTGATACTCACATGCAAAGTGCAAATGGAAATAGACACAGAGTCCAAAAAGGGCAGAGATTGGGACTTTGCTTTGAGATGGAAGGAAAGAGCATGGTGCATAGAGCTCTGAGCAAAGGACTGAGGGTTGAATGCAACTCCATCAGTGAAGAGAGGACAAGGAGGTTTGTCCAGTTAGAATAGGTAGAGTCTACTCCCCTTCCCAAACTACAGACCCACTTCCCTAAGTACAAGTAAATGTGTAAAGAATTTTCTAGTGCCTTTGTTGCCTACCTCTCATGTTATACTCTTTTTAACAAACTGCAAATAAAATGGTATGTGTCTAACATTGCCATCTATGGAAGTCTCAGAGAATAATTTACTCACACTTTTCTTTTGTATAATATTTTGCAGAAAGAGTTCCAGCTCCCCAGCATTTGGAAATTGATGAAGCATCAACAGATAGTTTTAGGGTCAGCTGGAAGCCCACCTCATCAAATATTGCTTTTTACAGATTGGCATGGATTCCTTTGGATGGGGGGGAATCCGAAGAGGTAAATTGCCTTAATTTTCTGAGGGGGTGAAAAGGAAGAGCGAATTCCATTCTAATGACACCTGTGCTGCAACTTTTGCCATTTAAATATGTCCAGCTGATTTACAGAGAAATCTGCCCCTCTGCAAAGCTCTCTAAACAAAAATCAAACCAATATTCCAGTTTCGTTTTGAAGAGGAAGTGAAGAAAGAAGAGATCTTTTGTGAATGATCAGTCTTATCTGTAATGTGCCAACTGCCACAGAACTAGCATTGTTGTTTGATGTCACTTCAGTTTTCAGACGTTCATGTTCTTCACTTTGCTGTAAAAAGGGTGGCAGTAGCTGAGCAAGAGTAGCATAAAGCTCAAAATTTGTCTAATGTACTTGCCACAGTAAAGTTGCCTGTGAAGCCTTAGTTATGTAATGTTACAAAGGGAAAAGTTTACAGACAGTAAATTTATTATATTGTTCCTTTATTCCTCTTTTACAGTTCTGTCTCTTTTTCCCCCTCATGCTGTATCTTTTGCTTTAAGCCCTTGTGTGTCTCATCCATAGTGTCCTTTTCATCGATGGAATTTTTAAATGATTTTTCATCCCTTTAGCTTTTCCTTTTTTATTATCTTTTTCCAAATAGAAAAAGACAGACACTTTCTCTCACTTTCCCAAATTTTCATAGTCTGCCTCATTTCCTCTTTCCCTTTCCTTCTTTATTTACTCATCATTTTGGCTTCTTTTGTACTTCTCAGTATTTAATGACTCTCATACATCTTGCTCTCTTGGCATCAGCAATGTGAGAAGAGGCCACATCTGCAAACTGTTTATCTGGGTACAGAACTCAGGGGGAAAGATGACATTTCCCACCTGGCCCTAGGTTTCATGCATTGTTTTGTCATCCATTAGGGCAGAAAGCAGTCGATTTAGCTTAGATTATGTGTCATTTTTTTCTGTAAATTTAACTTAGCCTAATTCTTTCCTCCCTTTTACCTAGTGAGAGGTATTCATGCAAGAAAGAAAGAAATTAGAGGATTGAGCAGGGAAAAGAAGGAGTTGGCAGATGAGTGAGTGAACATAGGTCGTTCTCTAGCACTTTCTTCTGCAGTAGATGAACTGATTTGTTTCTATTTAAGTTCCAGTGAGTAGCTGCCAGTGAACCCCTTTAAGACATGTGCTTTTTAAAGTGAAATTCAAGGTATCTGTGTTCTTTGAGTGTGAGAATAAATTATTAAGAAATATTTGAACTGCTAAGGTTCCACTTCTTCATTGTATTCACTATGAACTGCTGGAGCCCCTAATATTTTAGCATGTTGAAATATTAAAAACGCCCAAGCTGCCTTCTTGTTCTCCTTGCATGACCTCTCTAATGGGGTCAGGTCTAGGATAGCACAATACCTCCGGGCTGTTCGCTCTTTAAGCTTCTTTCCCAGCTAAGTGATCAGTCATGCAGAGAAACAACATGCACTCCCTCTGTCTTTATTCCAAGACCCAACTTGCCAATTAGCTGAGTGGGGTCAGGGGGTGGTGGTGAATTACACACCTCTCAGTTCACTTCACCCACACTGCTGATGGGTAAGGAGGGTTCAGTGGGGTGTTAGCACTAAAAAGCCAGAATAAATTTAAGAGTGACCTTTACAGTAGAGAATGCATGCTGTTATACTTGTGTGCTTTTTTCCGGTTTTTGTCCTGCCCACTTGAAAGTTCAGCACTTTGTGATGGTTTTTTGTGGGCTACATTGGCAGGGAGTGGAGGGTGATGCTTCAGAAAGTATGCCAAAATTAAATGTGAGACAGTAACAATGTATAGATATTTTATAAATATTTGATACACAACTAGAGGCTCTGGGGAGTTGAAAAGGAAGGCATTGCCTGTATCTACTTAGTATACAGCTAATTTCACTCAAAGCTTGTTTCTGAAATTTTCCTGAGAAAATCTGTGCCAGAAAGTGGGCAGCGTGGGATGCCTGATTCATTACTTGATAGTTGTAGAAGGCATGGCCCCAACTCATTTCTTTCTGCTTTTGATTTTTGTATTTGAGTTGAGAAGGTCTGATCTCAAATTGTGTTATGGGTCCCTTTTCCCCAGGACCAACTCAGGAAATCTCCTGTGGTAGTTAAAAGAATGAAGTGGGATTCATTGTTTCTGCTAACCACTGCGGTAGATTGCAGCACATATCTATTGTTTGATTTTCGTTATAAATCTAACTTTGATATTGTGTATATAGTGACCACCTTTAAAAACTTGGCAGTGTTAACCTAGAAAAAGGCTGTTTTATTGTAGTATCTGTCTGCATAACCTAAAAACTATTCCCAAAACTGGTCAGCCCATTTCACCAGAATTACTGCTCAGGCTCCTAAAGCATTCTGCTTTATAGTCCCTTGCACTCCAGCTCCTCCCCATCTGTTGATATCTTCCAATAAAATAAATGAAATACAAAAAAATCTGAAGTGATACCTTCTCCTTACAGTTAACATTGCACATGTGAATCTTCTGCCGCTGTCAAAGGTAGAAATAAGGAAAATTACTATTTAACACTTCACACCATATAGCAAACTTCTCATCAGGACATCTCTCCTAATCCCCAAGTCTGCAGCAGATATTCTTTCAAGTTGCGTTCAGAAATGTGGAATCATAACTGGGATTACAGTTCTGGTATAGAAACAGCATTTTGTAAGGCTGTGGAGATGCTGAGTGCATTTGTCATAACAGTGCTTGAATGGTATGGGTGTGAATGAAAGTTAATCTACCTTTTTATATTGCTTTAATTGATAACTGTTTTGAATTGTAGTAATTTTTTTTTTTAAAAAAGCACATGTTCAGCTTTAGCAATTAGTTAGTTAGTTGTGAGTGAAAGCATGAGACTATACATTTAAAATATTCTTAAGTGTTTTTTTCCCAGATGTACTCTGTGATACTTTTTATTGCAATATGGCTAATAAATTTTTTGGGCAGATCTGAGTGTAGATATAATTTATTTTAAAGGCGAATTAATTTTCCTTCTTTCATTTTAGTCAGTTAATGTAAATTAATCAAATGCAGAACTGATGTTCTTTAATCTTGCTGTGTTACTTAGGTTGTCATAAATGGAGATGCAGACAGTCACGTTATAGAGGGTTTGTTGCCCGACACAGAATATGAAGTTTCTTTGCTGGCAGTTTTTGATGATGAAACTGAAAGTGAAGTTGTTGCTGTTCTGGGAGCTACATGTAAGACAAACTCTTGATCGTAATTTTTAAAGATGCTTAAGTGATTTAGATTTGATGCTTATAGCTTATATATAAAATGTGGTTAGCTTTGGGTAGCTATAATATTGAAGAATGTGGTGGTTTAGCACCAGGGCTTTGCTGACTGTATTTTTTGCTTTTCTTGTTTAATATTATGTGGAGATGGCTTTGAATCAAAATGGTGGTTTGGCTCTCTGTCTGACCTGTGGTATTAATAACCTTTGGAACTGGGTAGATATTGTTCCATCCTACATTTCAATATTTAGTCTTTGAACAAGGTTCCTTATGAGAAGATATATCAGATTTTGGAAGAGATTTGTGTTAAATGTTTTAAAGTAAATAATTTACAGGAAGTTCACTTAAGATGTTTGGAATTTTCAGTATTTTTTTACTTTTTTATTTATGTAATTTTTTACTTTTTTTATTTATGTAATTTATACTCACTGGTGAATTCGCTCTTGCCTGAAATAATGGTCCAAAACAGCTTACATAGGCATCCTGTGACATTAATATGACAGTAACAAAGATAAAATTTGACAGTCATGTACAGTGTATTTTATGGTTTATAATCAAAACAGTGGCCAGTATTTCAGGAAGATTGTTCTATTCTCTTTTTATGGATAATGACTTGGTTAAGTAAACAGCTGTATTTCTTATGAATAAGTTCAAAAATTTATTTGATTTTTAGTAACTTAATAGCAGGCCTAATCTTGAACCTTCTATTAAGCAAGAGCCCTTACCCATTGAAATTATGCTAGTGTTGCCCAGTGTTGCTGAGTGTACTTTCTGTTTTTCACTTGGACAGAAATAAAACACTCTGAAAAAACTTTCAATTTAATTAATCTGACAACCTTAATAAATGGTCAAGGTGGAAGTTCAGCCAGAAATCTGGGAAAATATATGCATTGTTACTTAATTGTAGAGTTTATAATTATGTCTTATCTGTAGATCTAAGTGCTAATCCTGCAAATATATGGGCCTAAAGTAACCTAAATGAATAATTCCCTTGTAGTCTCTGAAATGCCTGAAGCGTGGGGAATACTTGTATGTGTGAGCAAATAGTTTCATTGTCATAGTTAGAAATACAAGAAAAATACTGTGACTTCCATGTCTTGTTGAATTGTTAGTGAGCTGAGTACTGTTTTTCAGTTGCAAATTCTACCAGAATGCCTTCCACGGCGACTACTACCAGTGCCACAACCTCTGAGCCCACCACAGCAGGTAAGCAGAGCAACTGCCAGCAGTTTAAATGCTGAGTGCAGAGCACTGAGGCTCCCCAAAGGCACCACTAGGTCTGGGGGCAGAGAGCTGTGATGCTGCTGAGGAGCTGATAACCCCAGTTTCTGATGGGAAGGGACACCACTTCTCCTGCACCACCCTTCGGTGTGTGGACAACTTCCTGCACCTGCCACGTGTGGATGAGGAGCCAACCCATCACAAGTGTAGGGACTCTGAATGATACCAGTGGTATTATGTAGGAGTACACAAATTAATTTGGAAAATTAAGATAGAATTTATCTTTCCCTTTATAAATATGAGCTTGGAAACTCTTCAGAATTTTGTTTAGTTTTGGGTGTTCTGTTTCTTTTCCCTGGAATTAGACTGACCTTTAAGGAATAATGTTTCTGGATTATTTATCTTCTGAAGCGTTGTAGTTTTGATTATTCTAAAGCTCCATAATCCGAGTAAGATAAACAAAGCAGATGGGATAATATATATTAATGGCAGTATGGAATAACTATTATTTGAATAAGTGCTTACAATTTTTATGTTATTAAACCCAAGTATGACTGAAGTATATGGGTTTGCCCCATGAAGGACCTGCAGACCCACCATGACTCCAGCAGAGTTTGCAGCTACTTGTTGATAATTAGCACAATATCTAAATTATTTCAAATCTAAAAATAGAGTTGAGAAAATATTAATTAAATATTTTTGGACTTAGTTTTTCGAACAGGAATCAGAAACCTTGTTATAGATGATGAAACAACCTCAAGTCTGAGGGTGACGTGGGACATTTCAGATTATAGTGTCCAGCAGTTCAGAGTGACCTATCTCACTGCGAAGGGTGACCGTTCTGAGGAAGCGGTAAGAATGGTCTGTATGGCTTTTGTAATTGCCTTCATAAGCTTGTTTAATAATTGCTAAGACTTGATCTCTTCTTATATGACACTTTTGTTGCAATTAGTAAAGGATCTGTGTTTGGTATTACTGTGAGATTGAACTTCAAAGTTCTAATTGTGTAGCACCTGCTGCACTGCAGGCAACAGCAGTCAAATGTAAGATCAGAGCCCAGTCACACAGATGGTTAATGAAGTCACAGTTAAAAGACAGGCTGGCTGCCCTCTTTTTCCTGTATTTTTTAAATTTGTACAAGTTTGGTTTTTATCGTTTTATGTTTAATTTTATTTTTTATTCCTAGGCCTTTTTCTCTCTTAATTAAGTGACACTTAAATATTTGTACAGGACAGTCCTAAGTAATTTTGGTTTTCCTTCAGCAGTTTTACTCCTTCCTGAAGTGTCTTATGTTATGCTAAAGCAATGTAATTAAAGTTCAAATGCAGAGTTTTCATACTTCTAGTTGACCTGTCCATGTCACAGTAAGGACAGCACTTTTTAACCTAAGCGCCTAAGAATATTTGCTCTTTTTCTAATACCATGTGATGGTCAAAATTGAAGTTGTCCTGCACAGAAAAAGCTTCTGGTCATCTAGACTTTGGAAAATATTTGAAAGAATGAAGATTCCTGCAGGTACTCTTTTGAGCATATAGCAAACAAACAAACAAACCCACAAACAAACAAACCAACAAGAAGCCCTAGCTGTATTATTTTAAGATTTCACAAATTTTGAGATACTTTCCGAATTCTGTGAGACTAAGTGCCTCTTTAAATTATTTTTAAATTGGGGAAATATTAGTTTTGCAGTGCTTGGTTTCCACTAAAACTAAGTTATAAAATTTTTGGGGTAGCTCTATGTAGATACATTTAAAAGATTAAGTTGTATATTTTTCAAGGTTATTTTCTTAGTAAATAGCTCAGTATGCAAAAGTACTCTGCACATCATTCTCCCTCTGTGTCTGCCATGTGAACTCACTTCTGTTGATATAACAGTTATGTCAAAAATATGGGCTATTCTTTTTGATGTCTAGCAGCTGACATTTTTAGCCCTATATCAGAATATATCAATAAAAATATTAAAAGGAGTTAGTTGAATATCTTTTTTCTAGGAAAATATGAATCAGTTTTTTACATTTTGATTTCATTCATCTTTTATGAGACCCTGCTGGAAACTTACTTTTTAGCCATCTTTCAACTATAATCTGAAAATGAGTTTTCAATGCAGTGGTGTCCCTTTGGACTGGGAAACATGCTTTATGAATTTACCTTGACTATATGTTAGTATATAATATGGTGGAAAACTTGCACAGTGTAATGGCACAAATTGTACTGTTCTTCTGAGAATAACCCAAAATTTCTGAAATTCAGATCTCAGATTTACTGTTTCAGCTCTCGAGTTCAGTTGGATGGTATAAATGTCATTCTGTTCCAGTATTCAATGACTGTTATTTAAAATTAAATTAAAACTGTAGGAAAGGTATTCAAATTGTGGCTATCAGAAGGATATTAGACGTGATTGAAAACCTCATTAAAGAAAATTATATAACTATATGATTGGGTAGGTACTTGGCTCTAATTCTACAAAATATTTAATTTTAAGTACGCTCCCATGTCTTATTATCTTTGGTCACCATTCAGCAAACAGATTAACCCTGTTTCATCTTTGAAATTAATCACATGCCTAAATACTTTACTGAATAAGGAATTATGTAAGATTATACTTAAAATTAAGCACACTTTAAATGGAAGGAATGTATTTTATCACGTGGCTTCAAGCACCTGAGAGGTGCAACACAGATGTCAATAAAACAACACAGATGTTCAGTTTTTAGGGGACTCCTTATATGTTTAAGTACATATTTTAAGCAGAACCCAAAGGTTTTGTGGAATTTGGGCTTAAATGTACTATAGCGTGACAGTTCTGTGGTGAATGCTTAAGTTTTTTTGGCTCTGATTTCAGTGATATAAGTTTCAGTTACGCCTCCCTTCCATAAAAATATTAATAAGTTTTATAATTCTTTATGCAATTGGCTGAAAATCAGGGACTAGAAAATGTAATAGAATACAGAAAGGTCAAGCCCTAAATTGCATGTATGTTCTTGGGTGTGCTGTACATACTGGAAAGATCAAATTTTTTCTCTTCCTTAAAGCCAAAAGTGTTTCTCACTGCTGAAAACTGTATTGGTCTGCAGGAGGTCTCTGATTTGCACATGTGGAAAGGAGAGAGTTCTCAATGCTTGCATCCTCTACCCTAAAAAACCAAAATAGTTGGGGTTTTTTTTTAGAAACTTGGTTTGTATTTTTTGAGTTTACATATGGAAGAGGGACATGGGAATCTTTTATGCATATGTATTTAGATGGTTTAAATCCAGTTTTGATCAAAGAATGAAGCACTTCTTTGACAAATCTCAACACCTGTGTGAGCTAGATAAATTTCCTTCTTTGTATCACTTGCCAAAATTAGACGTAGTTTGAATGTATCCTGGAGTGTTGAAACTGGTGAGACCTTTCTTTTCTCGTGTATGTGCTTCGAAACTTTGCCATCATCACATGCATCAGTCTTCTTTGAAACAGCAAAATACTTTTATAGACTTAGTTTCTGCTTTTTCCCCCTGAGATTAATGGGCTTAAGGTTCTCTCAACTTCTTGCCAAATATGTGCAGTTGGTGGCTCAGGGTATAGATTCACACTTCACTGTGAATTCACTGTCACTTCCAACAGCATCACTTCAGAGCACAGGTGTCGGTGCAGGAAACACAGGACTAGTTTCTCTTTTTTATGATGCCCACTCCAGGTGCTCCCACTCAGGTGGCTCCCACTCAGGCTTTGGAGTCTCTCTGAGATTAAAATTTTACTGACAATTTAAGCGATTGCAAGGCTTTGCTTGGCACCTCTACCACCACTATTGTGACACTAGTTTTTGAGGCTCTGGCTAAATACTATAATCTATTGAAGAGTTTTAGAAGTAGCTGCTTATGGGGAAACCTTTTACTATGCTTAATTCAGTGAGTTGAAACATTTACTCTAGAACACCAAAAACTGCCTGGAGGAATTTCTACAGCTTCTCTACTTCTACCAGGTTTTCTGGTTGGACTTCTGTTACAGATCTTCCATATTTCACAGCAATTTGGGATCCTCTTGTACTTGTGGGATGTATTCCTACTCCTAGATATCTGCCTTCATTTGCTTGTTCCCAGACTAGATGAAGATGAGACAAACATGTTTTATTCCTGCTTGCTCAGTTCAGTGCTTCCCAATCTCATGAACTGATTTTCCTTCCTTCCAGGGAAGGAGAATTTTCTGTCTCCAAAGAACATAACAATCAACCTTTATTAATGTGCATAGCTTCAGAAAATCTAGAAATGTCATAGAATAAATATAAATAGAGGATATATTTTGTCTGTACAGTAAAATTGTTGCAGCACTAACTATCCAATGTAGTATATGGTTTATGGAGCTGTAGTGGCTCATAGGTTTAATATAAAATGGTATTATCACATAGGCACATTCTCCTTTTTATTTTGGTTGGGTACAACAGTAGATCTGTTAAAAGGATGGATAATGTAATTATTTTATTTTACTGTAGAACATCAAGAATATTTGAAAACGCAAGTATACAGCAATGCTAGTGGAATGAAGTGTCAGAGATGATGTAAGATAAAAAAGCTTTTTGGCTCCAGTCGTTAAGTTTGGTTGTTTCTGCTTTTTCTGACCCTTCAGGTAATGGTGCCTGGGAGACAAAATACTCTTCTGCTTCACCCTCTGCTGCCTGATACAGAATACAAAGTTACCATAACTCCCATCTATGCCGATGGGGAAGGAGTCAGCGTCTCAGCTCCTGGCAAAACTCGTAAGTACAAACTTTCTGCTTGTCTTTGGCCAGGATATGCATGAAAAAAGGCTTGCTCTTGTTGCCTTTTTTCCTTGGCTGTAGTAATGTATTTTAGTATAAATGTGGGCTTATTTTGCATGATTTGTAGGACTTGAACATTATATAAATCTCAGTTGATTGATTTATAAACAATGGGTTTCTTCTAACTAACAAGTTATATTTTATATTCAAATACTGTGAGTTTGAAGAAACCTTTTGAGTAATAAAGCTGGTAAGTCCTTGATAACTAACCCACCAAGGACAAGCAAACTGATACAGAAAATAAACAATGCCTGCTGAGATGATATCAAACCAACAATTGTACGGTTAGATTTTCTTTTGTGTGAGATCATTATTTCCTAAAGGTCATTAGAAATGCTGCTGAAGTTCTTATAAAAGTGATTGCATTATTTCTAGAGATCTAACCAAGTACCAAATGATTACTCAGATGTAGTTTTAGTTTCCTCTCTACTGGATATTGAAAAAACCATCTCATTATGCACTACTAGTCATGATAGTATAATTTTATTGAATTATTCTCCTAATTTACGTAATTTCTGCCTAAATTGAAGTGCTATTTGTGCAGAGACTTAAATCAGTTATAAATCATTCCTTTGATTCCATTTGATGCGATTAAGTGTTCAGAAGAGCATGATTTATGCATTAAAAACTTTAGTGCACTTGGACTGGAAGAAACTATGCAATATATAATTATCTCTATTTTACATTTTTACCAAAAAAATAATTTTTTTTAAAAATGTACTGACAAAGTTTGTAATTAATTTAAAAAATCATTGTTGATCCAAGTTTGTAATTAATCCGTTGAGGTAATTCAAAGGATGACTTTGATTAATGGTTTCACCCTGGTAATTTTACCTGTAAATCTGAGAGTACTGGGTATCACTTTTTTTTTTTCCATGTCTTGATTTTTCTGTATGTGCTTGTATGAGATAAACTTGTAAAAGTCCAGTTTGGTTTCCTTTTAGTACCCCTGTCTGCTCCTAGAAATTTGCGTGTCTCAGATGAGTGGTACAACAGATTACGCATCAGTTGGGATGCCCCACCATCAACAACAATGGGTTACAGAGTTGTCTACAAACCTATCAACAGTGAGTTTTTAAACTGATTTTTTTTTATGGTTGCTTCTGACTGTACAAGGTCTTGACGTCACCTTTTGCTGAATTTTGTACTTAAATCTATCAGTTACAGGTACAGCCTTGAAAGTGCCATTTACTTAGGTGTCTTGAGTTTTTGATAGGAAAGTTTCATAGTCACAGAATGATGCAGGTTAGGGGAGATCTCTGGAGATCATCTGGTCCAACTCCCTGAACAAAACAGTGCCAGCTTGGAACAGGTTTTGCTGAACTTTATCCAGTGGAGTTTGTAATATCTCCAAGGACAGAGATTTTAAAACTGCTCTATGCATCTCTTCCAGTTTTTTACTACTGTCACTGTGGAAGTGTCTTTCCTAATATCTTCCCATCTTAAGGCTGATCAATTCCAAGTCTTTCAATCTGTCCTTTTATGTCATTTTACCGTGACTATTTCAGAGACTATCTTTGCTCTCTTCCTGTTCCTCTCTTCTGTGTTCTCCAATTCTTCAACTTCCTTCCCCTCACAATACCAAGTTTTTGTTTCTTCCCAAACACTTGACATTTTATTCATTGCCCATTTTGTGTGTGCTGCATCCTTTGCCCACCTGCACATTGCAGCTAGATATGGCAGCCAAATTCCCTCAGATTTCTTTAGAAAAACAGGGTCCTCTATTGAGAGCAAAACACAAATATGTGACCATTAAGGGACTAAAACACTGTCGAAAGACAATACTGCTGCCTGGCTTCTGAAGTGTATCCAGAACAACTAGGGGAGATGACAAAGGAGCTGTTTGCTATTCTGATTTGGGAAAGTTTTATTCTTTTCTATTTTCATTATCATTTTTGCACAGTATTAAATGATGCTGTTGTATAAGAACCCCCGAGAGACTGTATTGCTGGCTGGCATCTGCTGTGCCCCCTGTTGGTCCTGGCACACCATCAGACTGAGGAGATCTTTGGCTGCCTATTTAGAGCAGTAGTAACTGGGTGAAGCAGAACAAAAGGGTCTTAACAGATGCCAGTGTCTAGCTCTGCCTTAATGAATCCCACTGCTGAATTTCCCAAGTGTGTTGTGTTTTCTATACATGCAAGGATTGAGGAGAATGTCTTTGTTTTTGTGTATGATAAAAAAAATGGGGCCAAAAAATAGCAGTAACTTTAGGAGCACAATTTTTGGATGTATCTAATTCAGTGGACGAGCAAATGATTTTCTAATTTATTTCACTTTTTGCAGTTCCTGGTCCTGCGTTGGAGACCTTTGTAGGGGATGATATTAATACCATTCTCATTCTAAATCTCTTCAGTGGAACGGAGTACAGTGTTAAAGTATTTGCTTCGTACTCAACAGGCTTCAGTGATGCCCTAACAGGCGTAGCCAAAACCTGTAAGAATGATTTCATGCTGTTTAGATCTCTACAGGCTGCTTTTTGTTATAACTATGGGTTTGTGCAGCTCCCAGAAAAAATTTTCACAGGGAAGACTTACTCAGTTATGTGCAAATTGTTTTCCTGAAATAAAAGTCCCTCTTTTTATGAGACTATATCAGGCTTTAAAGTGATCTGCTAGATATTATCAAGACAGAGATCATAAAGTGGGTATTATTTATCAGCCAAAAATATTTTGGCCTAATAGTAGATAAAAATTTCTTTAATGAAAGGCTATCTAATTTTTTTTCTGGCTCCATATATATATAATATTATTTGGTCTTTATGTATCTAAAGCTCAATTTAAAATTGGATTTTGACAGAAATGCTGCTGCTATTATGATACTTTTATACTTATTTTTAGTAACTGAATATTTAGCAGTGTTCATTATTTAGACTTAACTAAATCAACTAAAGTTCCAAACTTTTGGTTTAGGGGTTCACTTTTTTAAAATTCTGTCTTGGATTTTCTTGACTTCTTTTAAGCAGTTATGAAAATTATTTGTTAAAAATTAATTGGCACATGTGTTTCACTATAGTTATTTTATAATTTTTTATCTATGTATATTAGAGGCCTAAATCTAATTTTTTTATATTTAATTTTCAGTGTACCTGGGTGTGACAAATCTGGATTCCTATCAAGTCCGCATGACTAGTCTGTGTGCTCAGTGGCAGCTTCATAGACATGCAACTGCATACAGGGTAGTTATAGAGTCACTTGTGGGTAAGTTACTAAATAATTTGATAAGCAGCTACAGCCCAATCCAGAGATCTGAATTGCATAGCTAAGAAATTGTGTGCAGTCGGACCTGTAGAGTGACTCCTGAAATACTGGAAATGACAGACAGAAGAGAGTTGTGTACACAATGAAACTTTCAGGAGCATTTCTGTCCTTTTACATCAAACAGATGTTGATAACTTGTGCTTTTTATGGAAGGGACTTTCATCTGTTAATAGAAGATAGATGATCGCCTGAGGTTTTCACTGGTGTGAGGAGCAGAAGATGGATAAAGGATAAACTGAATACATCTAAGTTTGTAAATAAACCATCAGCACCAGCTTTGTAGGATTAGGATGGACAGGAGAGGAGGGCAGAAGGGTATGGAAAGCGCTGATTGAATCCAGAACATGCTCACAGAGTCAGAACAATGTCCAGTTTTGTCTATTCTCATTCTGTTGATTGTTCATTTTAGCTTGTAGTAAGATTACTCATCTGGACAAACACGACCTAGGTACCATGAAAAATAACACTGATTTGGTGGAAAAAAAGTTATGACCTTTCTGTGGCATGGCAAGTGGATGGCAGTAGGGTTTGTTTGAAGGTCTGGAAAACAGACAAGCTGTTCAGATCACAGAGACCTTGGCTGGCACAAGACAACACAAACTTCCCTCTGGTCTGGGAGCTAGCCAACATTCTGCTTTCTTCATATAGAACTGCCAGCATTGTTTTAACTGAGCTGAAAGCATCTAAATGTGAGCAGAATGAGGTAGAGTGTGAACAAATGTTCCTTATTAGCATCTGTCATGATGGGATTTGGTTGTCAGATTGGGTATATGTCTCGTTCAGGGAGCAATTATTATTATAATAATTTTATAATAGTATTATTATTATTATATTATAATAGTATTATTTTTATACTAGTGTAGCATCTGATTAACATCAGGTGTTTTGTCCCTGGCAGTGAATGACTGTTTGGCATTTTTTGTATATTCACTGTAAAATGTGAGATCAGTTGCTTGTATTTCACTTCATTCTGCTACAGATTTTGAATTGTGCTGCAAGTTTTAATTCTTATCATTAAAACATGCCTTATTCTATTTCCAGTACCCTAGCCTTTTCCGTTGACAGCATGCTTTCCAATTCAAAATTTAGCAGAATTAATTTTGGAACCATGTAAACACTATTCCTTAACCATCCTGTTAAGTGGTTACTAGTGGAATACAATATCTTGTTCAGTCTCTCTTGCAATTACTAAGCACATTACAGACTGTGAGAAGCAGAGGCATTGACAAAGGTTGCCATAGAATTACATAATGCAGGAATTCCTCATTAGAATGATAATTTAGGACCGGATTCAAAGCCCATTGATGACAGTGTTAGTGTTTTTATTAACTTCAGTGCATGGGCTGAAATTCATCTTTTTTTCTTGAAGATGTTTGACACGTTCCTCAGCTCCTATTTAATATGAAGAATTAAATTTTACAGGAACCTCTGCACAGAGGTGAATTTCTAAAAATAAGGCAGCATATAGTTTATTAATTTATGTCAACCACTTGCCCTTCATCTGCTGTCACGTCCTCTTCTTACTTAGGATTTAAATTACATTATTCAATAAAACAGTAAAGTATATTAATGGTTTCTTTTGTAATTCCAGATGGAAAACAACGAGAAGTAAATCTTGGTGGAGGGACACCTAGACATTGTTTCTTTGAGCTGATGCCTGGAACTGAGTATAAAATCAGTGTTCATACACAGCTTCAGGAGATCGAGGGCCCTGCTGTAAGCATCATGGAGACAACATGTGAGTAAAATAGAGCAGAGTGCAGCCAGCAGTGATAATGCTTCATTGCTTCTCATGTTCTGCCCTTTGCCCACAGATGTGCTACATTATGACTCCTCCACAGAAGTGCAAGATTCTTATCCCACTGCTGTGAATTACTTGTGAAGTCACATTCACCAACTGTATTGTACTTCTTAATGAGAATGAAATAGGGAGGGTTTAGCTTTCTTTGTAAAAAGTCCCACTAGGGGATACTCTGAATATCTGTGACTTCAGGGAAAAAGTACAGAAAAATGAAGTAAACAGAGAAGGTTTTATGTGCTGCAGCTCTTGTCATTTAGTAAAATTTTACCAGTTTGAATAATTTACAATTAAATGGGATGTTGATACCCAATCTACTTAAGTATTTTAAAACAAACCAACCAACCTTTTTTATTATTATTCTCAGTAACACATGGCTAAGAAACAAAAAAACCCACATCACAACTATTTATGAAGGCAATATCTTGCTCTTATGAGTTCAAAATACTGCAAAACAAAGTACAGGAATAACAGAATGAATATTTCAACATTATCTTTCATTTAACCTGTTTCCAGTCTCAGTGGTACCCTTCTTCTCATACTGTATTGCTATACACCACAATGCTGTTACCTTTCTCTCGGGATAGATAATGTTTATGCTTTTTTTCCTTTCCTCCCACACTTCTGATTTCACATAGCAAAAACCTGCACAGGTGCATGACTCCACTTCTCAGTTGTCCAGGGCTCATTCTCAGGGCAGTGAGGAACAAGCCAAGCTTCTCCAGCTTTTTTGAGAAGTGCATTTAGGGTGCTCTGCAGTTAAGGGAGTTAGGAAGCATGAGGAAGAACACACCTTGGCCTACATGTCCATTTAAGAAAGATGGTTTGTGATGCAGACAAATAATTGTATCACTTCAGAGGGAAACTCTTTGAAGAAAGAAAGTCTTCAGGGTGACCTGTACTTCTCTGGTGCTGAGAGCAGCCTTTCAAGTCACGTTACAGCAGTTGTGACCCTTTCTGAATGGGTCTGGTCCTGGATTGCTGCGATCATGGATGTCCTGGGCATTGGTTCCTTGTAGGTGTTTCAGTCTTAGCCCTTTATGTTATTGAAGCCAGTGGGAAAAGCCCCACCAGTTGCAGTGGAAGTCCACGTGGATGTGGACATGAGGATTGTAATGAATCCTGTTTGCACTAATTTTTTGGAAATGTAGGTGTCTTTTCTCAGGCTGTCATATCTAACTCTTATCAGTTGTTTATAAATGTAATTTACGTGTTATAGCAAATAACAAGTTTAGTCTTACTTGAGGGACTTATATTCTGTCACCTGCAGCTTCTTATGCTGAATGCATTGAATAAAAATGGGAAAAATACCCTTGAACAAAAGCAGAAGCTTTTCCTTACGTAGAGTTGTGGAAATCAACGCATGTGCATATTATCTCTGAGAGTTCAGCTGGCCTGTATTGAAAGGCACGAAATAGAGCTCTTGCATTCAGCAAAGCTGTCAATCTGATTGAATATTCAGCTTGGTCTCTGCAAGGTTGTCATACAAAGTTAATTTTCAGAAGTGTGGAGGACGTTTTCAGAAACTCTGTATAATAACCTTAGTGTAAGTTGCTGCAGGCAACAAAGCCACAATCCTGTAGAGTTATGGTTGGAGCTGTGTTTCTAGCTGGAAACATAACAAGGTCTTTCACCAAATTCAGAAAAATCTTGTTCAGAGCAGACTGTGATCTGCTCTAAGTGCAGGCACTAGCTTGCTTTTGCACTTTGTATTGTGGATTGCAGGACTAATACTTTCTTCCTTCCAGGGTGCGCAGAGGTAACCTTCTGTTACTGAGGACTGGTTGTGATCAGAAAAGGAAAGGACACTGACCTTTTAAAAAATGAATTATGGATTCTAGGTCAATAATAGAGCTGTCACATGGTCTGCTACACTGGGGAAACTTAAAAAGGGGCAGTTCCAGTAGTAGTTCAGCTGTATCATTGTATCATTCACATTGAAATGCAGCCATTAATTGTTTTGTATTAGTAGTATCCTTTCTTGGGTGTTCAGAAGAGGAGGACATTACTTGCGCACACTCACCTATATTTATTTCTAATATCATAACCAGTGGATTAGAGATAATGAATTTTAAATGTGGAGAGGAGTAGAAAATGCTGTGTTTATTATAGATAGAATATATTGGGCTTTTAAGCATGCTTGAATATTCCTTCTTTTTATTCTCCAGTACCATTTCCAACTCAACCACCAACAACACCTTCAACACCACCTCCACCACCTACAATCCCGCCTGCAAAAGAAGGTAAGTGCTGCATGTGTGAGTTTATAGTAATTTTAAGGTGTTGATGCAATGTTTTTCTACTTCTGACAGTATTTTAGACCTGTGGGGAGTGGATCTTAAAAATGCATTTGCTGCAACAACACAGAGGTGGGTGAAACTTGCATTGCTCCTATGTAGTGCAGTTGAAGTGCATTAGATACTACAGAACTTAGGGTAACTTTTTGAACTAGTTTCTCTTTGGGAACTTCCGCAGTCAAGATTCTCTAATCTTGCTTACTATGTCACGCTAGGAGTCTGGCATTGTATAAGTTCATGTGTGAGTTTACTTAAAAATCTAAATAGAAATAAAAATGGCTAGCCAGACTTTAAAGACCCACTTGAAGTATATTCTGTGATAGGATCTGTCGGCGCAGACAATTCACCCCTTGCAGAGCTCAGCTGGTTCTACACCTGCACTGCAGTCAATGCCAGCAGGTCTGTTTGATAAAGCATTAATAACTAACATTAAACAAGGGCTTTTCATGACAGTTGCATTTTCTTAAGTGATTTATGAGATTTTGTGAGGAGTTAAGGCATTACTCTAATTCAAAAATTTTTGCCTTTCTTTCTCAGTGTGCAAAGCAGCCAAAGCTGACCTTGCGTTCCTGGTGGATGGGTCATGGAGTATTGGAGATGACAATTTCAATAAAATTATAAGCTTTCTCTATAGCACTGTTGGAGCTTTGGATAAGATTGGTCCTGATGGAACACAGGTAATCAAATGTAGAGAGATGAAGGGTGCGTGGACTTGGCAGGTTATTTTAGACTAGCACCAGAAGTGAGATGAATCAGAAAGTAGGTGACATAACTTCACAGATCTTGTGAAAATATAAACTGCTTAAGGATAGTATCTTTTTTCAATATGTTTTTATGCACAACATATGATAAATTTTATGATATGGATTTTGGTAGCATGAAGGCTAGGTATAATTTCAGTCTCCTCAATCGTTACAATGACAATTATGTTGTGTTAATGCTTTTGGTATTGGTACTCACTATGGTGTTGATTTCTAAGTAAGCTAAAAATGGCATTGATAAGGAAAAGTAAATATTCTTTTATTTAAAATCACATGCTCTACAGAATCTACAGTGCTTGAAATAAAATATAGTGTTTACAATGATTGTTCTATTTATGTATTTGTTTAGAGAGATGTTTGAATCTGCTCCAGAACAAATTATTGGCAAATATATTACTGTTGTATTACCTGTATAATATGTCATTTGGGATCGCATTGGAAAATTAATTTCAACTTTTCCAAACCCTGAAGAATACTTAGTTTTTACTGTTCCTATACATCTATTTTCCAAGAATATAGCTCATGGTGCTTCAGAAACCTAGGCACAAGCTTAAGCATAATAGCTCCTTTTAAATCAGAGGCACCATTTATAGAATATGAAATTCAATGTGTGCTTTGTGAGTTGTAGGGGTTTAGTGTATAGTATTGAAATACAGGGTCTGAACTCATGTAGCATTGTATTTGAGAGAGGCAGTATTTCAGAATATGTTCTTGAATCTTTCTATTACTTGCTTCAGTCTTGCTCCCTAGCTGGAGTTACTTAAGTGCAGCTATTAATTTGTGGAGACTGAATAAAGTCCCTGTAGTTCTGTATTTGAATAACTGTACATGTGTGAGCAGCTGTAACCAGGATTTTGCTTTGGGGCTTGATTGAGAGTCCTTTGCCAAAGCGGGTATTACTTTTCTCATCCTATTTGCTGCAAAATGAAACCAGAAAGTGTTAGATGGTTGCCAAGGTTTCAGAGAGTAAAATTGAACTTTATTTAGTGAAATCTTTCTTAAAGAGAAAAAAAAATCTGGCTTCAATTGAAGGATGAAGCAAAGTTACAAGATAAATCCTTGTTTTGAATGCTCAGATTCACTTTTTGCTTATGCACTGGGTGGTGCTTTTGTAATGAACATCTTCTGTATGCACAGGTGGCAATAATTCAGTTTAGCGATGATCCCAGGACAGAATTTAAGTTGAATGCATACAAAACAAAAGAGACTCTTCTTGAAGCTATTCAGCGAATAGCCTACAAAGGAGGAAATACAAAAACAGGTGAGAAAGGTCATGACTGTGAGGCAGATTTTCTGCCTGCTACTCTCTGTGTGGTATTTCTTTCCCATTAGTTAAGTGGTTTAATTAATCAGTGCAAAAACAGTGAGAACATGGTATGTCCTCACTGGAGATGAAAGGTTGGGCACGGAAATTAGGAAGTCTTTGCAATCTGTAGTTTATGCCCTTCAGCCCCTACTGGTGCACTTTTACCCCACTGACCAACAGTGATGGCAAGGATCAGGGAGGCAGAGAGAGACAGCTGGGCAAAAGCAAATTACTCTGGGGACAGTGGAAGGTGGAACGGGGAGTAATGTGACGTCAGCTTGGCAAGTGGATAGAAAAGTGGGAGGGGAGAGAGAGTGGGAGGGAGTTTGCAGAGCATGTCAAAAACTGGAGAGAGTGGAGGGTCTGTTTGGTTATAAGCCAGGTCAGTTAAGTCTCAGTGGGATGTTTAAGACTGGGTTGGGGGAAGATGTCTGTTAACTGAATGAGGTTGCATTTTAATTAATCCCTTAGGATAGCTTTCTGATGTGAAGAAATTAAAGATGAGTGCCGAAAGGGTTAAAATCTGTTTTAGTTGGAAACCATGTGTTTTATTATTCTCAGAATGCACAGAAATTTCTTGCAGCTGTTGCATTGCATCCAGTCTCAGTATTATCAAAATAACACGTTTTCCATTTACTACAATGGCACTGTCAGTTGTTATGTGGACTGTGCCCTACAATCCAGAAAGGAAGGTTTTGTTATCTCTAACCCAGCCAGCAGCTGAATACCACACAGTGCTCACTCACTGCCTGCCCACCCCAGCCCCCATGGGATGGGGAGAAGAATCAGAAAAGGCTAAAACCTGTGGGCTGAGATAAGAACATTTTCATAATTGAAATAAAGTAAAATATAATGATAATAGTAATGAAAAGGGAGATAACAAAAAGAGAGAGAGGAATGAAACCCAGGGAAACCAAGTGATGCACAGAACAGTTGCTCACCAATCACTGACCGATGGCCAGCCCATCTGAGCAGTGATTGTCCCCTCCTGGCCAACTCCCCCAGTTTATATACTGGGCATGATGTTTTATGGTGTGGAATATCCCTTTGGCCAGTTCAGGTCAGCCGTCCTGGTCATGCTCTCCCCCAGTCTTGTGGTGCAGCTCCTCACTGATAGAGGCCTCACTGAAAAGCCCTTGACTCAGGGTAAGCACTGCTCAGTCACAACCAGTACATCCGAGTGTTATCAACATTATCCTCACACTGAATCCAAAACACAGCACTGTACCAGTGACAAAGAAGAAACTTAACTTTATCCCAGCTAAAACCAGGACACCCACACATTTCATATTCTTGATCTTCACCTTCTGGATTGAAAAATGGATGGCTGAAGCCATCAAGTTTTCAAAGGTTAGGGTCAAAATTAAAGTTTTGTAAATCTTGGCTTTAATAACTACAGAATGCACTAATTGACAGACTATGCGGGACCCAGCAGATTTCTCTTTTTATTTATGTCTAACATAAATAAATCTGAGAAGATATGAGAAGATAGTTATAAGTAGCCAATAGAAATTGCATTTACATTCAGTGAAAGTATACTGTCAATTTTTGTGTTTCAGGCAAAGCCATTAAACATGCAAGAGAAATCCTGTTTACTGGAGAGGCAGGCATGAGAAGGGGCATTCCAAAGGTTTTGGTTGTCATTACTGATGGGCGATCACAGGATGATGTGAACAAAGTCTCCAGAGAAATGCAACTAGATGGTAAAATGTGTAGTTTTAAGAACTACTCACATTTCCTTTTTTTCTCATTAATTGTATCTCTGTAAGTGTGGGCATGAGGTAAGCGTAACTTTTCCTCCAGGAAGATTTTCAAGTTTAAAGAAAACAGCAATTCCTGAGAAAGACAGAATAACACTAGGATATGGTTAGATTCTGGATATATTTGGTGATTAATGGCATTAGTTTTAATTTTGGCAACAGTGCTAAAATCACGTGGTAGTCAATGGAATTGCTCCCAGGATGAAGAATTTGGGGAATATGATCCTGAGAATCTGGATTGTCATCTATAAAGTGTAGTCTTGTGGTTACAAGCAAACTGAATTATTTTGTTTTCTATATAAGAGGTCCTTTGAAAATTCTTTCATGTATTCTTTTACTGTCTCTGATTGCTCTCATGTTACACTAATTACCTTTAGGAATTTTTTTAAAGCACTGATTTTAGAGCTTTAAGCAGCCACACTGTGTTGTGAGTATAAGTATTTAATTGTTATAGAGATTTGTGTCAAAACCCAAAGGGCAGAGTGTGCCACACGGAACAAAACTAAAGGTTGGAAGAAAAAAACCGATCTGGCTATTAATGTGAAGCAATCTAACAAGAAATTACATTTGTACTTTTTATTTGCTTTTAACTTTGAGAGCTGTGAAGTTCCCAGTGAATATCATGGCTTCCTGAAAGCCAATGTAATCGTCCAGCTTGTCTGCCTACTCGTTGTGTTGTTAGATGCTGAGTGTAGTGCCTTCATAAATAAAGCATATTACAAAATAGTAGAGTTCGAATAACTTGTTTTAAGTAGCAGTAAAGAAAACCCTGTATTTGTGAATAAATTGGAGTCTATATCTAAGCTGAACAAAAATCGTTCAGCTCTCAGGTAAGTCTTGCAGTTGCATATATTAATTATTAGACTGGCAACAGCCTTGAGAGGGGAGGGTGTATTGTGAGGGTTCAGGTGCTGACTAGGATGCGTCACCTTGGCAGATGAGTTCCCCTCTCCATTGTCCTCTTGAGTGTGCTGTGCAATGAGGCTGCAGATAGGTTGGAGCAGGTACTGACTTGTGTGTTTGACAGCAACTGGCATGAAGAGGTGCTGATCTTGGATGAGACATGAAGATATTGTTGTAATTTATTAGGTCAAAGTTTTGTTATGCTAAAAGCTCTGCAGAAGGTGATGAATGCCCTGGGCTTCAGTCAAACTTAAAGATAATATTGCTTGACTGGAGTAAGTTTGGGACTGAGCCATACAAGACCAGTATGTCATTAAATAGATTCAGCCTGATGTAGAGAGGTTTTTTTTCCTTTATCTTTTATGGAAAGGAAAATATTGAAAAACTTTTAGCTATTTTGCTGCTCCTGAAACATATAGGATACAATTTCCATTTCATTTAAATCTTTGAAGTCAGGCTCAAATTTCGAAATATATTCATGCTGAATATATAGAACAGATTCAACCAATGCAGTTAAGTTGTTGATGAAATGAGAATGCATTTATTTCGGTGTTCACTTATGATGCAGCAGTGGCTTGAAATATTATATATATTAATATATGAGACAGAAAAAAATCTGTAAAGGACCTACAGGAAATTAATTTCTCTGCTTTGTATTTATTATATACTTGATACATGGATATTTTTGTGTAGGAAAGCATTTAAACATATGCTAAAACTTTAAACTGCTGAGTAGTCATATATCTTCAAGAAAATGCTCAAGGTTTAACTTTACTTAACTAATTAAGCATAAATAACCAAAAGAAATATTTCACAGAGAATGTATTAGCTTTATTTTAGATTACATAAGTGAATTTTCTTGTGCTATAGGATAATAATAAAATGTCCACCTTTGTATTTAGTCCAGAAAGGAGCCAGTGCAAATACAGTTGTATTCATATTGTATTTCCACTCTCTTAATGAATGTCTCACAAGACTGTTCTTTTCTGTTTTACAGGTTTCAGCTTTTTTGCTATTGGAGTAGCTGATGCCGACTATTCAGAGTTAGTGAATATTGGCAGCAAGCCCAGTGAAAGACACGTCTTCTTTGTGGATGACTTTGATGCCTTTACAAAGATTGAAGATGAGCTGATCACTTTTGTTTGTGAAACTGCATCAGCAAGTTAGCCACTTTGATTTATGTTTGCTTCTAAAATAACTGCTAAATACTGGGGGGTTTATAACTGATAATTTTCTATTATGAGGTATTCTTGATATTTTTAATATAATTTACTGCTGATGTTATAATTCTAATGTTATTTCCGTAAAAGATTAAGGAAATGAAGGTTTTGTGACTTCAAAATAATTAAGGGTTGTTTGCTGTAAATCCAGAATGCAGCCATTGGTTGTCAAAAATTTATTTCAGATGTGAAACATAGTTCAGAATCATAAAAGGTTAATATATTTTATTTTCTAGGCTACTTTAACCCTCTGTAAGAGTTAGCTACATTCATTATTACTCCAGTCACATGGTTAATTTATCAATGGAGAACCAATCAGTCATGTTGGTATTATGAGAGAAGGTAGCTGAGTTGTAGCCTAAGGAAAAGCATGAAACACACCTAAACTCTGAAATCTGCAAAAAAACCCATTTCAATCTCTTTATGAAAATTAAGAGAAATATATTCTAGAGCAGCACCTACTGGTTAGAGGTCAATAATTCATATGCTTTTAGGTGTGTGTTCACAATTTATTTCCTTGTATATAAGCCAGGAAGTACAGGAATTTGTGATTGTGAGGAGTTCTGCACGGGGTTGTGAGTTATCATGAGACTCTTGAGCTATCAGAGTGGTAAGCACAAAAAATGTTGCTTCTGAACCATCAATTCTGAGATTTTGACCATAGAGAGAATGTTGAACATGAGAATACTCAACAGTAGCATTTATTGGTCACTTGTGCTTGTATTCTAGAAGTGATTTTCAAATATGAGTATCCTGGGGTGCTATCTTTGGTTGACATACTGCTTCTAGGCCTATTGATTTTCCAGGGGACCTTTTCTGAAAGAGATTAGCGTGTGCTCTTCCCTGCCAGAAGAAAAGTATAAACCAGACTTACAGCTATTTAAAATGTGTGCACACATCTTAAGAACTGTGTGCAATTCTGGACTCTCTTGCTTATGAAAGCTACTGTGGAGTTTGAAAAGGTACAGAGAATTGAACTTGAGATGGGGTTAGGCTGGAGAAGCTCACAAAAGGAGAATTAGGAAACACTTGGTTAAAACCCAATATAAGACACTTTTTTTTTATGCAGCAGGCAGTGAATTTTTTTCAACAAATTTGAATTTGTTGAAGAGGTTGTGAAGGCAATTTCTTAGAAGGATTAGACAAATTCATGGATGAGAAATCCTTAATAGGATATTATATGGAGTACATAGTAATGTACCCCTTAATATCTTTGCTGCAACCCTTGTGGATCCCGAGGAGTATCAACTGAACGGAGTGGTCAGGTGGCCAGGTTTGCATGCCCTTCTGAAACAGCATCTCCTTTTGCTGCTGTTGGGGATGGAGTACTTGGTATAGGGCTGAGTGAATCATTGTTCTGACCCAGTGGGACATCTCTTGTATCCTTAAATATATTTTTCTTCTTTTCCAGCCTGCCCATTGGTAGTTAAAGATGGCAATAATTTTGCAGGTACAGTATTTTTGTGTTAATTTTTGTTTCTGATTTATGGAATCATTTTTATTATGTGATTTTTACAATATTAGGCAATAAATTTCCCTTCATGCTAACAGGTATTAAACAGTTGGTGAATGAAACTCTTTGATACAACTAACTTTGTCTTTTTTTGTTTACTGTAACGCAGTATTAATTTAAATTAATAAAATATATGTTTTGATACCTTCCAGGATTTAAAATGATGGAAATGTTTGGTTTGGTTGAAAAGGAGTTTTCCGCTGTGGAAGGGGTTTCAATGGAACCTGGTACATTTAATGTTTACCCATGTTACAGACTGCACAAGGATGCCCTGGTGTCACAGCCTACCAAGTATGTATTAACATGTAAATACTCACAAAAAACATGAAAATAATTTTCCAGTGCAGTCAATTATTCCTTTCAGGGACTAGTATTTTAAGTCAGAAGAGCAGAGGCACTAGTGTATATCTGTGTTATACTGATGAATAGGAAGAGTGTCTGGTGTCCTGAGTCACCAGTCAGTTTAATTCAAAAACAACTGTAGGTAAAAGTAGGTAAGCCCACTGGCTACTCTGGGTTTTCCACATAAGCCAGTTTCAGGCTTGTGGCCAGCACCCACCAATCTCATGCAGGCATAGGTCTGGGAAGATTTCAATGTGTATTACTTTGTGAAAGATGCCTCTGGAATGCAAGCTGAAGTCTCATGGAGTTCAGAATGTCTTTGAAGTGGGGGTCAGAATGAGAACCTTCTTTGGCTGTCCTTGGTCACTTTTACTTCAGTCTGTGTCCATTCACTGGTTACAAAGGAAGATTATCCCTTTATGCTGAAGTGAGTCTGTGTGAATTCCATCTAGTACTTTCCTGGGAGGAGGCACATATTTCAGTCACAAGGACTATATCATGGGAGAGTTAAGGCAATGAGGAATCCTCCCATTGAACTTTTACAGTCTTTCCTCAGAGAGGAAGTGATGGAAACTCTTTATTTCTTCGATGAACAATGTGTATGTTTGATATGGTTTGAAGCTGGCTCCCTGCCAAGTCTCCAAACCTCACCACAAGAAGTCCCCCCTAGACCTCAGGGAGAAGAGGAAAAAAAAAACCAAGAGAACTGAAACGAGATAGAGACAGCTAAAGCAATATATATAAATATATTTACACTTATATTACAGTTATATACAATTGAAATATATATACAATTTCAAAAGGAAAAGGGAAAGGGAAGGGGGAAGGGAAAAAGGAACACAAACAAAATAAAATACACACAATCAATAGCCCAAGATCTAGCAACTAAAAGAATTAGCAAAAGAATATCTTACTACTCTCCTTGGGACAACAGAAAGTCGCGCTGGAACGATCGCCGGCAACCTCTGTCTCCCAAGGTCGACAAGGCCTAACCAGGCCTCACTCCCCAACACACAGACTCAACAGCAGGGAACCTGCACCTCCAAAGCCGCTGGAAGGAAAGAGAACGAAGGCCTTTCCTCCTTTCTTCTTATAGTCTGGCTTACGTAAAAATCGTAGGGAATACCGGGTAAATCTGGACCCTTCCTTGGTTACAAACTGGTCACCAAGGAAGGCCCAGACTAAACTACCACAATGTTGTGTTTCGTTCCTCTCAGTCAAGTCCCTCACTTCTTATTAAGTGGCACCAGAGAAAAGCAGTGGCTCTGTGGATTACACATGGGAAGATGTAACAACAAGTATTCTTTAGCTGAGATAAATAAGAAAGAAAAACAGTGGGAAATGACATTGAAGGTTTATATTAGTAGATATCATATCAGTCTTTTTGTGTCCCAGTTGGAGCTATACTTTCTGGGGCTGTTTCATGTTCTTCATGTTTTGTTTCCCTCTGGGCCTAGATGGACTGAGATGTCAAGGGATTAGCATTTCTCACTTCTTTTTCCCTTTCTGCTTCTTTCTAATTGGATCTGCTGCATTTATATGCTATTCTCTAGCTACCACCCCAGCCCAGTCTTACTGCTTCATAGGCTTTCACTCCTTTTCATGGTTCAGAGAACACCTTTCTCTTGATGATCTGCAGGTATGTCTGAATAATACCACTTGGCTTTGTCGTCTCATTTATGCATTGAATGTCGTTAATGTTATTCTCCTTTTTGAGCTGTGAATCCCCAAACCTTGTGTTTGACCCACCCTGCTTATTGAATTGTCTTTTATTCATGTACAGTGGACACACTGTAAGGCTTTTTTCTTTTACCTGTTGATATCCCTCTCTTTCTCTATGCGAAGTGGGCAGTGATCACTTTTGATCATCTACTGACACTGTGCAGAATATATTGATTATATATCACATCTGTCTCCCTTTTCAGCATGATTCATATCTATACATCTTATATGTGCCAGAAGCACTTTAGAAGGAATGGGATGTATTTAGGGAAAAGAAATTGTTTAAACAACTTCTTCAGGCTTCTTTCAGATCCCTTTGCTATGATTTTAAGAAATCAGACTAATTAACATTTTAAAATACAGTCAGTTGTCTCAGACACTTGTCCAAACATCCCACTATGGGATTTGACAAGAAAAGGTTAAATTAATTTGGAAGTACTAAATAACAAATTTTTGGAAATGACATAAAATAACATACTTCTTTTATATCATAAATTTCTTCTCTCTTCTGAAAAAATTCTAGGAAACCAGATTGTATTTCTGTATGTGATCTGTTTTGACTTCACTTTCTTATGTATTGGCTTTGAAATTTATAAATTCTGTTCCCCATATTTTATAAACCTTCCTATAACAGTCTGTCACTCCTAATTTTAATCCATTTGAAACAGTTTAATGACAAAAGACATGTCTATTGAGATTGGTCTTTCAAGCAATTTCTGTTTTCATTGTCTGTTGAATCAGACAGGTGCAAAGGTCTTACTCTTTTTTAAAAGCTTTTAATATTATTAATTTTAGCTTTATTTCCAACTGAGCTCTGATTTCATCTTCAAATTAAAAAAAATGTTAATAATTAAGGACAGTTTTGTAAATTTTAAGGGAAACTATAACTTCTCCTTTCTTCATAAGTATTCTTTTAGTAGTTGTCAAGTTGAGTAGATTTTGTAAACACTTATTCATATCACTTCTCAGTCTTGATTTCTAAAGAAATATAGAGAGTAATAAAAAGCATGTCAAGTGAACATCTGATAAGTAAATCATCAGATTTAATGTTGTTTCAGTTTAAAAGATACTATTTCTCTTACAGGTATTTGCATCCTGAAGGTCTCCCTTCTGATTACACCATCACGTTTCTCTTTCGTATACTCCCTGACACACCTCAGGAGCCCTTTGCTCTTTGGGAGATTTTAAATGAAGGATATGAACCACTGGTTGGAGTTATTTTAGATAGTACGTATTTTGTGTTTTATTAGTGACTTTAACTGCACAAATTATTCATTCTGTGACTAGATTTATTATTGCCAATGTTTCAATCTGCTGCAAGAAAAACTACCTGAATCCGGAAGGTGGTGGTCTCTAATGCCTGGTTTTTAGATTCAATTTAACTGAGTTGAATTTGGAGTTAGAGTCAAATTTTGAGTTAATTGCTTTAAACTGTGGCGAACGATACTGAAATCCAAAGAGCTGTACTAGATGTAATTTGATGTGAGGTACTAATTTGCTTTTAAAAATTCCAGTGCTCTGAATCTGATTCTAATTGAATCTATCTTGATATATGCCAGTGGTACACGAAGTACACACAGAGGGAGTGCAGTCTGGTGGATAGCAGACTTAGAGTCATGAACCCTTGCTGGCTCTTCATTTCTATTTGATTTGACTTTGACAACTGTAAACAGGGTTTATAATTCAGAGGGTTTTCATATTTACTATTGAAAAGATGAAGATACTCTGATAGCTGTTCTTCATAGCTGCCAGTATGTCACCTTGAAATAGGTGGGAATTAAGCATTTAGCTGGCTTGAGGATGTGTTTTTCTTGTGCAAGTCCTGCAGAGAATTAGTAGGACCAGGTAGACATGGGTGAGGTAGATAAACAACTACTGTCCTGTCCTTCTTATCAAATCAGGAGACAGCATTGCTCTGATACAACTTGTTACTTCCAGGTCAGTATATCACTTATGAATGTGTTCTACTGTCATTTGAGCTGTCATCTTTGGTCTGCTTTGTTAAACGCAAAATTGACTCTTTCAAATCTTGTATAGGCCTTTAACCCAGAGCCCTTAATTTCTGTCTCACACAGATGGTGGTAAAACTCTGACTTTCTTTAACTATGACTACAAAGGAGATTTTCAAACTGTGACTTTTGAAGGTCCTGAAATAAGGAAGATGTTTTATGGGAGTTTTCATAAGGTTAGTAATTGTAATAGGGAAAAAAACCCACTCTGAATAAAGTTTTGGGAGTTTTTCATGTTTTGAAATCATCTTTCATGAGATCAACTGGTGCCAAAAGAAGTGTATTTTGCATCCTGTACCTTACTATCGTAAATCTCTTTGCAATATTGGATTAACATAAAGCAAATCATAGTTTTTATCATGAAGTTGATGAGTTCAATTTTCATCTCATGCCTTGTGCCTGAACTTTAGAGTTCATTTAAAAACACCTGCCTTGAAAAATAATTTAGAAATAAATTGGCATTTCCTTTTAAGATTTGGTTTCTCAGTATCATTCAAAATAAAAAAGTCCAGCAAAAAAAAATATCCTTTTTTCATTAGTTATAATTTTTAAAAATATTTTAAGGGCTATGCCATACTTAACTTTTCTTGGCTGTTAGAGGACTTGTAATGTTCTTTCTGAAAGCGGGTGAAGTAGTGTTGGGATTGTAGCATGTATTTGTTGTGAAGGGTGCTTTTGTTGTTCACTTTTATTCCCGATGTTTGTATCTTTCCGAAACAAAAACAAAACAAAATAACCAACCAACCAAAAAAACCCAACAAAAAATGAAAAAAAAAGGGACTGTGAATTAAGATGATAGTATTTACAGAGCTTAGCTTTTCTGTACTTCCTTTTCAGTCAATAGAGCAAGAAAGGGAAGGTAGGTCAGAGCTGGTGTAAAATTCTGACTTTTAATTTGTGGTTTGGAGGAATATATGAGGCTCTAGGAAATTCTCCTCTTAAGCATTTTTCTGATGTTTGAATGATGATTTTTGCAAACACGTTTGAAAGGTGCAAGCAAGGCAGATTTATAGTAACTTTTCAGTTATTTAGTTACAGCTGAGCCTGGAGCAAAGCAGGACTCCTTCGTGGCTTTTGATCCTTGGGCTCCGATCTACTCATAGTGTACTGTTACAGGGAAGATGCTACATTTCTACCAGCAGTTCATCTGGTCTCCTCCTACCCTAACCCCATCCCCAAATTGTTCTTTCCTTTGCTTAACTGAGAGATTGCTCATGACAGGACTCTCTGCTGGGAGTGGCTTTGCTCAGCAGAAGGGACCACTGAGTGTGATCAAGGCAGAAGGAAGGTACTTGGTCACTGTGTTCTTCTTTCTGTACTGCATTTGGTGTGATTTGATTTTTTCAGTGAAAAAATTTCACTAAGACAGCTTTTGCTGCGTGGTAAAATTTACAAACTAAATTTTACTGTTCATTTTTGGCTTATGCAAGTGGCTGGCTATAAAGGATGTATTGGCGAAATCCAGTGCTTGATAGCAGGATCATACAAAGTCCAGGAATTATTATTGACCACATAAATCAAGAGTTCTGTGGGATCTGAGTTGTATATGAACATTGTGTAGATCTTTTGTTGGGGATAAATTATTTTCTTACTGAATAAATTCCATAAATTGACAATTTTTATGCAGATATTCCATAAGTAGAAAAATTAACTAAATTCCTTAAACAGATTAAAATCAAAGACTAATTCAGGTTGGAAGGGGCCTCTAGAGGTCATCTAGGTTATTTGCTATGGATGATTGTATGAGTTTCATTAGCAAACATGGAGTTAGGATCTCATTTCAAAAAGTGCCCCCTTTTCCCAGGAAAGAACACATATATCCCACGTGCTCCTTTGTATGTTAAAGCATCTTTTCTTTTGCTTAGCTGCATGTTGTTATCAGCAAGACTACAGCCAAGATAATTATTGACTGCAAACAAGTGAGTGAGAAGACCATTAATGCAGCAGGGAATATTAGTTCTGATGGCATAGAAGTGCTGGGGAGAATGGTGAGATCCAGAGGACCGAGAGACAACTCTGCACCAGTGAGTAGAACAATAACAATTCTTTAAAACATTTAAAATATCCTAAAGAAAACTGTTTGGGATCTTTGCAGTTAGTTTTAATTTGAAGACAAGTGAACTCAAATTTTAAATAGTAAAGTTTCAGCATTTCAGAAATTCTGCAGAAGTCTGCAATAGTTGTCACTTAGGGCAAAATCCATTTTTGATTATTTTAATAAATGAAATCACGGGATCATCATTGTTCAAACGTTGTTCTCAAACACATATGTAAACACAGTTGATATGTTTAGATATGACTTGTGTTTCAGATTTCATTACGTAGAGTAATACAGTATATAACTCCTTTGCCTGGAATAATTTAAACTTTGTTTTGAGTGATAACTATTCCCCATGTCTCTTATCCCCTCTTACTCTCTGTTTGTCCCCTAGCTCAGTGTCTGTTCACTTAAATAATTGAACTGGTTTGGCACACAGTCCCCAAAAGCAAAAGCTCTCATCTTAGCATATCTAGCTCTTATATAAAATAAAAAAATTTAAATGTGAAAATCTCCCCCAAAAATTTAAGTACTCTCTCATTCCTCTGAAATTGTTCTTCTAGAAGCAGTAATTGATTATTCTGTTTGCATGACAACCAATGAGAGTCTTTCCATTTTGTTTCAGATGTCTTAAAGAAGATTTGTTTGGGGTTTTTGACTTTTTCCTTGTGTGATACTGTTCGCTGATTTTCTTTGAACTTTCTTGACCCTAGAATGAGGTTAGCAGAGAATATGAACCTCGAACTCAAGGCTTGATTTGAATAGGAATGAGGTTTCAAAAATGTATTTACTTGTTAATATATGAAAATACTCTTGTTTAGTAAAAAATAAGCCTTCAGAATATATTTCTGTACAAAAAAAAAGTGCTTTTAACCTTCAAACTTACGGATAATAGTTATGTGAAGCCTGTAAAGACAATTACATAGAGAAACCCTTGTAGTTACATTCCAACAGAAACAGAAAAGGGCAGACTTAGGAAATCTTGGAATTAGAGAAGGCTTTGTAAAGAAGTGGAAAGAAATGGTGTCTTTTGTTAGAACCTAAGAATCTATAAAAGAAAAGTCAGACTGCCCACTCACTGAAAAATTTGATTTTGTTCAAATGAACTGTAAAACTCATGTAAGACTAAAAATATGTAGCTGAGGATGAAAATTCTTTATAGTAGTGTTCAGATCTCTTTGGGTATTACCACATATACCAAATTACAAGCAAATCAAGAAAGCACCCAAATACCATTCTTTAAAGTCTCCATTCTGCACAGTTTATTCATGTTGAGTAGGACTTGTGTGAATGGTCACTTTTAAGGCACAAATGAGTTGGTTTCCTAGTCCAAATATTGAAGGACATCAAAGGACTCTAGTAGGAGGCAGGATGGAGATTCTTCTCACAACAAGTAAACTTCTTAGTTTTAGAGATACTTATTACATAAAATAAAAACAAGCAGACAGTTATTTTGGAATAAAATTGTGGATGTTTTGTTCTAACTGTATTCACATTTAGCATTGTTGGAATGTTTTTTAGAGTATTTTTTAATTAAATTAATATAGTGCAATCACCTGAATTTTGCCAAACATTTCAGTTTTGAGGGAATGTAATTGTACTGGAGTTTTTTTCCCAATTATGCATATGGTGTGCAACAGTAAAAGGAACATGAAGAAATAGAGATAGATAAGACAGAAAGGGCATTAGACTAAAAGTGCCTAACCGTTTTAACATTCCTGAATAGTGAAGCTTCTCTGGATTAGACATTCCAGCTAGCCAGAGCAATGAAACCTGACTGTGACATGCAGCAAGTAATGTTTTTTATTCCTTCAGTGAGATTTAATGAAAAGTTAAAAAAGTAATGCCTAGTGCGGTCTGCTGTTGAAAAATCTTTGCAGAGCTGTAGCTTTGTTAGATGATGATAGGTAGACTTTTCCATCTCATTTTACTGATTCTGCTTGGAGGGCTGGATATTTAGAAAGCAAAATCACTATGAATACAGAGAATTATAAATAAATGTTTAACACTAGCAAAGAAAGCTTTGTTTTGTTATTTAGCTTGAGTCAGAGCAACCCACATAATATTTTAAAATAAGAATACTGTGTCATTCAACATTTGGTTAGTGAATACGGCAATTCAGAAAATGCCTGTTTGCTCTTTAATTTACAACAACATATTTTATCTCTATGGATCTCTAGATTGTCTAGTCCAGAGAAAATGAATGCATATACATGCCTATGTAGGACGTATAAATTCAGCTAGTACTGTCAGCCTTCCATTGTTCAGGATAACAGAATAGCTTGAGATGGACTGGGTTGTGGGAAAAAATGGCAATATGACTTCACTTCTGAACCCAAGCTGCTTTCTGCACAACCAGCTCACGTGTTGCTGCACCCCTTTCTGAGATGTCTTATTTGCTTAAGTGCAGTATCATGCAAATGCCCAGGGTCATTCTGAGTCCCCGAACAGTGTCTTCATGCATGTTCACAAGCTAAGGAATCCTGGAATGGGTAGCTGAGAGATGTATAGCAAAGAGGGAGGCATCTTAAGTGGCTCCACATGAGGCCAACTTGCATTTGACATAGGCAGGGACACAGACTTGCTGGACTCAGAGTGGATCTCTGTGGACCCAAACCAAGGGTCCAAAAGCTGCCTTCATGCTGCACTTCAGCTGTCTGAGGTGTTTAGCATGGACCCAGCTCGTGTGAGTATGCATCTACAAACCAGCTAATCCGCTGTAAGGTGAAGAAAATGTCTATTTATGTGAAAGTATGCCTTTATTCAAAATACAGTAATTGACCTATATAAGAAAAAGAATGAGACAAAACCAAAGGTGCACATATGTAGTTCATTTAAACAGATTTGAAAGTAATACAGTTTTAAGAAATCTTTAAATTCATTCCTCTCTTCTGGTCTTAAAATAATGCCACTGAAAATAATAATGGGAACAAAACCAAAGAGAGTTCTATCTCTAGCAGCTCCTCGAATTTTTTAACATGTGGGGTTAATTTAATGGGATGTTCTGTTCCATTCTCCTCTGTATTCAATATGCACATAAACAAGGCATGGAAAAAGAATAGAAATAGTAACAGAAGCTTCATCTCTCTAGACCACTTTATTGAGTCAAGGCTGTAAAAGAGACAATTGGTCTTACCATTGAGCCCTATTTAGTATATTGTTTCTGAGTATCTAATAGCCACTATTTTTAGCAAATGTGTGTGTTCTTGTAGATTAAATTCTTGTCCAAACCATGTTCCCAGACCTGTGATGGGAATTTTCTGCCCAATGTTGTCACTTTTCACCATTAAACTATTGTTGCCTGGGGATAATAAGGACAGGAGAGGGCATATTCTAAAGTAAAATTAAACTGGAGAAAACTATAAATATTGTCTGTGGCTCAGCTCCAGTGTAAGTAATAGGCTATAGGAGACCTTGTCGCAGATAAAATCTGATCAGCTGACCGGTGGGTTAAGAGGAATTACTCAGTTTTGAGAAGCTGAGCTCTCTTTTGACTGACTCTTGATGCCTCCTTTGCTATATAAAAAGTACTGGGAGGCAACATTGTGCAAAATCAGAAATTTAATCAAGGAGTGGGGGATAATCCAACAAGTGCAGCATTTAACCTTGAACAGCTTGCTCAATTCATGAAGTATCTGATAGCTCAGATGAATTGCTTAGAATACACATTTGGTAAAAGCAGTGGATTTGCCATTTAAGTGACGTATTTGTGGCTTGCTGCTCAAAGTCAATAGTCTCTCCTCTGTCTAATCTGAGTACTTTAAATAAAGATGGCTTTACTTGCTGATAGCTTCATTCTGCACTGCTCTTACACCTAACAGTCATTTTGTACATCACCCTTGTTTTGAAACAGCTGCAGTTACAGATGTTTGACATTGTTTGTGCTACCTCATGGGCCAATCGAGACAAATGCTGTGAGCTTCCTGGCTTGGTAAGAAATCTCTGCCAATAACTGTAGAATTTACCTTTTACTTTCCCCTTTATTGAGTAAATGTTTTAATTGAAATGGATGGTTAAGTGTTTTCAAAACAAGTCCAAGTCTGCTTGGATTACGTGTCCTATTGAAAGTCAAGGACATATATGTTTCTAAATCAAGTAGGTGCTTTTGAGGCATCCACACAGTACTTTGTCTTAGATTCATAAAATCCCTAACTTCTAAAGTTTTTGACATCATTCTTCTCCTATCTTAATTTTTCCTTAGAGAGATGAGGAAAACTGCCCTGCCCTTCCTCATGCTTGTTCCTGTTCAGAAGCCAATAAGGGTCCTCTTGGACCTCCTGGACCACCGGTAAGGTTTTATTCAGGTTTTTAGTGAACTGTACTAAATAGTCCCCTGGCCACCTTTATTCCAAAACATGTATTGCCCATGTAAAACTAATAAGGTTAAATTAGGGTTTTAAGTGTTTGTGAAGAGATAGAATTATATTCAATTTATAGCAAAGATGCCAAGTATTAGGCTGTAAAAAACCTTCTACATAGTCAGTCAGTCAAATTTTTAATGGTTTAATCAAGACCTGAAGCAGCTGTGGTATTCTTTGGATCTTGCACCCTCTTACCTGTCTGTAGCATTAGTAGATACGTCATAGTTAGTGCCATTTATTTTCTAAATTTTAATCACCTTCTGTCTGTCTACTATAATATATGTGTATTAAATGTAGTTTTGAGTTTACCTTTTGAAATGCTCAGTTTACAGTATCTTATGAATTAGAGATATGGGGTATGACAATGCCACTTGTATGGTATGTGATGAAAGAAGACTTTTCTGTGTTAAAAGCCCTAGATAAATACAGTATTGATTGGAAAGCACAACTGTAAGTGTAGGTTCTTCTGAGACCTCCTAGAGACGGAGAGGTACCCAAAAGCCCTGAAGGGAAGAGAGGATGAAATGATCTGCTTTGGTGAAAGCTGAATTAAAATTTTTTCCAGCTTGCCAGTGAATGATGAAATGCACACTGGCACAACTTTTACCTTTACTATCTGATGTTCTTTTAATAGTTTTTACTGTGTAAATGTTAAGTGTATATCTAAGTTCCTTGCATAACCAGTGGAACTAGATAGTCTCTTCTAGAAGCCAGTTATTTCACTTTCCTTCCATCTTAGTGTAGGATCTTTGAAATATGGAATAAATCTCCTTTCTTGGAAACTTGTGGAAACTCAATGTATAAGACATAGAGATACAGGTCACTAAATTTTGAGAACTCAGTCTCACATCCCAAGCTTGATTTTTATCAATTTAGAAAAGTTGCAGCCTCTGTTTACAGTGGCCTGTTACTGGTTTAATTTAACAAGAATCCTAACTGGGATAGAATGATCACGTGGTTTCTTTTTTTACAACTAGGTTGTTAACTTTGATTGGCATCTTAGGGCTGCCTGCTAAGTTAGTTTGAGATGAGGCTCTCCTATGAAAGGTTTGAGCTGCGTGTTTCTCTGCTCATACTGAGTCCTGTGTCTTCCAAGATCATGTTTTGAAACAAAAGAGCCAGTGAAGAATGCAAAGGAAAATGCTTCTGAAAATGTTAAAGTACACTGATTATATGAGATACATGTTTAACAACAAAATTAACTTGCACATAAGACATTCATGTTGTTGATCCTAGCAGGCATTAATCCTACTAACAACTCAGAGGTTAGTCTTTCTGCAAGAACGGTTCTTCACCCTCTGGTACAAAAACCTGGAAAGGAATTCAGGAGAAAATTCACTGAAGAGATGTGTCTTGAACAAGGAGAAATTGTTCTGTTCCCCTGTTTAAATATAGGTTATAAATCAAGTAGGGATTAAAATTTTAATTTTTGTATCTTAGCATCCAATTTGTGTTCTTTGACAAAGACAGATAATTCTGAACTGAATTGGAGTAGTTTGACCACATTTCACAGTAAAATGAAAACTGTTTGAAAATTATTTGACTGGAAGGATGTGTATTACTATAGTTCAAAAGATATATGAATCAGGAATTGCTAAGGCTTAACCCAGCAGTAAAATAATGTACTTTTATATATTATATTTAGGATTAACAGTGTTTTGAATAGCATAGTGCCATGCAAGAGGAGGCTTAAAGTCAAGCAGAAAAATCACTGCCAAGGCAGGCAGTGTGTGATTTTGGAACTCAGTGGGTTTGAAGTGATGCTTTTTTGCCAGACAGTTAGATGGCATAGCTCTGGAAAAAAAAAAAAAAAGAAGTACAAGGCCTAAGAAAAAGCAGAGCAAAGGAATAAAGTCAACATTCATCTCTGTGCCAACCAAAAGTCAGAAAGTCACATGTGCTATGTCTGGTCAATAGTGCTCCAAGTTGTTAAAATGTCATGTGACTTTTCTCTAAGCCAAGGGTTTTTCTGTTTAAGAGATCAGGATTCTACCATGTAGCCAGTTTTAGACATTAGGCTAAAGAGACTCCAAAGAAAAGGCTTCCATTTGTTTGGGATAGTAACTCCGGAAAGATTTTCTAGGCTTTTAGTAAATGGGTCATTTTGGGTAAGACAAAGTATTGTCTAGAGTTAATATTATCTGGCAATTTTCATGATGGGATACTGTTTTTATGGCTTCATCTTTGCCAGAATTTGATCCTGCTGTCTGAAATTCCTGACACAAAGTAAAAATAAGATATCACACAAAATCAATGCCTGCATTTATAAGGAGTGCTGCAGAACTGAAGAAGGTGAAATAAACAAAAATATTGGAGGATTGCAGAAGTTTAATTGCAAGAAACAGCATTCAGTGCTTCACAGGTTTTAACTATTAAAGAGGAATAAGGAGGTGTCTTGATAACAGTTGATTAAGGCTGTTTCTGGGGGAAAGCACTGGCCATTAAAAAGTTATTCAAAATAAGGGAAAAGGCATAACAGGAATTTTTGGCTAGAAGAAGAAATGGCAGAAGAAATGAAAAATTTGAAATTAGTCACACAAGCTTAGTAGTGCTGGGAAATAACCACCAATACAAGTTTATGAGAAAACTGAGGTGGGCTATTCTGATATTTTCATCTTAAATAAATGCTTTTCTGGAACTTGTACTTTTACCAAGCAAAGGCTGCTGGGTTCAGCACATGGCTAAATGTATCAACTTCAGCATGGATCTCAAAGTGTATAATTTAATGTCTCAGCATCAGGCTGGTTTTAAGTATATATTCTTAGTAAAAATGCAGTCTCTTTCTGAGAACAAAATGTGAGAAAACTCTGTGGTTTTGTTTATGTTAAAAAGTTGCAGTTATTGTTCTGAGGAATTTTTAATCTCAGAGAGAGTAGTCTCAAGAGAAAGGCAGAGGGAGGAGAAAGGACAGAGGGAGCTACTGGGCTGGAATGTAGAAATACAAGTATCTGGAATTTTGGAACTGGCATTTGAGATGTGGTTCCGTGGAAGAATGGGATAAGATTTTAAGGGTTGGAGCTGGCTATGGTGGAATGGGTTGTGGCCATAGACCTGTGGGATGAAGGCAATAAGACTGAGGAAGCTGAGAGGGGCAGTGGAAAACTGCTCTGTGATGACACATATGAAGACCATGTCATGATACCTTTATTGAAGAGCAAGAGTGCTCTAACATTTCCAAACATTTCTGTTGTTTGCATTCCTGTTTAAAGTCTCATAGATACTACATTTTTTTGTGTCTTTAATTTAACTGCTGTTATTTTTGTAAGTACTTATTGTAGCCTCTACAGAATGCTATTCAGTTATGGTGTGTAGTTGTACAAGATCCTTTTTGAGTAGTACAAAGAAGGGTAGAATACCTGTAAAGCTTATATTCCAATAGGTTAAGCAATATGCTCAGGTGGGAGAAGAGGGAAATTGATATGAAAAAAAGTGAAAAAAAAATTTATGCTGTCCTAGAACAGAAAGCACATGCAGCATATTTTTGCAAAACACGTTCATGGCAGCCATCCATAGATATATGCTACTCCAGTGTCTCAGATGATACTAATAAAAAAGGCAACAGTTGGTTAATAAATTGTGAACAGATGTAAGCATTACTGAAAAAAGCAAAAAAGAGAAAAATGACCAAAAGAGCATTTTACCTAAGAGTAGCTCTGAATTAAACCATGGTAGATCTAGTAGATTCTAGAGCTGTCCTTGCTGAAAAGTATTCTCAAGTCATTAGAATCAAAGAATTATAGAACTGTTTAGGTTGGAAAAGACCTTTAAGATTTCTGAGTCCAGCACTGCCAAGTCCACCAGTAAACCATTTCCCTAAGTGCCACATCTACATATCTTTTAAATACCCCCAGGGATGGTGACTCCAGCACTTCCCTGGACAATCTGTTCCAATTCTTCACAACCCTCTCCATGAAGAAATTTTTCCTAATATCTAATCTATGCCTCCCCTGGTGCAGCTTGAGGTCATTTCCTCTTGCTCTGTCACTTGTTACCTGGCTACAACCTCCTTTCAGGCAGAGAGTGATAAGGTTCCCCCTGAACTTCCTTTTCTCCAGGCTAAACAAACCCAGCTTTCTCAGCTGCTCCTCTTAAGACTTGTGCTCCAGACCCTTCACCATTGCCCTCTTCTGGACCTACTTCAGCCCCTCAATGTCCTTGTAGTGAGGGGCCCAGAACTGAATCCAGGATGTGAGGTGCAGCCTCACCTGTGCCAAATACAGGGGGATAATCGCTGCCCCGGTCCTGCTGGCCACACTGTTTCTGATATAAACCAGATTGCTCTTGACCTTCCTGGAAACTCAGCCTTTGACAATACAATTTTGCTGAGAACAGACATATGTGCAGGAGGTTTCAGCAACTGGAAGGGAACCCATGACCACATTTCCATCCGTATTGTAGCTTTGACTGTTATTTTGATGCTTACGTGGTGTGCATTCTTGGCTCTAGAAAGCAGTCACATCTGTGTTTAAATCTGTTCCTGTGCATGGCCATACTCAAGTATGTTCTCAGTTTAATTACCCCAGTGGAGGGATAGTGACAGAATATTTACTGATTCTTGAATGCTGATTTAGGAACAGGAAAAAACCTGTTTGGGCTTCTCTGGATTTCATTTTTGAGAGTTTTGGTTTTCAGTGACTGCTATGCTTTTGCTTCACAGGGTGGTCCAGGTGTCAGAGGTGCCAAAGGTCATCGCGGTGATCCAGGTCCAAAGGTACTTTGTACAGCACTCTACATTTGATAGATGTACAGGTTCTTGCTTTATCTTTGCTGCATGTAAGCCTTGAAATTAATTCCAGATTGTCTCTGGTGTTGTTGAGGAAAAAACATAGTGAAATGCCATTGGCGTTTGGTATGGCTCTTTTCATAACAATTGCCTGTCCTGTTTGTTCCTTGATAAAATATAAAATTTAGAATTCTGCTTTCACCACATAAATAATAATTTTTTTTAGTATTTATAAAGGACCCAGGCAGTTTTAAATTGAACCCTAACTGCTCAATCACATATTAACTCATATTTCAGATATTTTTGAGTCTATTGGTATTTAATTCTTCAAACAGAAGCTGCCTTTGTCCATATGATAAGAGTTTAACTTATGTCCTGTGCTACTTTAGGGACCAGATGGACCTCGAGGTGAAATTGGTGTTCCTGGACCGCAAGGACCTCCAGGACCACAAGGACCCAGTGGACTTTCTATTCAAGGGCCTCCAGTGAGACTTAAAAAAATCAATAGGCTTCTTTCCTGTGATGTTTAAAACAGCAAATAGACTAGACTGAAATAGCTTTTAGTGTTGTGATCAGAATCTGAATTTCAGCATTTGAGGTGAAATCACAGATGTGGGTTTGACCTGTAGTGAATGTGGGTTCAATGCCAACATTTCTGCTTTTTATTTGATCTGAACTTTTGGTCAGCTGAAAGTATTTGATCACAGGTTCAATATGACCTGGGTATTAGCATCCAAGCCTGAAGACAAGTGAAAAAAAATTGCAGTGGGGGTCGTAACATGACACCAAACCAAAGTGTTAATATTTTATCTTTTTCTGGTTGGGGTATTGCTCATTGCAGATCGGTTCTAACTTGACAGGTATACCCAAGCAAGAGCACCATATTCTCTGCCAAAATTAAGTAATAATGTTCATTTCATTACAAAATCTGTCATCAGAGGAGGTGATTAGGCCTGGAGTTTGAAATGTTGTTGTGAAATAAGTCGCAGAATTTCATCATAAAGAAACATTGGTAGAAACATTGGTAGCACTTATCTTGTTTCATATACTTCTCAGTAGATGGGTACACACAAGCCTTGAAATGTAGTAGATACAGATCTTTTTCTGCAAGATTTTTTTTCAAATTTACTACATTGTAATCCACTTTCTTCTTTTTATCCAGTCTGTATGGTACTGCTGTACAATATAATGATTTACCAAAACTGTATATTCTTGATGCTGCTGTCATCAGAGAATAATACAGAATACTTTAATTATAAGAATATTTATTTCTTAGAGAAATTTTTTCTATATAAAATTTCATTGAAGTTACTTTATTATGTAGCAACATATATTTTTTTGTCATGCATATGTAATGTAGAAACATGTCTATTTTCCATAGAAAACTCTTGGTTTCATCATTGTAGGAAATACTTCTGAGGCCTGAAGTGAAACAGATTCCTTTGAAGAGAAAATAGCTACCTTTTTTTTTTTTTTTTTTGAGCATAATGGCTATAATTTTGTCAGGTTAATTCTGAATTCTTTTAAAATGAATTTTATTTTCTGTATTTTTAAATTCTTCATTTGCAGTTTTGTAAACAAAAGTCTGTATGTTTGCTTTCAGTAGGAAAAATAGTCTTTTTTTATTGGTTGCTTTGTTATTTTTTTCACAAGAAAATGAAAGGAACTATTAAAAATAGAAAAGTAACCATATATTTGGTTTACTACGTATGATTCTTAATTTGCAGGGGCCACCAGGTGAAAAGGGAGAGAAGGGAGATCTTGGTTTTCCTGGCCTGCAGGTATTCCCTAAGTTATTGTCTAACCCGTCTCTTACTAAGCTTGAATGTTGAATTGACATCACTGTGAGTTTAGGGCATGTATTCCAAACTGCTGAGAAATGTGGTGTTGGGGTGAATTGAAAAGAGCTTTAGAAAGTGAAGGAATACAGGGTATGGTGGTGTGCAGTGACCAATTCATCTGGGGCCTGAGGAACTGGTTATTTTCTTGTTTAACACTGAAATCAGGTCTCTATAGGCTCAAAGCCTGTGCATTTTAACAATGTCTGTTTAGCCATCTCATTTCACAGAAATACCTTCTTTACTGAATCTTTTATGGCCCCACCCATTATTGAACCTAGTTCCATTTATCCAAAAGCATGTCATACAGTTTCACTGGAAAATGATTTAACTGGATTCTATTAATTTGAACTCAACTTGCTTTCCCTTGATCGTGCTTAGGGTGTCCCAGGAGCATCAGGTTCACCCGGAAGAGATGGAGCTCAAGGTCAAAGGGTAAGGTTTAACATGTTTTACGTGTTTTATTTCCATTCTGTAATGGGTATGTTTACCCCTGGTGGTCTAGTGGTTAGGATGCAGCGCTCTCACTGCTGCAGCCCGGGTTCGATTCCCGGTCAGGGAAACTCCCCCGGGCAGATGGAGCTCAACAGCCCTGTAAGGCCATCCATCTAAGAGAAGGTCACTCTAAACAAACCTACGTTCTGAGACCCTCACTGCCACTGTCCAAGCTTGCTCGGCCCCGGCAGATGAACCTCAGGATTAAAGGGTGGGCTCAGTTCAGCGCACGCTGGGTCTCACCTAAAAAATCCACTGCACAGACTCCAAGGGTCAATGACCTTTCCCAAATCTTCGCTCGTGAAGACTGGCCATACATTGATATATCATAATTTATGTCACCTTTATCATCTCTGCCAGTCAGCACAGCAGTCAGAGGCAGGGTGAATATTCTTCCATCTACTGGATGAGGCTTGAGAAATACTAGACTAGTGACAGGAACCATCCACAATGGCTGTGCTTAATGCATTTGATAGAAGTAGAAGTGCCTTGTGTTCAGCACTGCTAATTAGTCTCTTTGCTTATATGTTTAAAATTAGGGGGTTGTTAAATGGTACATAATTAGTATGCAATTCAGTGCAATGATGTAAGTTAGTTTTCTAGCTAATTAATGAGTAACAGAGACAACAACAAGGAAATTCAATATTAGAATTTAGAACAATACCTGTAGAAACTGTTGACAGGAGGAAAAGGGGAAGGGGAAGAATAATACCAAAACTGCCTAGGAAGCAATTAAAAAAAAATCATATTCATTTGTGTAGTTAAATATTTAAGTCCTCCTCCTTGTCTCCTTGAAGAGACTCTTGTTTCATTGTTAGTCAGGCACTGGAAAATTTTTGTTAGCATAGTACTAGATTTCTGTCTACAGTAGAAGTTCGTTATTAAATATGACTTTTCAGTTTCATTTGAACAAGATTTACATATTCATGATCCTTTTTTGGAGTATGTTAATGTAACTTGAACTTCGGAGAAATCTGGACCTTCTTTGATTTTCTGGCATTACTTTTAGACCTTGTTATAAAAAACCCCATCCCTGTAGCAAAATGTGTATTTGAACTCACTATTATGAATTTAAACATTGGCATATCTTTATGTCTAGAAGTAAATCCACTGAAGTTATTGTGGAATTTGGATGATACATAGATATGCTTTTTTCTCTAAAAATCAAGAAAAAAAATTTTCTTAAGACAAATATTTACACATTATCATCAGAAGAATAATTGCATGAATAGCCTTCTAATTTTCAATTAAGTTGTGGTGAAATATGAAGCTATATATATTCTTTTTTTCTACTTTATAATACTGTGATGTCTTCTTCTTTTGCATGTTTTTAATGGGTTTTTTTGGCTGTATTGGCATATTTCCCCCTAAATTCCCCAAGCTTGGTGTCACCTCTTCATCTCCAGGTTAATAAAGACCTGGAGCTTGATGAACATTTGGATTTTTGCCATGTTCTGTCTGATCTTGGTCATGGACAAGTTGAGGTGACGTGGTGGTAAATGCTGTACATGTGAGTGGTGTGTGCCTCCTTGCTCTACCTTCCTGATCATGAGGGACATCGAGGGGTTTGCAGTTCAAGGAAACTTGTTTTTATATTATTCTGTAGCTGACTTTGTATGTAGCAGTGGATGCCCTCAGACAGACCTTGATGTCAGTCAGCAGTTCAGAAGTGGTCTAGTTTTCCTACATGTGGAAGTCAGCATGTTGTTGCAGAGAGATGGTATTCCAGAGAAAAGCTGAGGAAGGCTAATGCAACAAAGGCTTTCGATACATCCTGGGAAGGTCATGTGGTGCTTATTCTGTAGAATACCCCAATGTTGTCTATAAAAAGGTAGGGCAATTAAATAAATTGCTGTTCTTTATGGATATGGTAGTAATGCTTCGTTCATTTGTGTTGCCTTTCTTCTGCTGTTAATCACAGGAGCTGGATGAACAGCCTAGAGCTCATAAAATGAGGTCTGTTATTGTCTCTGTGCGACCCTTATGCAATGTTGTCCTGCAGTAATTATTTCTATGGTAACAAATAATTATATTATACTAATTTTATGGTGTTGTAACTCATTTTATTCCTGTGAAGTTATGACAACATAAAATTGCTTTTAATGGGTGAAGATTCAAACCAATTATTTCACCGCAGTCTCTTTGAAGACCCAGCGCTTGAGAGAGGCACAGTTTTGAAGGGCATAACTGCAGCAGCAAAGGGGAACTGGAAAATTCCTGAGAAGTAAATTACCTTTTCATATAATGTTTCTTTTGTTGGGCTTCCTCCTGTTAGCCAAGGTGCCAAGCTGTTTTGCAACTATTACACTACTAGAACTGAGATTTTCTATGTTATTCTTAGCTTAGTTATCACTTCCTCTTTAGTATTTATTAATCGTTTAAATATTTTAATTATAGTGATACCAGTGCTGTAAAGTCCTTAAACAGATGGCTAAATCACAGTGATTTTAATGGGAGATATGCATGGGACTGGTATTTATTGGGAGATCTCTGAGAACTTTACTGAACTGGGTATAATGTGGTATTTCACTCATGAAGTCCTGGAATGAAGATTTTTTTTCTTCCAGTTACTAGTAGTTGGAATCACTTCACTTTTACAGTTCTTTTTCCTTCCTTTTTTGATTTTGATTTCTAGTGTTCATACTTTCTGGTTTTATTTTTGAAATCAGTTGAGAAAAGGGTTTGTTTTTTCCCTTCTTAATGTTGTAATTCAACACTTAGTCTGTAAAGTTTCTTTTTGTATTTCTGGACTTCTGCTTTTTAGTCCCTGGTTTATTTGCTTTATCTTGCATTTTAGTACCTCTTCAAGAAATAGAACATCTTCTCTGTCAGTTTTGTGAATTCATACAAAGATCACTCTCATAATGACATACCCACTCTATGAAAAAAAGTGGAATGTAATAAAAGTACTGGGTGAAGCCTGACTCAGAGTAAAAAAACCTGCATTTTCTGATAATAAAGCAAACATTTTGAATATACATGATAATGTTTTATACGTATCTGGTAACTGGTTTAAATCTACATCTCAGGCTCCACATGAGGAACAGTCCCCTCCCCTCTTATCTGCTTCCACTTATAAAAGAGTGTCATAAAAGATTTTATAAAATAGAAAATTATTTATTTTTATTTTATGGCTGGAGCTGTGGTTCTTTGGTGTCCTCTCTTGCTGCCCCATATTTGTAGCTACCAGTATAGAGAGGTTTTACTAAAAAGAACAGATCGTGTTTCTCCCCGAACACTCCCAAGCCTTTCATGTTGAAAGATAGAGCTTGAATTGCACATGTGACACATTCTGCTTTTTCTGGGTCAGGCAGTCATGGGTCCCAGGCTGCAAGGTTTTTTAAAAGCCCCTACAGGAAACTCTTTCAATCCTGGGCTCAGTAGCTTCAGTTAAGTTTTTGCCAGTATCTAGTCCTACTGGAAAAATCACCTCTCCACAAGTCCCCCAAACAAATTCCAGGCTACTGAAAGCTCCTGAATCTATAATGGTGTCAGCAGACCTGAGATTTTACACACGATGCCATTTGTATTTCAGCGAATAAAATCCCTTATAAAAATTCTGTCTGAACTACACTCTTTCTCTGTAATTTTTTTTTTCATACCATTAACAAAGTATGTCTTGATTTGAGCTAACTTTCCAAGATAATATACATCTTGATTCTAGGATCTACATCCTAGGTCACACATCAAAATCTGTACCATCCTGCTCTTGGACATGCAGCTACATGGGGGAGATTCAGTGGCTCTGTACGGAGTCATTTCTGTCCTGGATGTGACAGAGAGAAAGTGCTGTTGTGCTACGTAATTCCTCTAGTCATTCCCATTGGAATAGAGATGGTTAAGCAAGGAGGAGAATTCAATAAATGGGAGATTAGATAATATCTTTAAGGCTTCAGTGCTCAGAATACATCTTTGTGAATTCCCACAGTGCTCTATTTTCTTCTACATTACACACACCAAAAATAATGAGAGAAAGAGCCAGAAGAAATACATTCCCAGTCCTCCTGCCAATTTCCTGGTACGTACTAATCTCTATGCACTACTCACAAGTTCAGAATGAGTGTCAGATCCATTCTGGCCATCAGATGGTCTGAGTAACATCATCTTCAAACCCTGCTGGCAGCACAAACAAGTATCTTTAGTCTTTTACTTGTGTGAGAGAATAGGTACTGCCATACTCTTTCTTAAATCAGGCTTCACTTTGACTTCATTTACATGTAGCAGTTTTCACATCTAGCAAATACAGTAGGAGGTGATCTTCTGGGGGCAATACAGACACAATGCCAAGAGAAATAAACCTTAGGAGAATGGACAGGAGGTGATTCTTGAGCAGCCAACAGTAAAAACACTGCTCAGAATAAAGAAATTGTGAAATATATTCCAAGAAAATGTAATTTGATCGTACTGTTAATTCTACTCTTTGACTGGGATGGGAGAAGGGAGGGACCTACAGCATTGTTTTGCTTTAGAAGTTTGTGGGAATCCACTCTAGATCCTGGAAGTCAGTGGAAAGCTCTATATTTCCCTACTCATAGTTAAATTACGCTCTTGAAAGAGTCCAGCCAGTTTTTATTCTGCTTTAGAACTGGTCAAAAATAAATGCAGATTTTACATATTTGCTTTAAAAAGTCAAACATGCTTGTAAATATGCAGGTATCGGTCTTCCTGAAGGTTTTACTGTTACAAAGAGAAGTCTAGCTTGCATTACCTTTAGGGACTTCCATGTTATTGTAAAAATGTGAATAGCTATCATTGAATTTTTCAAAACATTGTTCACAACTAAATGCTTCTTCCAGAGAATATTAGAAACCCTATTTTATCATTTTCAATGCATTTCAAAGTTCTTTCCTTATACCATTCTCTGTTAGCTCTAGGAATACCAGTTTTGGAGTATGAACACACTTTCCTTTGCAAACATATTTGAGCTAGGCTTGCAACCTCTTTCTGTGTATCTCTTAAAACTACTGTGATAAAGATACTACTACTATCTTTACTTCAATGGTGCTTAGCTGTTACAGTTGATTTAGTTCTTACTGTGATATGGGAGCTGCTTTGGTACTTGCAGCTTCAGGAACCATCTGGCTACACTGTGAAACAGGAAAGTATTTCCTTATCAACTCTAAGGATGCATAGATGACATAATGCGAGTTGACTATGTGGCTTATTTTATCATCAAAACACCCTTCTGGTGGAATTTTAAAAAACCTTTCCAGGTACATGGCAGATAATATTCCCCAGGCAGTTTCATATGCCATATGATTGCAGATATGAATAATAGTTTCTGAATTATGAAAAGCATAACTGTAGTAGTTCATGCTGGAGTCATTATTAAAACTGTGTCAGAAATAAAGATTCAGAAAAAATACAAACCAAAAAAGCTCTCTGAGATACTGAGGCCTGGAATGTTCTTTACTGTATGTGTCAGCATAAACACTTTCAAACCTTTCAGCAATAACCCAAACACTTTCCAGCTTAAACTACCTTTCAAAGTGGTCTTGAACCAGAAACAAGACCATATTTTTCCTTTGTAGGGGCTGTAGTAATTAAAGAATGCTTTATCACCAGGCTGGTCAGAAACGCATGCTTTATAGCATAGGGATACAAAGTGTGCATATTGGTTAATTTGCAAGAATACTTTATTAATAGTGTATTTTCCTCTACATCTGGTCAGTCTTTTTTTTTTTTTTTTTTTTTTTTTTGTGATTTGCTTGCTTTCCAGTTTCCAAGTTATCTTTAGTTTTTGGCTCCCATTTCTGGAAGCTCTGAGGCATGTTCATAATGTAAACCACATGAGCATTCCCGGTGCTTCCTGAATCAGGACCTCAGTGATAGTTAGTACATATGTACAGTATTGCTGGGCAGAGAGATCGACTCTCAGTTGCCATCTTTCAGCACTTCATCAGTGGGACTGTGAATAGTTGCAACCAGTGAGAACAGATGTAGAAACGTGACCTTGTGGTAGGGAGGTTTGACAGCAAACCCTCTCATTTATCTCGCTACAGAAGCGTTCGAAGTGAAATTCACTCAGAGGTGAAAATGGCCAGTATGAAGAATTTTGCATTACTTCTTATTTCAAAAGTATTGTGAGACTAGCTAGATTTTTTTTTTTTAATAATATTGGTGACACTATGGTTCCTTTTCAGAAATAAATCCTCCCCAGGGCAAATAAGGGAATTTTTTTTCTAAGAAACCACTACCAACAGTTATTAATTAAAAAACCAAACAAAAACAACAAAAACCTCCCCAAACAAAAACCAAACCAACAAAGCAAAACAAAACTGAAGAACAAAAAGTAAATAGTATCATCTAGATGAAACAGAACAGATTCATGAAGTACATATAAGAAGCTGATAAAATTGCCTTTATTTCTCTTTTATAGGGCCTTCCTGGCAAAGATGGACCCACAGGCCCACAAGGACCTCCTGGCCCAATGGTGAGTATTGCCTATGGAATTTGTTACTGTAAAAGGCAGCAGGATTTGGGGGGATTATAGGTCACACTGTTATCTAGGCTACAGTGGATAGACCAAGCCCAAGGGAAGTTAATTTTCTCATGACGCACGGAGTTGGCAGATAGCTGCTTGTCCAGTGTCATTTCTTTCCACTCTTACTTAGCTCCAGAAAAAATGTCTCCCATGGGAAGGAGAGAGGGTTATTCTGTCAATAGATTGATAGCTTGTTCTTAGGCAAGTAGCTGCACTATATAGAGGGAATGAATGTTCTTAACATTTCGAACAAGACTTTCTTTTTGTAAAAAATTCCAATTAGGACTTAGTTGAAGGGAAATGCCACGTTTTGCTTGGTCTGGAGGCTGGAGGTGAGCGCAGGTACTCTCACAGAGTAATCAAGGAAGACAGCAGAGTCCAAGTTCATCCTTCAAAGTAAGATGTATGTTGCCTTCAGAATCAGTGTCAGCCTTCTCAGCTACTGGGCAGCTAGGCAAAGTTAATGCCTTCTGGATAAGTGTAAAATGTTACATGAAGCTGAGTATTCTCCAAGCCATCCTGTGGTTTTTACAAAGAACATTCCAAGTCATGCCCCTTCAACACAGTATTAACATCACAGGATTTAGTGGTTCAGCAATTCCTTCCTGTTCCAGAAAGCAACCCACATTATTTTTCTCAAGTGCTTTTCTCAGAGCTGTGCTTTTGGTGCTCTTTTTCCTGCAGCATGTACTTCTCAGTCCTCTCTCTTGGCATCTCCAGTCTTTGACAGAACTGATTGTGTACTGGCTGCTTTGTGGACTTTTGCTCATCGAGATTCACGGATGTTGACTGTCATCACCACTGTTTTCTTTCTCTTTTTCCATGCAGGGCATACCTGGTGCTCCAGGTGTTCCAGGTATTACTGGAAGCCAGGGGCCACAAGGTGATGTTGGAGCTCCTGTGAGTAAAATTAATTAATATTTCTTTATCTTCTGTTGTGTATTAGTTGGTTTCTGATCTTGGCTTCACTGTTTGACAGAACTCCTCAATATTTATAGCTCATGATCTGTTTGCAGTTAGTGGCTAAATGAAACATCATATTGATCTTTCTTTGTTCATTCTTTGTAACTAAATTTATTTGTTGATCTTACATACAGTGTTTGGAATATAGGGATTATAGAGTCAAAACACAAAACATGGAACTTAAAAACATAACTGTGTGAATTTGTAGTCTTTGTGTAATTACTTTCTCCTTTCTTTCATTTACACTTCTAGCAACTCTTGGGAAATTCAAGTATGCCATTTATTAACCTGAATATTTCCAAAATATTATTCTGATTCTCAAACTGTGAAAATATTGCATGAAAAAAAATCTGGCTTTTGTGGTTACTCTATGTTCACATCAGAACAAATGACTAATGACCAGGGCTTTTTTTAGATTATTATTATAAATTTGACTGTCAGTTTCTTTGAGTGGAAAATTACATTCTCTATAACTGAAATTAGTATTAGGAACCTCCAATATTAAGTTTGTCTTTCAGATATTATTTTTTTATTATTATAAAAACAACCCAGAACAAAACAGTTTGATTGGAAGAAAGGAATACAACTATGAAATGAGTGTGTAAATTATATAAAAGACAATATTTATAGTGGACCTCTTTTTTCTCTGTAACAGTTCAGGTAATATTGTGTATTCATATTTAAACATTTGACAACTTGGTTAATTAGAAAACCTGCTCAGTTTTTTTCCATATATGACAGTAAATGTTCTATTTAATTTTTAAAGACATCAGAATTGGGCAGTGTGTATTTCTGACTCTATTTGTAGACTAGAAATTTTTTTTCAAGATCCAGTTTGGTTTGGAGATTTAGGCCAATGCAAGCATTTTTATTTGGCTAAGCGGAAATGAAATTAAATTGACTGATAATGTATAATATATAAGCAAAGATAATAACCTAATGCCCAGTTCTGCATAGTTTCTTCGTGATATCATGAAATCCACTAAGGAGATTTGATGAGCTATGGAGTTTATTACTATCAATATATAACATGTTGGCTATTCGGTTCCTGTCCAAATACATAAATACATGTTCCAGATATTGAACCAAATTTCCTAGAGTGTAGATATTCCTGTGAGTCATGTAAGAGCTCTACTGTGTTCAGAAAAAACAGCTAGATGGGTGAAAAATTACTGAGCTTTAATAACTGTCTTTCTCAAAGGGTAAAGTAATAAAAAAGAGATCTCAGAAATAATCTTGCAGTCTTTGTATGAGTTTCTTCTTTCATCATCATGGCTAGGCTTCGCGAACGAAAATTTGGGAAGGCTCTATCCACATTTGCTACAGGCACGCTGGTGGCTTATGAGGCCAATACGAGACAGACATATCCGATTGCAAAAGGCACAGCAGAAAGACTCCTTAGGAGGTGTATTCTGCAATTTACGGTTCTTTCTGCGCTGCCTTTTTTCCTTGAGAGTGATCTTACGTGTGTTCTCGAAGGAGACAGCTGCGTTATAGATGGTGTGTCTCCAGGCCTCCCGATTTGAGGCCAGAGTAGACCAGCTGTGGTGATCAATATGGCCAAGGCTGAGATGTTGTTTCAGGGAGTCCTTGTATCTTTTCTTCGGGGCTCCTCTCATGCGGCAGCCAGTGGCAAGTTCACCAGAGTTTCTTCTTTCCCAGGATAGAATTAAGCTGTGCTTTAACCATATATCAGTGAGCTGCTTACCTATTCAGGTAGACCTTTCCTTGCTACCCCAAAAAACTGCCATTGGTGAAGTTATAACTGCCCTAGTCAACTTGTTCCAATCCGTAATAGTCCTTACCATCATTACAGTATTATATTATCTTTAATGTCTGATATGGTTTGAAGCTGGCTCCCTGCCAAGTCTCCAAACCTTACCACAAGAAGTCCCCTTCCTCCCCCCAAACCTCAGGGAGAAGAGGGAAAAAACAACCAAGAAAACCGAAATGAGAGAGAGACAGCTAAAGCAATATATATAAACATAATATAAATATATTTACACTTATATTACAGTTATATACAATTTCACAAGGAAAAGGGAAGGGGGAAGGGAAAAGGAACAAAACCAAAATAAAATATATATATATTCCGATTAGTAACCCAATATTTAGCAACTAAAAGAGTTAGCAAAGAAACATCTCTACTCTCCTTGGGACAACCGATAGTCGCTCTGGAACAACCGCCAGCAACCTCCATCTCCCAAGGTCGGCAAGGCCTTACCAGGCCTCGCTCCCCAACACGACAGACTCAACAGCAGGGAACCTGCACCTCCAAGCCGCCGGAAGGAAAGAGAGCGAAGGCCTTTCCTCCTTTCTTCTTATAGTCTGGCTTACGTAAAAATCGTAGGGAATACTGGGTAAATCTGGACTCTTCCTTGGCTACAGACTGGTCACCAAGAAAGGCCTAGACCAAACTACCACATTCTCATACTTAATTTTCTGTGCAGTTTAACCCCTTTGCTGACTCTGTTCATAGTGGATGAAGAGTCTCAGTGCAGTAAATGTCACAAATTTCAGACTGCTATTTTGTCATAATTAGACCAATTTCAGCCATGTGAAATGCATGCCTGCCCTTGCTGCCATTTTAAACAAGTGAATTCAGTGTGTGACAAACACATGAGAAAGTAATTGTTCCCATGTAGTTGCCAGAGGTGAACATTTTGTTGAGTACTGAAATGGAAGTGTATTTGCCAGTGTCACATAACAGTGAAATCTTGTTTATTGTTTTTTTTCCCTCCCTTTACTGTGAATCTGCAAGGGAGACAATGTTTTAGGTGTTGAAAATTTTGAGCAGAACAAAATGGGAATTAATTTTTGGTATTGAATCTTTTCATAGGGTCCTCCTGGAGCTAAGGGTGAAAGGGGTGAGCGGGTAAGTCCATATTCACATTAGCCGTGCTTTTTTCCCTGTCTGCCTTCTGCCTTATGAAAGCTTTTTCCAACAATTTATGTTTCTCTGTGTTTACAGGCACAATAGTTTTCTCTCTGCAGTCAAGAAAACTTTCCTTCTTTTCCAGACTTGGTCTTACATATAGCTACATTCATATTTTGAAGGCGAGAAATATGAGGCATCAAGCATGTCTCCAAATCTCTCATTAGGGTTATCTTCTCAGACCTTGGCTTACTGGCTGAAACAGTAATGGGAACCAGCAAAATCCCGAAATTTCTTTGGCTTTTTTTCCTCATCTGTGAGGATATATCTCTCAGCAATGATAAATGTCTTTCATTGCTCTAAGCACTTTCAACACAGAACTGATGCAACAAACTGTTTTATGACACTGCTGCTGTTGTTATCCAGGGCGATCTTCAGTCCCAAGCAGTGGTTCGTGCTGTTGCTCGTCAAGTGTGTGAACAGCTCATCCAGGGCAAGTATATCCATAGTTCATATGCTTCTATCTCCAGAATGGATTTTTCCTGCCACCATTACTTACAAATACAATGCTTTTCAAAGTATCTAAGGGGATCTGTTTGTTTTAGGCTAGACAGTCAGGATTTATGTTCAACTGGATTTATAGCCAAGTAGAGCTGATTAGCATCAGCCATCTAAGCCAGAATTGTCTCCAATCTATTATAGTATACAGAAGCTTCTGCTGTAACAATTTTAAATTTTTATAGACATAAAATACAAAAAAAACCCCAAACCCTTACCAAAGTAAAGAAATAAAATTCCACACAATAGTTTTTCCACTTTCTGTGTACTTCCTAAACCACTATTTCTCCACCAACAAGTACACAACTTCATGCACATAATATCAAAGTATGACAGACCACAGCCTTGAGAACTTGCCAATGCTCTGTTCAAACTTTTCTGAACCAGATTTTCCACTGCAACTTGAAAATTATGATATTTTTTTCCTGACAGGTCATATGGCAAGATATAACTCAATTCTGAACCAGATTCCAAGCCAATCTGTCTCAACACGAACCATCGCAGGACCTCCTGGTGAGCCAGGTCGGCCAGGAGCTCCAGGGCCACAGGGTGAACAAGGATCACCGGGCATGCAAGGGTTTCCAGGAAGCCCTGGTCAACCTGGAAGACCAGGAGAAAGAGGTAGGCTTCATACTTCACACATACAAAGTTATGCCTCCTTTTCCTGATACATTCTGATGGCTTTTGTCTCCTATCTAAATCAACGCAACAGTTTTCTCACTAGTTGGTTGGTGAGTTTAACACAGACCATAATGACAGCTCTGTAGAATCTCTGTCATGAAGGTCATGCAGGCTTTGCTGAGTGTGATTTTGCAGGATCAAACAGAGGTTTAATGTTTAAACTGCTGAAGATTGGCGGGACCTAACTGTACACATCCCATCACATCATGCTTAGTAGGACTCTGAAGTGAGCTGAATCCCTAAATATATCAACAAAGGAGCTGCTGAAGAATGTCAAATGCAAAACTGACAGGTGCATGTTGGGGAAAGATTGAGCTTTTCTGATAACGTGAAATGTGTCAGTCTAGAAATTTCTGACTCACAATTGTCTGAATGGAGCAAGGTTGATAAGGAAAAGAAAAAAATTCTTAGTTTATGGAAATGGTGAGGTCAGAGAGAAGTAATACACTTAACATTTACAAGAATTCTCTTCTGTATTCTTCTGTGTAGGCTAGATCCCCTTCTCTGTTCCTCCACCAGCGTTGTCTAATAAAGAAACAAGCTCCATGTTTGATTTACTCCCTCTCTGTGCAACCCTGGCAATCTTTGGTGTCTCCGAGTAGCACTAATCTCACAGAGGTAATGCTGAGTCGATCTAAAATCGTGAAAGTGCTTTGAGGACCGTGACATGAGGAGGTGTCCAGAAACCCAAGAGACGTATGTGATATTCAAAAGCAGTGAATTGGTGTTGCTGTTACAAAATCTGCTATCTAGCATTTTAAAAATTAATTGCTACGAAGGCTGTGCAGTTCAGGAACAGTTCAGTTCAGGAGCTTAATAGTTCCAGTTCACAGTAGCCATGATGCTCACAGTTAAAACATTGCTTTGAAAAGAAAGTCTTTGAGTGAACCTGTGAGACTGTAATTCCAATTATTTAAAAAAAAAAAAAAGAGTCAAGGTTTCAGGTACTGGCCCCTCAGTCATGCCTGCCTGCTCCAGCTGAGCAAAATCCAGACACTGTCCAGAAAGAAGGAGGAATGAGACAAGTAGAAAAAAAGATTGGAAGAGAAAGCAAGTGATGAACTGACTTTAAAAAGGGTGACCTGGAGAGACTCAATGCAGATTTCAGGGTACTTGCTTCCACACTAAAACTAGCATGTATCAAATGGCTTCTTGGGAATAGATCGTTTAAGCTAGGACTTTGGGAATGGAAGAACCAAAATACCAGGCTACAAAAAAGGAAACCCGTCCAGCATTTTCCATTGTATTTGTTGTGCTGAGGCCCAGACACACATGTTGTACTGCTATGAAATCACAGAGTGTTTAGATACAGTCATTTAAATGGGTTGACTCATTGCTGATAATGTCTGAGAAGCAGCATTGGCAACAGAGTGAGTACAGATAGGGTAAAAACACATTGAAAAGAGTATTTATTACTCTTTTCTTCTCTATATAGATAACTGATGTTAGAAGGGACTGATTTTGACAGGTAATGCTTGTGGGGAGTTTCATAATTAGAGAGCAAGTTCTGTTCAAGCATCCTTCAGAATTACAATCAGCCAGCCAGAGCTCTGCAGATTTTCATGAAACGTGATGCCAAATATTGGGAGTGTTTTACAATACTTAAAGCTTAAAATGAGATTGTTTCAAGAATCAAGAATCCACGTGTAAACTTAAAAGACAAAAGAATTGGTGGTTTATTTGGAGTGAAAATGGGATTTTAGGATGTTCATGTAACTGGAGCCTTAAACAGAATCTGGAAGAAAGAGGAAGGAGCTCCTTCAGAAAGTAGGCAAAAGCATAGCATAATTTATTAGTCCTTGGGGATTTAATTTCTTCAGAAGCAACTGAATCTTTATTCTGATGTGTTTGATATAATAGCACTTTATTTAGCAGGAAGATACCTTTTGCTACAGACCTTTGGGATATTTCGGAATCTGTTTCTAAGGAATTTCTCTAAGCTAACCCCAAAATGCAGAAATAAAGATTAAAAATTATTGTAACCAGATTCATGCTTGTGGAGAATGACTGGAAGTTTTTTGTGCATTCTCAATTATCACTTGCTTCCTAATTACATATCATACAGGGAAGGAGCAGACTAAAATTACTCTTCTTCTGTATGGAAGGGTTTTTAATTTTCCAATAACTACAGAGAAGAGAGTAAATAGAGTCAGACCCCATCCCTTGGTGTGTTCTGAACCATTGTTTGCATTTAACTTGTTTGGCAAACACGATGTATAGTCCTGTCCTGAAGATCTCCAGCCAGCCACTTGGAAGTCTTTATGAACAATGTGTTTCTTTTCACTGATGTCATCAACATTTTGGTTGTATGTGAAGTCAATTTAATGTTCAAGACCAGTGCCAGATCAGCAACTCTGAAAGTCAGGCTCCACCTTTAAGTCCAGAAAATGCACTGCTGCAGAGTATACTGAGAAGTCATAGGCATTAGAAGGAAACAACACCCGCTTATTTAGTAGTGTTGCTTTTTTCCCTCAAATTATTGGGATTGCTGCAAGAATGTGTTACTGGCTCTGAGCTGAGTGGCAAGGTGTTGGTAGAGTGGGAAAAGGTGGGACAGGAGGATAGATGTTTCTTCCTGCTCGCCTCTCCTGCCTACCACCTGTTCAATCCCAGCCTGTAACAAAGGGGCACTTCGGAAAGCAACGTGTGGGACTGGTCAGAAGTCATGCACCAAAGAGAGCTTTACTGGAATATGTCAGCAGCGAGAGACACCAGTGAGCTTCCCTGCTAACTTGCCTGGCCAATAGCTTCTTTTCCCTTGTTTACCTTGTCACTCTGCCAAGCATTAATCAGATGTTTTGGAAAGAGACTGGGATTCAGAGAGTGTTTTGGAGTTCTGTTTGAAACCTTCACTTGAACTTCTAGGTCCAGGATGTCCCATTCTTGGATGTGTTCTCTCACTAATAAAGCACTGAGCTGGTCCTTCCAAGAAAGACCACCTCAGGGAGAAAAGACAAGTCATTTCTCCTGACAGATTCAGTTCTCAGTGTCTGTTGCCAGCTGAGAGGCCACATTGTATTACCAGCCCCTACAGTACATATTCCCAGATAAATTACTAGAATTTTGCTCTCTTACTTATTTGCAGAAATACATAAAACCCCAAACTCAAACGCTAATTATTCACATCAACGCATCTCTATTTTAATTTTAATTTCTATTTAATCTCTGTTTTAACTGGTACTGGTCACAGTACTGGTTTCTATTTTCATAGACCAGTACAGACCAGTACTGGTCACAGTACTGGTTTCTATTTTCATTTCAGCTAGTTCAAATATCTTTTGTTTTGATTTTATGTTTATGAACTGGGACTTAACTAGTGGCTGGCTTCTGAGTGCCCAGGAACTAGTTGAAACTGCAAAATAATATAAAATCCCCAAGGATTCAGCACGTTTTTTTCTTCTTTTTTTTTTTTTTTTTTTTTTTTTTTTTTGTTTTCAATTATTTTTGTAATAGATCGGTAGTTTTCTCAACTTCGAGGAAAAATGGAAAAGCCCT
>NW_016690306.1:1414808-1559904 GCF_001604755.1 Lepidothrix coronata
CCTAAAAAATCCACTGCGCAGGCTCGAAGGGTTAATGACCTTTCCCAAATCTTCGCTTGCAAAGACTGGCCATACTGTTAGCTTTCAGATGCTGTGAAAATGCAGTTGTTCTACTATTGGGTGGACTTTGGCTCTTATGTGGCCTGAAGTGACGCATAAAACTTATGGCTACTCACCCCATCCCACTATGATTAAAGTACAATAAATACCTAGGCTGTCACTGGGAAAGTCACTGTTCTCAAGCACAGTTTGATCTGTATTTACTTCCTGGCTTCATATGAAAGAGTCAGTTAAACATGTGTTATCAAAAGACACATGTTTACAGCTGTGATGGCAAAATTCCAGTGGAATTAAATGGAACTTTTGCCAGTTGAGTCAATTAAATACTTTTATTTCCAATTTTAGCTTCATCTGGATTAAAAAAGAAAAAAAATCACAACCCTGTGTTATTATACACTATAGTCACAGCTGAACATCTTTAAAAGTGGACATTTTCTTAATTGCAATATTCTTCTCTCAGGAGAATTGCAGCTCTCCTTGCAGGACAGTAGTCTCTTAAAGAAAAAATTAGATAAGCAATACCTGAGATTTCTTTTTGGTGCAGAAACCATTTAATTTTCTTTGCTAGAGAATGTGTTCATGAGTTTGGCTCTGTTTTTAATAACTGATACTATCAGAGTTATCTTTAGAGGAGCGTTGGAAATAATTGATTTCAGTTGCTTGTGATCTCCACAGGGCTGAACCAAAGCCATTGCTTAGTTTGGATGGGGACAAGACATGAAAATGTGGTTAATGGGAAGGGGGAGAGACAATTTGAAGGTATTGCTGAATTATGTCCCGTGCACAAATTAGAAAGCAGTTCCTGGGATCTGAAGGCTCAAATGACAAGCTTTGATACCCACTTTCATCCCTGAGGGTGATTAATCATTGCAGTAAACCCACATAGAGAGTGGTGGCTTGTCTGGTTGGCTTTCTGTGAGCTGTGCTCTAATGACAGCAAAAGTGACTTGGGTGAATTTTGAATGTTCTGTCATTTATTAGGAGCAAGCCAAGAGGTCTGTGAGTCTGTTGAGTCCATTAGGAAAGCTCATAGAGTGCTCGATTTTTAACTCATGAGCATTTTGCCTTAGGAATAGGATATTCTTGCTTCAGTGTTTATGTTCTCTTTAACTTGGATAAACTTTACTGAAAATTAGACTAAAAGAGGCCTAAGGCAGACTTTTATCTTGGCCTTCAGTATTTGCTTAAGATCTTGATATCCATGTGATTTCAAAGGAGGTTCGTCCTGCACAAGAGCTTCATCACTTGTTCCAGAATGAACATTTTATTCTTAGCCTGAGTAGATTTGTTCCATGTTTAGCATTTCTTACTGCCATTTTATTCTGTGAACATCACATGTGGGTATGTGGTTTTGTGTGTGTTGAGAACAATCATTGAGTGCCTGAAGGCTGTGCTTTGAAAACATCGTGGCCATTGTCTTTGAAGTCACCAAGTAATGTTATCATACAGTAGGATAAGCAGTGATTGTTGTAATAAACATCTGTGTAGATTCCAGGAGGTTGTCATGGGCCAGTCTTCTTATGAAGAAAAAAGCAATTCACACATATAGACTTTGCCTTTTGCAAATTGCAAGCCTTTCCTTACAGGTCTTGAGTGGTAAGAGATAATTTGGATACATTCACCTTGTTACAAGGCGTGCAGCCCAAGTAGAGCATTGCAACAGATTAGTTTCTCCATATGTTTGAAGCAAAACAGGGCTAAGCAAATTTTAGGTATCTGGAAAAAAACACCCCTCCCCTCCAAATTTTGCAATTGAAGGAAATAAAAGGCATTAAAGGGAAACAAGAAATACCTTAACTATGCTAGGACAGTGGCAAAGAGCCTTGTAGAGGTAAGACAAAGAGCTCATCGTGATTTGGTTGAAAATTTTGTGCTCAGTGTGGAGTTACTGGTTGCAGAGGTGTGGCCTGTGTTTTCCACCTTGTTGGGTCACACGATATGTTGCCCTCCTGTTCCACAGAAGACCCAGAACTCCTCAGCAGATACTGAATCCCCTGCAGTTCAGCAGACTCTTATTTGATAAACTTCATGTGAGCAATTCTGTGCCAGTGAGGGGTTTTAATTACAATTTTTTCGCCACTTAGACTTTGTATTTACTTACTTGCTTCCATCAGACATTAGCTCATGAAGATAAAAAAATATCTTCTATGACTCCTTGAAATAATGAGGTATTCTCCAGCTGCTTTGCCCTAAAAGGTAGCAGTTACCTGAGCAGAGGGGAAGGAAAGAATCAGCTGAAATTGTAGATACCGCTCCTCCCAGGGCAGCAGCTGTTTTCTCTCTGGTTTGTGTTGATGAAGGTGCCCTATATTGGCTTTGATTCTGAAACTGGGTAAGCTGTGAAGCAGGGAGAGCAATTACCAGTGCTGGGAGGGAGGTCAAGAAAATGGGGGGGAAGTCCCACAAACCAGCCTGAGTTTGGTGTCTTTGAACTATCCAAATCAAACACAGACTTTATGAGAGTTTCCAAGTCATCAGTGGAAACTCAGGGTCTGGAATTTATAGTTTTGACACCTACTACAGTTTGACACCGCTTATTGTGATGGCTGCATATAGAAAGTGTTTTTATAGGATGCCATAGTGGTAGCACAGAAGGAGATGGAAAGCTGGAAGAAGGCACTACTTTCTCTGAATTACCAGATTTGTGACCTCCATGAATCAGACCCAAGGACAGAAATTTAGTGCCATGAGCAAGTGCAGGAACACAACTCACTGGCTGTGTATGTTGGAACATCAGAGTTTTATGACTGGGAAACACTCGGATTGGGCTTTATTTGTGGGGGACAGATGTTGACAGATTTTTGATGAAACTCCTTTTCTTATGTTTCAGCAAGATTATGCCATAACCCACTACAACTCTCACCACGTGTGTGTAGAGCCATCTTGTGCTGAACCACTCTTTAGTGGGTGAATGTTTGAAGAAAAATTGGCTGTAGAATTAAAAATTTTACTTTTCTGGGCCACACAGTAATTTATAAACAGCTTTGAGGCTCTGAGGATTCTTCTGACTTAACAGTCGTTGCACCTTGCTATAGACCAGAGGCAGCTTTCCAGCAGGAAGTGCAGCCTGGAAACTGGCTGATGCCTCTGCATACCACCTCCATGAAACCACCATGGCAGCAGGAATGTTTAAGACCTCAGGAATGACGTTTCCCTTGAGAGGCTGTCAGCGAAGGGATGGAAAAAGAACCAAATAATTTTTAATTTTCACCTCCTTCCTTCTCTGCCATCTGGTTTTAGATGAAAAATAACATATGGAACTATAATCCTGGTTAACTAATAAACACTGCCCACACTTTTGATCAAAGTGTGACCGAATACTATTTCCTTAGGTTTACCAGGTGAGAAAGGAGAAAAAGGCAATCCAGGTGTTGGAACGCAAGGACCCCGAGGCCCACCAGGATCTACAGGTAAAGTTACATTTGAAGCATCTGCATTAGACCACTCTGACCCAAGTGCAAAGCAGCTCAGACTGGCTCTGTCTTTCGCTTCTAAGGCTCAAGCAGCAGAAGTCAGCAGTTCAGGCACCTTAACTGTCATAATCTTCTTATTATGTAATATGATGTTGTGATGTGCCACATGATGGTGTTGTCAGTCACATGAGTAGTTTCCTTTTCCCTGTAATAAACTGCTTCTCCAAACCCAACTTTTTAATTTTTTTTAAGTATTATTTTTAGATATGGGTTCTTGAAGGGGAAGAAAGTAGTCTGGACTAATTGCGTTTGTTTTCTCATTGACTCAAGGTCATACCTAAGCGTGAGTTGACAGAGAAATGTATGGTAATTAAGCACATTAATCACAGGGATTTATATTTAGCTCCTGAAAAAGCAGAGGGGTGATATCCAGGTCCTGTTGAAACAGGAGTAAAATTGCATTGACTTAATTAGGATATTCTGGCCATGAGAGCCATGGTATCAAGGCACAGCATTACTCAGAAACTGTATGGAAAGGGAGTGGGGGAAATCAACAGCTGCACAGGCATCCAGGGCTGTCCCTCCCCCATGAAACTGCCTGTCTGGAAGTTTGATGCTTGGTGAAACATTTGCTTTAGTATAAATTTCTGGCTAAAAGCTATGTCTGGCAAGGAAGACGAAGCAGCGGCCAGAGAAGGAGGCTCATCGGGAGCAGGTCTCCTCTGGGGCTGCTGCTTTGCCTTCCTTGCCAGAGGCTGCAGTCTTTCCTTCAGCTTGCCCAGGGGAGTCAGAGCCAGGATGCCCAGCTGCTCTGCTCAGGCTGTGTCTTGGAAGTGTTTGTAGCACACTCAGTGCCATGTTTTCCAGGCCAAGGAAAGTGGCCTCAAATCCCTGCTTTCATGAAAGACACTACTCAGCTGTTTCATCTCCCCCTTTCTATGCAGGACCTCCAGGAGAAAGTCGAACTGGCAGCCCAGGACCGCCAGGATCAGCGGGCCCACGAGGTCCCCCTGGTCACATGGGACCCCCAGGCTCACAGGGTCCTTCTGGTCCCCCTGGGTACTGTGATCCGTCCTCCTGCGCTGGTTATGGCATGGGAGGTGAGTAGTCAGGAGCTGGGGCAGCTGCTGTCTGCACAGGCGAGGGTGGCATTTTCTAACAGCCAAAGTAAGATGGAGGCTACTGGTGAACCCTGTGCTAAAATGTGGCAGCTCCCAAAAAACCTGCATGTCCAGTGTGGCTGTACTTTGTGGGACTGCAGCACAAAGAGAAGGTGACCCCAGCACAGTGACCAAAGGAAGTCCACCATCTGATCCCAGCCTGTAAAACAGATCCTGCCTAGTGGGTTTTGTCCTGTACGTGTTTGTGTAGCTGTATGAGCCTGCTCCATCTCAGCGGTCTCTGTGTTGAACCCCCACCATGTAATGTTTGTGACAGCAGAGTTTTTTACATTTGTAGTTTCTCAGATGTGTTGCTGAACTTCCCCTTCCGTGTGCCTCTGAGTGGCATGAGAGCATGACCCTTACTAAAACCATAGTAGTGTAACCTGGCACAGGGATGCACGTGTCCATCATTAACCAGTGAAAGCCATCTGGAAAAATGATTCTTTCTACATCTTCTCTGTATCCTACTTTCCCCTCTCGTTATAGCACGGAGAGGCCATAGGAGGAAGTTAACACAATTACCAATCATTATGTCACCCAACCTAAAACTGAAATTAGTAAAGCACTAGTCTCTACAGATGTTACACATAAAGCATATTTGTTTGATGTTTACAGTTTAATCTGCCCTGAGCTGATTTGTATGTTTTACTTACCTGAATGTTTTTGTTGTCGTCTCTTCCTATCCTTTTCTCCTCACTTCCCCTCCCCGTTGTTCATTTCCTGTTTTAAGGCCCAATCCCTTACAATGGCTACCAATCCAGAAGGTGAAAGGCTCATTCTGGTTCAGGTCTCATTGGGCTGAAGGTCAGAGATGGATGCTGAACTGCTCTGTGCTTTCCAGCAACGATATTGACTACCACTAATGAACTTACAGCTGCTGTACATGCACTTGGCTTCCTGGCACTGCTAAAAATTATTGGCTGACCCACTTTTGCCTGTTAATCATGTATTCTTGCCCACAATTGGAATAAGCTAAAGCAGGCAGAGTGTGCAATGTATAATGAGCACAGTATTACAACTGGACATTTGACAAATTCTGGTGGTGGTTTCCAACTAACTTGGCTGTCTGTTGGTGGGTTTCCAATTGCTCCAGCTTATTAAATTTGTTAAATGTTTTCATTGTTCCTTTATGTGAAAAAAGATGTGTATTTAAAGATTATATATATATATACTCACACACGATATAGAAATATATCTATATATAAAATGTCAATTTCCTAATGAATGCTTTAATTTTCTACTCCCCTTCTCCTGTGTTAACCATATGAATACTCTTGGTGGTGGTGGGTTAAGGTGGATACGGTGAGCCAACTGATCAAGACATCCCAGTAGTGCAGTTGCCACATAGCTCCTACCAAATCTATGACCCTGAGGACCTTTATGATGGTGAGCAACAGCCGTATATAGTTCACGGGTCCTACCCCTTACCATCCCCATACTCCCAGTCCTATCCATCACCTCATCTTGCTCAACCAGAATTTACTCCTGTTCAAGAAGAGATGGAAGCCGTTGAACTGAGATCCCCAGGAATCAGTCGCTTCGCAAGGAGGATAGCCAAAAGGAGCGCCAAGAGTCCAGCACGCACAAAGGCAAATGGAAAAAAACCCTCTCAATGAACTGTTTAAAAAAGGGAAACATTTTATGTGCATCTGTTTGGCCTTTTGTCCAGGTGCCTCACCTGTCACGGAAGATGTTTACAGGCTCTTATGTTAAAGGAGAAAAAAGTGTACATGGCTGGTTGACACAACAAATAATGGTAATTATCTTGCATGCCAGAAGCTTAGTTGTTAGTGGGTTGGTGCTAGATGATGATGAAAGGTCACTTGTAGACCTTTCTCTGGAGTACTGTTCCGTTCACTATTCAAACTGTATAAAAACATGCGTCCAGCTAGTTGGTGTATGTAGAACCATCCAGAAAAGTTAATGTTTGTTATCAGTTTTTTCCTAGTTGATTATGTTCTGTTGGTTTTGGATTAATTGCTTTACTAGCAGAGTAACCCGACTAAATTCACTGGAGAACAATCATAATCAGGTTTCCTTGAACCCAGCTTATTACCCTTTTGCAAAGAATTCATATGTTAACAGGGTGTTGTTTTTTCTAACTCACATGATATAAATACACAAGAATGTTCTGTGGGAGCACACTGATAATTTATTGTGAACCTCTTTGATTTCTGTTTTGTATGCAAATAAAAGTGGCAGGCTTTTGTACGGTAATTCTGTATTCATTTAACTCTGAACAGTTGCATTAGATTAGGGGACAGATTGCAATGAGGAAGAAATACATTCCCCTTTTTCAACACTTTTGGGCACTTAGTATAAACATTATTTAGCCTTATTTTTAAAATTATATATGGACAAATGTAGAGAGTAACTGTGCAATGAGTTGGTTGTACCATCTGTGGAGGTGAGATTTCACATATTGACATGCCAAAGTCAAAAGACTGGCAGGTGTAGTTGGGATGGCAACTTGGATCAGCTAATGAGGAGAGGAAGGAAAAATGCCAACCCAATCACTTGAGCACAGAGCAATTCCTTATCTACAAATAAACAAGATAAGTTATGAAGTGACTCAATAAACAGCTTTGAACAGCACTGAAGACTAAGCATCAAAGCAAGACTTAGCTCAAAATGGCCATTTAAGCTGAAAGCACGGGTTTGGGACACTTCTAATTCAGCCTTATACAGAGATGGAGAGACTGGTCTGTGCATCCCAGGGCTGTCTTCCTGCTCATCCCTGCATGCAGGTCTCTCCATTCTCAGTTAAGAAAAACTTGTCAGGTTTCACCTCTGGCCACCCCAGCAGCTCCCTTAGTTCACCAGGAGGAAGATAACAGGTACCTTTACTGTGTAATCTCCAATTATCTCACCTAGAATTCAACCTCATTAGTAACACACACCATTTGTACATGTGATTAACCATGGGCAAGCTCTGCCTGGGGGCTGGATACCTTTGTAGGCTGTGCTTGTTTTCCCATAATTTCTTTCATCCCTAACTCCCACTACTTTCTTGGAGAAAGGTGATAAAAGTTGATGGAATGTGAGCTGAGTCAGTTCCTTACCTGCACTTGCATTTAAAGTAGAATGTGGTAGAAAACTATAATGCAGTTTATGGACCTCATCCTTCAGCAGCTCAGCCCTGGTTTTTACAGAACAGAGGCCCCAAGTGAGCACAGCTCTCTGCACACACGTGCGGGGAGAGCCTGGCACACACAGCTGCCATTCAGAAAGATATTATTACAGCTAAATACAGGTAATGCCTGTGCCACAGGATTAATTTCCCTACTGGTACTTGGCTGTGAACACCCACATTAATTTACCCCAAATGTGAACTCCCTGTGCCCTCCCTGGCTGGCACACTCCTGCCCATGTGTTGTACTGACACTGTCTGGACTGTTTTCCGAGACACGGTGGGTGACCTGCAGGTCCTGTGGAAGTGACTGAGAAGGTCACTGATGGAAAATCAGCCTTCAAGCAATTCTGCCTGTGTTGTCTCAGAAAGACTTTGAGCCTCCTGTTAGTTAATTTGTTTAAACTTTATATCTAAAATGCCATTTACTGGCACCCCACTGACCAGAATACTTCTGGTGTCATTGGTCGTACAGTCACTTGCTGGGCATACCTTGGTAATAATAAGTAACTAACTGGTGGGCACTACCAACTTATAAAAGTATTATTCAAGATTTGTATGTTTGCCAAAAAAAGTAAGACACAGACAGTTAAGATTTCCTCCAAAATGCAGTCTCTGAATAATCAAGAGTGTCTCGTATTTTTTCCAGACCACCTAAGGAACTGAAGTTGCTGACTGGAGTATTCAGCACATGCTGATGCCACCCATATCTTACCAATACACCCTCTGTACTGTGTCCTTGGACAGAAAAGAGCATTTACTGCAACCTAGTGCTTTTAAAAATACTTTCACTTGTTAACGAAATGTTACTGACTTGGAAATGCAGGCTGCATTTTCACAGGGTAGAAATGTTTCCTAGGATAAGCCCACCTGAATGCCAAAGAAATGCCTGAGAGCAAACCATTATTTCATGTAATGAAATATGATTATAAACAAACCAATGTTTTTCTTCCCATATGATGCTTGTACAAAACAAATATAGAAAACTCAAATTCTCCTCACCAAACATTGCCAAATTTTGCCTGTAACATCTTCCACAACACTGAAAACAACAGGTGCTTCACTTACTTACACAACAGATTTGGCTTGAAGGTTTTCCATGCAGAAAAGCAGTAAGGAATTTCAGGGAAGTAGCTTGCAAAAGCAAAGTAATTTTTAAGACTTTTTTGCATCATTCAACACTTAAGTTCAGTTTCCTCACTTGGTTTTCATAATAAAAATGTTGCTGCTTTGTTCTGTAATATGTTCTTTAAAGTAAGTAATCGTGTTCTGGTGGCTTGAATCAAAATCAGATTTGTGCTGAAGGGTGGAAAAAAGGAAGAGTATCTCCCTGTAATTCACTTTTACTGACTGTTATTTCAACAAGCTCTTTAGTGAAATCAGCTATGCTGGGTCAAAGCTTGAGGATGAAAAACCATGGCTGGTGACCAAAATTATTGACTGCTCTTGCTGCATAGAATTCAAGTTTTGTAGCTTTTAGAGTGAGATACTTCATTTTAGTAATCAATGTACTGTTTCTATGAGATGCAAATATTCATTAAAAAGGTATCAATTCTTTAATAATAGTATCAAACCAAATGTCACTAATAAATACCAGATCATACAATGCAGAGTACAGGTGGTATTAACAAGATAATATCTATTTTTATCTGTTTCAAATACAATCATTTTCATAATCTTGCCAAATCAAGTTTGCTAACAGCTGTTAGAAACATTCAGTATAGAAGAGTTGACTGAGATGCACAGATGCTTCCATGTTAGAAGACTTTTCTTTCAAGGAGGAGAGACATTCCTGATGGCACTTCTTCTCCACTTATTGCTATTACTTCCATCGAAAATCTTTAGGTCTGGAAAAAACAAAAAAAAAAGTGTTTTAAGAACTGTGTGGCACTACAGGGGCTTTGCTTTAAGGCTGCAGTAGCAGCCAGGTCTAGTTTTATTTCCTTATTCTGGTGCTTGAAGTTTTTTTGTCAAAGAATATTTTCTGGATTAAATAAAAAAGACAGAACAAATTAAAGAAATTTCCTAAGACCTCTAAGAATTTACAGACATCACGACTAGTTGGTCAAGGTGTTTCTTACGAGCCACTCCTATTTTCCCAAGCAAAACAAAAAGCATCTTGAACTGAGTGCAGTCTCACAGTGTTTTAAACACTGGTACTAATTTGTCTCCACTTTTAAAAACTGAACAATCTCCGCAAAAGATGGCAAGTTTTAAGTTAACAGCACAGTTCACCACAACACTGCTGGAATAGTTAAAATTGATGATTTAAAAAAACAACCCTTCTTTGAATCTTAAAGGTTCTGCAATCCCCTCTGCTTGGATGACAAATGTGAAAAACTGAATTCAGACAGCAGCAGACTGCTGAATTTTGTTCATCAATAGAAATGAAAGGCAGACAGCAATGGAAGCAGGGAGTTTACTTTGGAGATTGAGAGTTTACATGGCTGCAGAGATGCCATACAGAAATCCAATACTTAATCAGTCTTATGTTGCTGTTCTAGAATTTCTCAAGCAATAGCATTGCAAAGTCATTAACGCAATTCTTGTATGAGCCTGTAGGTTCTTATGTGAAAGCAACTCTGGAATTCAGTCTGTGCTATTTCAAGTGTATTGTATAAAATCTGATGATTGTATAAATTTTACAGAACAACCATAAAAGAGAGTTAGTGTTCATACTGTGATGTATCACAAGGCTTTTTTGTTTTCCATTTAAATGGCATATTCTAACATTTGGACTTGTACTTTTTGTGCAAGACAGAACTGCTGTAAGCTCCATATATGTTGTTTAGATACTTGTTTAATGTTGGACTTGAATATACTCAACGTTGTGTACCTTGTGGCTGGTACACACCAGAAAGTCAAGTCACACTTCACAGAATCTGGGATTTCAGTACTTGCACATATTCATAGAATCACAGAATGGTTTGGGTTGGAAGGAACCTTAAAGATCATTTAGTTCCAACTCCTCAGCCATTCCACATTTTGTCACTTAGATCTCAGCCACGCACACCAGCAAAGGTATTTAATTGTATCAAACTGTTTGTGGAGTAGTAAGAGTGCAGGATTTTGAAAACCTATCAGCAGTGACTTAAAAGTTTTATCACTGCATCCATCCTAGATGGATGGACAGTGCTGAAAGATTTTAGGCAATGCAGCATGGCAAAGACATCCTTGTCTTCCAGTTTACAGTTATTACTCTGGTTTTTCATAGGCCAATTCATCCTCTTGTGTGTTGCTCAAAGGATTTTGCATTTTTCTATGAATAGCTCACTTAAAACGTCACTCTAGGATTATGCTTGAGTGCTGCAGAACTATGGGTCTCACAGTACTTTGTTGTGGGGTGGAAATCCATTTTTTCTTTCTTGCTTGTAGTCTGCATTTCAGCTGTAATGCCCATTGTCTTAAAAGTTAAATGCATGAAACACTGGACTCTTAGTTTGCAGTCTTACAAAGTTAATGAAGCTTAAAGGCAGGATTTTCTACACTGAAACAGTTGTGTGAACAAATACAAAAGTTTTTAAAGCCTTTTCTATTGCCACAGTACTTGTACTTGGCTTTTGGACTGCTTTTGAAGAGTCCTTGGCACTAGGAAAGCTAAGCCTTGAAAAACTCTGCCTTTGGCAAAAGCGTTATAGGCACTTTGTCAGACAAAGAGTATGAACCACAAAACCCTTGTCTACTCAGGGAGAATTATGAACTACTTGTGAACACTAACGGATAGACTGCTCATTGATAAATGACATGAATCCATGCAAGAGTGTTCTTCGATGGCAGTGCTCTTGCCCTTCCTCAGCAAAGCCCTGAGTTTATGCATTTGGAACAAAGAAAATGCAACCTTCTCGAAGAGACAGTTCAGAAATTCACGCAAAGGCAAGACTTCACATAGCTGCTTGTTTGTTTTTTTTTTAAAGTAACATTCTTGGGGGGGAAGAAACCACAACTTTGCTGTATATTGACAGCAGACTCCAAGGCAAGAGGAAAGAGGCGGCAGAATGTGAAATCCCTGAAATCTGTGCTGAAAGGCAAAGTGTTGTGGGTTCACTGAAAATATGCAACATTAGTCACTGCAGTAGATGTCTGCCACCAAAAAAAGTAAAAAATATCTGTCCCACTAACATTTTTATACTCCACATAAAGAGCTTTAAGACACAGTTCAGGAAATTCTAGGCAAAATACTTAGCAAATTAAATTAACATCTTGTTCATTACACCAGGCCTCTGAGTGCTTCTCTCTTAACAAATATGTTACCACTAAGTAAAAGGAACTGAAGAACTGGTCCTATGCTCTGATTACAGCTTTTAAACCCCTTAATGCTGCCCAGGGAGGTCATGGAGTCTCTCTCTCTGTAGACATTCAAAACCCATCTGGATGTGTTCCTGTGTCACCTGCTCTGGGTGACCCTGCCTTGGCAGGGGGGTTGCACTGGATGATCTCCAACCCGAATGACTCCGTGATTCTGTAAATTCTCTCAACTTTTATCCATCAGTGCTAGTGAGGCCTCACCTAGAGTGCTGTGTCCAGTTCTGGGCTCCCCAGTACAAGAGAGACATGAATGAACTGCAGAGTCCAACAAAGGGCCACAAAGTTAATTGTGGGATTATGGGACTGGAGCACCTCACATAGTCAGGCTGAGAGAGCTCTGACTGTTCAGCCTGGAGAAAGGAAGGCTCTGGGGGATGTCACTAATGTATACAAATACCTGAAGGGAGTGTGTGAAGAGGACAGAGTGAAGGACACTGACAAGACTGAGAAAATGGGCACAAATTGAAACACAGGAAGTACCGTCTGAACATCAGGAAACACTTTTTTGCTATGAGAGTGACCAAGCACTGGAACAGGTTGCTCAGAAAGACTGGAGTCTCCATTCCATCCTTGGCGACAGTCCTGGGCAAATGGCTCTAAGTGGCCCTGCTTGAGCCAAGGGTTTGGACCAGATAACCTCCAGAGGTCCCAACTACTTAGTCCTAGCCTTCTGTACAATGGTGCAGTTAAAATTGCTTTTCAGACAAAACTGTAACTGTGAAATCTGCATAGACACTGAAGACAGAATTTATGATGGCAAACTTTAGCCCAAGGACACAAGTCTTTTCAAGTCATCTCTAAAGTCAGTGAAGAAAGGCAGGACTTCCCCAGAATACTTTACTTAAAGATTCATTCTAGTTATTCCAAATGGAGCTTAGACTACCTGTTTGATTAATACTGAAATCTGGTGATCATACACATGTGCTTCCCTAACCACCCCCACCAACTCTAACATACACCACTTTGTGCAGCTGCATAAAACAAGCTTATCTTTAATCTAGCTCAGTCCCCTGATTCTCCATTCTGTTGCCACACAAGCAGAATGGAAAGGTGGGAAAAGTGATGGATGATATTTAAAACCTAGCCTTTTTGCTGGAAAAAATGCTAATGAAGCTATGACCTCAGCCTTTGAATATCTCAGAGGGCAAACAGAAACTAACAGCACAGAAAGAACTACTTGTATAGTTGCAACTACGATGGGACCCCCCACTCCACAGAACATTCAATATTCTTTTCAGTGTGATGTGAAATGTCCTTTTCCAAGGGTATTTTTCCTGTCAAAGTGGACAGGACAGAGACCCTTTCCAATAATTAGATATGTTCAACTTTCAACTCCTGGAGTGAATATTTATTTCCATCAACTCTGAACAGACTTGCTGCACAGCTCCATCTTTATTAAATTCTTGTCAGCACATTCCAGCAATGATGTTTCCTTTTGCCTAGCAATGTTTTGTGGAGGTAAAACAGTCTCAGAAAAAATAAAATGAGGGGTGTATATGTGTGTGTGTTACTTCATGAACACCAAATCTAAGGGATCAACAGTCTGTGTTATGCTGCAACTAATCTGATTTCAAAAATATATAGGACAGTTTCACCACCTTATTTCTCGGCAAGCAAGAGAACACCTTATAATACAGTCCTTACAGCAGACAGGTGAAAAATAGCATTACTTACCTCATAGAAATAATAAGGTTAAGACTTTAGAGTAATATATGACAGAGTCTATTTTATATGTAAAGCAGTCATTTTACAATCCAATCCTTTAAAAATATTTTCTCTTAATTTTTAATAACTCGGCATTTTTAATAATTCAGAATACCTCTTCAAAACTACATATCTTAACCCAAATTATTTTGTTTTTAGAACTTCTAAATGCATTGGGATTAGCTATATATTTTCTACCATATAATTTATGGCAGACGTTGCCCTTCCTTCTTCTTCCAAAAGAAGTTACACACCTGCCTAGTTTCTTCAACCACGTGCTGCTGATGAATAGCACTTGATAACATGACCCTATCTTCTTTCAAACTCAAAACCCCTCAACAGTCATCTCTTCATAAACAATCCCTACCCACACTGCTTTGTTGATATTTTGCATTGTCTAATACTTTCCAAAACAAGTTGTATGAAGTCAAATTTCATTGAGTTAACTACAGTCATTTGTGTGCTTGCAAGCCTGCGTTAATGACTGCTAACTTATGTTTTCAAACATGCCTCTGCTGAGGAATAGGACTGTCAGTGCTGCAGAAGAAGTGAGTGACCTGTCAATACCTGCTCTTGACTCAGCAATGCACACCTGGTGCGGAAACTTTGAAGATCTCAAATTGCATTTTTCTCTTCATCTGTGGGCAATTATCTCACCATTGGAGAACGTGACCCAGAGAGCTGGGGTTCCCTGGACTTTCTGCAATCTCACCAGCAAAAACAAAGAGTGTTCAGAAAGGATTTACCCTTGCTTCAGCACTGCAAAAGGTCAGTGCCTTAGGGCTAAGTAATGCCACAGGCTAACAAACTGACAGAGATGAGAGCAGTGGTACAAGAGCAAAAGTTGAAAAGGATAGGCTTAGAATTCTGTTAAGATATTACTGCTTCCATGAATGAGAGAAACCACTCCAGATACATTAACCCCCCCTAAAAATTAATAAACATCCTGTATGAAAGGCACATCCATCTCTTCCATTCACAGTCTTCACAAAGCTCCCTATTACCTGAAAAATTTTATGTCTGGTAGGCTTCCCACTTGCATGGGTTAGCCATCAAAAACAAACCCAAAAAAGTATCAGTCTTAACTCACAGTTACTGAAATGTTTTAAGAGTAACTCATGCCGGAGAGTTTTAGGTCTGTGGCTGCTATGGTAGCTTTCCCCCCCCCTTTTTTTCTTTTTTTCACTTTCTCCCACCCTGTTTCCTGCTGAACAGTGGAGAGTTCCCCAAACAACTGAAGGAGTCTTCAGCATGACTGTGTAGTTTTACAGAAGCTCTCCGCGATTTTCTTACACAAATGTCAAGAATTTTAAGAAACAAGGATAAAATCTCTCTAAACTTGGCTGAAAAACTAAAACATGCAAAGAAATGTGGTTTAATTGGCATTAAAGTACTTCTAAACTACCCCTACTTTTTTTTAAGTAGTTAACCAGTGATATCCACTGGGTCATAAATGTATCGTTTAGGAGAGTTTATAAACAGCACAGTTTCAAAGAGATGACAGATAGGGGAAGATCAATTAGTGAAAAGATTTTGTGGACTGATCATGCCACTTAGTATTTAGCCCTCAGCCACTCTTTGATCCAATTAGTCTGTGGTAGGAGGCACGCTGGATCTGTATTACTGCAATGCTCTTCTTCGTAATTATGGAAATCACAATCATAGGAATGTGGAATTATTGCTAACTGATGACAGTCATTTGCTTACACAGGATAGTTCTATGGCTCAACTTTCATATTCCCTTATTAAGGGCAAGAGGTGGGTTTTAGCCTTTTCTCATAAGAAGGGGTTCCAAATAATTTGTTTTTGTATAAAACTCATGCACAGTACACACAGCATGAAATTTGTGGTCCACCTGGCACATATTTTAAGGTTAATTTATGAATAAACTATGAAATTTTGAGTATCTTAAGATTCCTTCTTACGGACAAACTTCAAGACAGAGCCAAGATTTACTGTAAACTCTAAAACAAAAGACATATATATATTTTTCAGGTACACTTTGCAAGTTGAGCCAAAGTCAATAGGTATTAGGTAAGTGCACTATAGCTAAAGGGCATTTTTGAATACGTCACCTTTTTCACTAACCACACTAGTAAATCAAAAAACAAGGATTAGACATGGTTGTCATTCTCTGTAAAACCAAATTATGTGGTTGCACTCAAATATCAACAGTTTGGAGCTGGGGGGGGAGATGAATCGTTTTTCTACTCAAGGTGTACCTACTATCCCAGGGTAGCTCTGTGCCTCTGGTAAAATAATCAGTGAAACAGCTAATGACATTTAAACTATCATTAAATTTCCAATAACCACCGTGGCCTATCCTAAACCATGACCTTGTTCTGCCAGGGGCACAAGAGCCTTTTCCATGTTGGTGTAGTTCTCATGCAGACTATTATCTTGGCTAAAAAGCATTTCTACAAGTATAACTAATTTTGCTTGGAGAATAAACCACAGTTACAGAAGCTGCTTTTTGTAACAAAATAGAGTAAGAAAAGACGATACTGCTATGACAGTACAGCCATCGTGATTAACCCTCTTCTGCACAAACACTTAAGATTTACCTTTTGTGGTCCTCAGCTGCAGCTTATTTTCTTTTTTTCTACATAAAACTAGCACTTGCTTTAATTCTTAACAAGTGTCCTTAAGTCAAGTTACCTAAACCAATGTTATATGCATTTAGGTACTAGTGAAATTAAGAATGGCTTATTACAATTTAAAATAAAGTGGCCACAACACAGTTTCTATAAAAAGAAATTATGCAAAACTGATCTAAGATGTTTAAAAATTACTGTAATTCCCAAATTTTGACGTGGATTACATTATTTCTGTTTGGAAAATTATTTAAGTTAAATCAATTCAAAGTGCACCTAAATTTCATCTTGATATGACAATGCTTTTTGCAAATGAAAGGTTTCTCTTTAAGTGATATATTCTGCTAAAAACTGTAGGATTGTAGAAAGAACAGCATTGCACACTTGGCTTTGGACAAAGAATTACGTTATTCTTCAAATAAATAGAGGACTGGGTGAAGAAATGGTGAAATAATTTCCAGACTTGCTGTCAGCACCAGAAGTGAAAAAAGGAAATCTAGACATTTATAAAAGAGCAATTAAAAAATAATCTAACTGTAATTTCACCTGGGCAAGTAGTTCAACAGTATCATTTACAACCATTTTCCTACTGCTTGTCAAATTTCCATTAATTTAGTTTCTACTTTAGCATAGGAGATCAACAGATTTTAAGGGAAGGGAAAAGTAGCTTTAGAACTTTCTTTTTGGGAGCCTCTTCAGACAGCTCAAGTAAAAGGGCCCAGTTACCCATTCATTATCTCTGACCTTCAACTCTAGTTTTAGACAGAATGTAAGCTGCCCCCAGGTAAAGGGTATGGGAATCAGTAGCACTGATGTGTTTCAGGTATGCCAGAGAAAAGTCAGGAATTAATTTCAATTGGCTAAACAATCTGAACAGGAATTTGTTGGATTTTTAAGATGATTGAGCTACTGACCCTTCTCAGTTAGTGCTTAGTTGCTGCCTGAAGTTAAAACCTCATGTAGAGGAGAGAAATTTGCTTCTTAAGTATTTGTGTGGCTTTTTGTCCACTGGAATGTAGATCCAGCTCTGGTAGTCTGAAGTGTGAGACTTGGTTACCTTCAAATCTCCTGTTAAACAAAATGCTACACAAAATCCCAATATATTTTTATGCCCTTACTATTAAAAAAAGTCACCAGTGATAGTTCCTAGATTTTACTGGGGGTTAATGATATCCAGTTAGTAAATGTAATTCTTAATAAGAACCGAAAAAGCCACAGAAAATGAACTTCCAGAGGGATTCCTCAAAGAGTACATTGGAACAGAACTGGGCTATTGGCAGGAGAGCTTTTTCCTGGTTTATAGTTTGCTTTTAGGAAAAAGTAAGACCAGCTCCAGTCTTTTCTTACAGAAGTTTGTGTTGGCCACCTCTTCTCTCAGCACTGATACATGCCAGCCCTGCTTTGTGAGAGAAGATGAGCACCCCAGTTGGAGGGGCAGTACTTATTCCCCACAGCCCAAAAATAAGAAACAAATATTACCATGCAAGACACTTGGAATTCAAAGCCCAAAAAGCTGCAGCCACATTCTACAACTAAGCAGGAACTAAGAAAAAGACTGGAGAAATACTTATTTTAGTAGCGATTTTTTAAAGGCTAATAAATAAACTCGAGATGGTCCTTATAAATATAGCTCAAGATCTCACCATCTCTGGAAGAGATCTTTATGGCTTTCTCTCTGCGCTTCTCCATATAACTAGAGTAACCAATCCCACAATTTTTCCTTTATTTATATTTCATAGTAGGAAAAAAAGCATTTTATAAACTTAGTAATGACTGCAAGTTATAATTTGTAACCACAACACATCACTGGAAATACTCCAAACATAATTTCTCTATGCAGTGAGGTGAGGTGTCTTTTAGTGTTGGCTCCTTGTGAAGTTATCTGAAGACATTAACAGACAAAAAAAACTCATAAAAAAACCTGTCAGCATTTTGCATATATAAAAGTACTGTTCATAACATCATTTCAGCCACATAACCAGCATATCCCTGGCTTCTTCAACTCTGTTACTCCATCCCAGAAATAATGTGGGTAACTAAAAATAGGAACCTACACTAGAAATTGTAGAATTGTGCAAGACAACAATTGCTGCAGCTCTTGTAAGAAAACAATCACAAAGGGCAGCTGTGGTTGAGAGGATCTCTAAATCCAGAAGCCTTTCCATTTACCGATGCCCACAAATTTGTTTGCTGGGAACATGACAGTTGGCTTCTGGTTGGCTGAGTCTGGCAAGGCTGGTTTTAAGGACACAAAACCAGGGTGGAACTGGAGTAGAAGTTATCTTTAGCACAGAATGTGCATGAGCATTATCAGAGCCACTTGCAGTTCACAGGTATCCAACACGCTTGTGTTTCATCACCTACAAACTTTTCTTTCTGAGAACATTGTGATTCTCTGCTTTCAAAGCCCCGGAGTGTTGCTGATGAATTACCAGGAATCTTTGTGCCATGGCGTGGGGATGACATGCAGTGTCAATATTGGCACCTGCCCAGCCCATGCTGCTCAGCTGAAACAAAATTACAGCTTCAGACCAGGTTCTGCAATCCGCTGCCTCAAAGCAGGATGTACAGATGGGGGTGGAAATCAGGCAAGTTACTCAGAAAAATAAACACTAAAAAGGTGTTTGGTTTTCTTAAACCAGATTTCAAAGTTTACAATACATCAAGTTTTAAAAACATCAAAAGTGTTCAAGAACTTTTCCCCCGAAAGGACAAGGGAGGGGCTGTCTGGCCAGAGGGGAGTTCCCAGGAGGGCTGGCAGTGGAACAGGCGCTCAGTATGCGGCAGCACCAGCCCGAGCACACTCCTGCAAATCAGATGGCTCTGCTTTCTTAAGGGAAACTCTCAGGAATGCATCCATCTTACTGCACCAACACAGAGCTGCTGTTCCATATATCTGGTAACATTCTTACTTAAATACTTCTTGAAAAACAATTTCCTGCCTTTAAAACTGTCTCAAAACATATATATACCCAGACAGTTAAAAAACTTTAAAATGGTATATAACAGGAAAATTCACCCATGAATCTGATGTGTCCTTGCTTTTATGGAACAGAATTGTTTGCTTAGTCATATGTGACTGGTAAATTCTGTAATGATTTCTGTTTAAAACTCATTTAAAAAGACATACAATCTGAAACTTCAAACACACTTGAAATAATGGTTTCATTCATAGTACAAAATTGAACTTTGTCAAAGGAACCAGTTTTTGATCTTTTCCCCCTCGAAATACGTCTGGGGAAAAGACATAATTTAACTTGTATCTACATGGTTTTCCACCACACTTAACTTCAGACCAGCAGGAACCTCTGCACAAGTTGGAAAGTCGTTTGGTTCCCATTATGGATAAAAGGGAAGAATGTTCAAAGAAAGCCTCTCTGACTAGAAATATTCTGACATTTAATTCTCCACTTTCATGGAACAGGATCCTGCTTGATGTCCCATCATGAACTCTGCTGTGGTGGAAGGAGGGGTGATGGGAAAGCTCTCCACTCTGAACACCAAATGATTTGTTGGGTTTCCACACCAGACCTGTGCTTTCCTTAAAAACTGTTTCTCTGTTTTAGAGTTCCACGTGGATATTGCATATTTCTCTGTTGTGGATCAGTCTCCAATTACCAGCAAAACAGCCCTTAAAAACATATCTACAGCAAGACACTTAGATATCCAATGAGATTGTTAGCACCACTGACCATGTTGTCTTCACGTTCCAAATGAAAATTATTTACATTATTATTTCAGATTAAAGAGAAAAAGGGTATTTTCCTCCTAGAACTAGTAATTTCTCATATAAATTCAGTTATTTACATTAATTACCTATTATCTATCTTATGGCTATTTTACATATGGTGAGGTACATTTCTTGGGTGTAAGTTTTATTGTAAAACTTTAAAGATTAATTTTCTATTTATAATTGTGTTTACCTGTATTTATAGCCTTACATACCTTTAAGCAAGCTATGCTTTTCAATTGATCTTTTTCATTACAGCATACAGCTATTTTAAAAGGCTGATATCAACTGTTTTTTTTCTGTAGAAAGAAGATGAACCACAAACACTGCTTCCCTGTAATTCCTCCTTTTTTAAAATCACTCTCAGAGGTATTTAGTTCCCATTTGAACCTCTACCCTTTGTTAAACAGGGTGGTCACCAGGCTCAGAACTTCATGGAAGATACATAATAATTAAAAACAAAAGTCACATAAGGCAAGAAGAATTAATAAAACCATCTGAAGAAAAAAACTGAGTTTATAGCTTTTCTGCATCCTTCATCTTCTGGTTTATTGTAAGGACTACTCTTACTGCTTGGAAGCTATCTATAGGTTCTGCAGAAGCTCACATACCCAAGTCTACAACAAGGCTTTTTACATCCCAAATGCAGAATGCAGGACACAGAGGACAAAAACAGCCTACTCATTTTAGCACCATGTGTTTGTTCTCACACAGAGAACTAAGATCCTAGTACAGAATAACAAACAATAGCCCAAGGAAAAGCCAAACAGGACTACTAGTGCTAGTGCACTACTAGCAACCTGTGCACTGGGGTTTTTTAACACAATTTATTAAAATACTAATCTATTTTACTATCTATGTTTGTTTACTTTCTTCATACATAAAGAACCATAGAAAAATTTGCATCTGAAAGGACCACACTCCAAGCAGGACTAACTTCAACATTACATCAGGTTGCTCAGGAACTGTGTGGTGAGTTCAAAACATCTCCATGGCTGGAGATTCTAAAACCTCTCTGGGCATCCTGTCAGCTGGAAAGAATAAAATGATGAGGAACCCAAACAGAGAGTCAGTTTTTCATTCTGAGATACATGTGTGTTTCTGCAATACTTGGATTTCCAAAAAATAACTCATGTTCCCTTCACATTTCCTCTTCTGAAATAATGTCAGGTAGTTGTTTTTTTTGGTACATCTCAAATAACCAGATTTAGACAATGATATTTTAACTAACTTCACTTTGATTTGTTGAACAAATCTGTCTCCTTTTTTGACTCATTTTTAGAAGAATGTTTTTGCTAGATGCCCCTAAAAAGAATATGTAAATACTTAAATCTCTGTCACTTCTACAGTCTTTCAAAGGAATAATGCAAACACTGCTTGTTCACACACTGAAAAAGCTCAGAACACAGAGTCTATTACAGCTAGATATGCATACACCCTTTCTTTTAGTGAGTTTGGTGCAAAGCTGTCTATTCTCAGACACTCCTGCTGGCAACAGTGACCACTACAATTCACCTAGAATTGAGTATCCTTCACAGACTTCTGTATTTTACCTACCACATCAGAAAGTTATTTTACCAAATTTGCTCAATTCTTTATCTTTTATTTCACAACTAAGCCCTTCTCCACATAGCACTCTGAATGCTAGAGAATCATAATAATACACTTACTCCCTCAGACAGGAAAAGCATTATTATTTTTCTCATTATTTCAAATTGGAAACTCTTCCCAAATCAAAACTGCTAAAAAAAAGTGAGCTGAAGGTTAAATTAAAATTTAGTTATCTGACATTTATATCTGAGATTCACAATTGTCTGGCTGCAGGCCAGAACAAGAAGCCTGAAATTACAACAGTGACGAGCCCTGAGGCTTGGAGAGAGACGGTAGATAACCATCTTCACTCTTACCTCTCTGCTAGGTCTTACCAGTTCCTGAGTACGGAAAAGAAGATAGGACTAAAGTCCAACACGGCAAAGGTATGGTAGCAGTGTTAGATATGCCTTCCTGCCTTTAGAAGTGGCTCTAGACAGAGTAGCTGACTGAAGGGAAAATTCTGGCCTAGTCGCTCCACTCAAGAGTGTCAAAATTCTCCCAAACTCCCCTGTTTTTCCATCCAGACCTCACGGGCTCCACTTCTCTCTGGCATTCTCTCACACTCATTTTAGACCCACTATTTCATTCCTCTCAGGTGCACCTGTTCCTCTGGTTCTTCTCACCAGAGTACCCACTTGAGCTCCCCAGCCCTCCCATAGGAGAAGCACTATGATCCCCTGAGCTGAAAGCCTCCAAATCCGCTCCAGCTGCAGGGTTTCTAAGGCAGCGGCATTCCCCCACCTCCATAAATGGCACGGAGCAAAAGGACTGTATATGGATAGCAGTTACCACCAATCAGTCTGGATGGGACTGCAGAGGAGAGAAATATAAAAAAAGGGAATGATTATTTTCCCTGTGCTTTCAATCCCTCCAGAAGGAATGGTTCCAAGAAGTGATGTGAGGGGAATTCTAGCTTCAATAGTGTTTGTACCTGCAGATTTTCCTCAAGGGTCAACATGCTGAAGTAGCCTTCTCAATGCTAAGATGAAGATATTAGGAAACTTAGTTTGACAGCAATGACTAAATTAGATGGTATCGAGTTTGTCCTCTGCCACACACACCTACGAGTCAACACATTTAAGGTGCCCCAGTGCTAAGGAGATGAACTCAACCAAGACTGTGGCAGTGAAGGGGGACAAAGAAACGCATTTCAAAAGCTCTGGTAGCATAACACACTTCCTTTGACAACACAGATACTCCCAATTAGCTAGCTAAGCTAAGTGTCAGCTCCCCATTCAATGCTAGATTATTATGAGAGAGTCTTTATAAGTTTTAACATTAAAAACAGTTATACAAGACTATAACATGCCATATGTCAGGAGAGGCTTATCAGCTTTACTCTAATGTACTGCAGAATTCTGGTCATTGATGCAGAGTCTAAATTTCTTCAGGGCTAGTCCACTGAAATCTCACAGGAACAAGGACATATCAGCATCTTCAACTCCATCCCGTAGTGAGGATAAAAGCAAACACAAGAATTTGTATAACTGATACAGGTTAGAAAACATCAAACCCAATGAACCTGCTTCAGCCCTGAAGAGGACTTAAAGCATTTACTGGATTCTGTTCTCTTCAACACAGACTGTAACACAGTGCCTTGACTGCACAGAACTGACACACAGACTTTGTTTTAGTTTCATCTAGGATGAGAAGCCTAAGAAAACTCACTTTTAATAAGCTTTTGAAAGCTCATAGAGCCACAGTTATGCATTATAGAGCATGTACACTCAAACTGGGTCATGAAGTTTTTTACTCATTTGGATGAAGTAAGGAGTTGAAAACATGATTTCAAGTAAAGCTTTTCTCATTAAAATAAAGGCCTAAAATACAAAAAGCTTAGCAATCACTGTTCCTTGTTTTAATGATGGCCTCTCTCCAAAAAGAGATGACATAAACAGAAAAATCATTACTTTTTTTTTTCTTACTAATAATGTGAGAGGCTACATAACACATATTCACTCAAAGTGTCCTTTAAAAAAAATCTAAGATACTTACGGAGTCCAAACCCTTGGAAACGCAGCAATTTCTTCTGGTGTATATTCATCTAACCTCTTGGGGACTGCACGTGGCTGAGGAATCTCTTGCAGAAGGTTCTTCTGTATATCTTCTGGAATAACCTGAGGCAGGTGAGAACAGTCTTAACTATCTCACGGTTTAAAAAACAACACCACTCCCAAAGACAGACCAAAATTTGTCAATACTACTGCATTCTTCATGCTAAGTGTCTGAACTAAATATAGAAGACAATCTCACACATGTCATGGATCTCACAGTTTTGTGAAATAATAAAGAAAAAAACATCAACATTTCAACTATGTGTATATACACACATATATATATATATTTAAAAAATCAGCTTGATTTTTTTTTCATTTACCTTCTTAGGACACAAGTATTATTGCTAACACTCCCTCTTCACCTCCAAATCCCACATGAATGAAAATGTAACTGCATGACTACTCACATCCTCTGGGAACAGGTGTAGCCTCTGCATCATAGTTCTTCTCTGAAGGTTTTTTGGAAGCATTCTATAAACAGTCAGTTTAACAATCTGTAGAAAGATAACATGGTAACAAATAATCAGACAGGTTACAGATAATATGAAAAGGTAAGCTGTGTTTCCCTCTGTCCATTCCATTAGGCACTAAACCATTTTGCAGTCACCTTCTTCCATGCTGAAGAACACATTCAGCAGGTGCTCTAGACTAATTCAAAAAGAAGAAATACTTACTCCCCATCATATAAAGAGTTACTCTGACAGCCATATAGAAAATTTCAGCTTAGAAAGTTAAGAGCTATATTTAGCATTGTGGATGATTGCATATGATCATTCAACTTCAAAAATAACTGAGAAGCTTGTGGTTCTACAATAGCTCTACAATACTCCATATTGTATTGCACATTTTTATACACATATTATTGAGGAAAAAAATAAAATAGGCTCTGACACATTTCCCAAGTGTTCCCAGCAACTAGTTTAACAGTGTAATTTGCTGTGTTTGAAACTGCTTTATAATTAATGCTTTGTATCTTAAGCAAAGCTGACATACCAACACACTCCATTATGAACATATTATATATATTTATAATGATTAGTTACAGATGAACAATCTCACTTCTGAGCATCAGGAATGAATAGAATTTGTACATCTACACTAAATAATGCTCAATGAAAAGTAAACAAAGTTCAACAGGATTTTCTCTTGGACTCTAGTATAGATGCCTCTAATTTAAATACAAAACACATTGTTATGGAATTCACCCAGACGGGGAACATTTGTACACGTAAAACAAGGCACACAACTGTAGGAGACACAAAGGGTTTTACAAAGGACAGCAAAGCATTTAGAGGTAGATTTACATGCAATTCTGTAGGTAAAATGTGTGTTCCAAGCCACCTGGACATAAACTATTTCTAAATCAGAAACTACCCAGGCACACTTAGTGCAATGTTAAGCTCATGTCAATAAGACACACTGAAATGCAGGGCACTAAGCACAAAAAAACCTTCCAGGCATCTGGACATTTTGAAAAGTGTATTGAACAAAGTTGCTTTTTTTTATAACATTAACTAAAGGAGTTCAATTGAAATTTTAGAGACAATCACTGAGTTCCCAGCTGGAACCATGTAGTTAAGACAGATTTTCAGGTGTTATGCAGCCAGTACCACAGATCCATGGACAAATACAGTAAATCAAGATGACAGAAGAAATATATAGGTCAGGCAGAATAATCTATAATGTTGATACCTTCTTTAATAAAAATTAATAAGCATTTATTAAAAACCAAAGATGAAAACTAATGCTTTTGAGGGATAAAAATTATTCATGCTTGTACAGCAAACTGCAGTTTATTTAGATCAATATACGGTTAGACAAAGGCAAGATGAAGACCGAAAATGAGAGTGCACCAGTTTACTTCACTGAATGCTGAAAATGAAGTGAGACACCAAAACGATACAAGAAAATACATAGATATTAAAAGCCCTCCTACATTAGTAATTTTCATTTTGTACACTTATTTTCCTTTCTATCCAGCATTTTTCCTTATAGTAAATGAAAGATCAAAATACATCAGATCTAAACCAGCAATCCCAGAGACTTCACAACACATTACCTAACTGTGGGGATTTTTTTCTTTATCTAAAAATTACTTTTAACTTCAGGCTCTGATAGAACCAGTATTAACTTCTTAGACTAATAAACTGTACACACACAGTCCAACATGTTACCTTTGACCTACAGATACACAGAGGTAGTTATTTAATGATTTCAGTCCAATGAAAAGAGAGTTTAAAATACTTTAATGAACATTATGTTCAGTGTTTTGTTTCTTCAAACAACCAGTGTTCATGACTGGTTTTTGATCTTCCTCTGCAGCATGTGGCACAGCCACCTGTTGAAATGAACCAGTGTGGTAGAACAGCTGGTCTGTTATGGTTATAGATACTTCTGACTGGTGAATATGTTCTGATTTTTCTAGCCAAAAGAGAACAGTTCAGTAGTAAAAATGTGCCTATTAAAAAAAAGTCCACTCTGTAAAGAATGACTGATTTTATATGCTTAAGTTTTAACAATGAAAAAATACTTTCAATATTGTGTACAGTTACTGCAGCACTGACAACCTCAGGTTGTGACAGACTTACATAAAAACAGGGCTTGAAGAATGCTAATGGATAATGAACGAGCATGGATAACCATATACCCAATAATGGTTTCTGTAGGTAAGTATGCTAAATGCAACAAGCATGATCCAAAGCATGCCTATGGTACATCGGCCAATCTCCATGCTGTTCAAGAACTCATTTGCCTTTCCCTGTCCTCTCACACATGCAAGAAGTTCATAACCACAAGACCCTGCACAGAAAAATCATGCTCACATGAAGCAAAAACCACTTTTTACTGCCAGGAAACCATGGAGCCATAGAACGGTTTGGGTTGGAAGGGACTTGTGAAGGTCACCTAGTCCAACCCCTGCAATCAGCAGGGAAATCTTCCACTAGACCAGGTTGGGTCAAAGCCCCATCCAACCTGACCTTAAACACTTCCAGGGATGGGACATTCACAACTTCTCTGGGACAGCTGTTTCACTTTCTCACCACTCTCACATTAAAAAATTTCTTCTATATGTCCAATCTAAATTTAAATTTCTTTCAGTTTAAAAACATCGCTCCTTGTCCTGTCACTACGGGCCTTGATAAAAAATCTGTCCCTATCTTTCTTATAGGTGCTGTTTATACACTGAAATGTCAAAATAAGGTCTCCCCAGAGTCCGCCCTTCTCTAGGCTGAAGAACTCCAACTCTCTCAGCCTTTCCTCATAGCAGAGGTGTTACATCCCTCTTATCATCTCTGTGGTCCTCCTCTGGACCTACTCCAACAGGTCCATGTCTTGGCTGTGCTGGGGGCCCCAAGCTGGACACAGTACCCCAGGTAGGGTCTCACAAGGGCAGGGCAGAGGGGGAGAATGACCTCCTTCACCCTGATGTCCACGCTGCTTTTGATGCAGCCCAGGATTTTGATTTACTGCAAGGTCATTAGTCCACCTGTGGAACAGAAGACCATACAGGGAGCCAGGACAGAAAGCAGTGCTGGAAAACGACTAGCTTCCTTCACAGTAACTTCTGCCTCAAAGACTCTTCTATGAGCCAAAACAAATTCAAACCCAACTCCTGGAAAGACAAAGTTTACATCCAAGTCCTTGCCCAAAATTCTGCCCACACCCTCACTCTAACTGGTGTGATGACAAGACAAAGAAGCCAGTAAAGCACAGGCCTAACTGAGGTTGCACAAACTGCTTTTGCACCTAGAGTAAGGCTGTGTAGCAGAAAAGGCAGATAAAACCAGCAATACTTACAGGGTGTTAGGTAAGCAAGGGCTCTCATGTTACGTGAACATGCTCAAATTTTATTAAAAATACACCAACCCTAAATAAAAAAGTATGGAATTGCAAGAAAAAGTCTGCTACTGAACCCATGCAAAACCCAAACCCAGACTCAATGCTCCCTGAAAACACACATCAGAATGTGTTGTTTCTTTCAGGAATTAACAATAACAACAGATCTTTCTATATGCCTGTAATATACTTCTAATAAAAGACAAATATTATTGTTTTCTATGTGATTATGCTTACTTTGAACTATTAAAGTAACTAGAGTTTAATTTTATATGAAAGTTATAAAACCCAGTGATTTCTGTGGGATTTCAGACTGGCGAAGAGGTCTACCTATCCACAGGTTCAAGGCAACCTTGATCTCAGTTTAAAACTAACTAGCACAGTTTAACAGTTTATTCAGTTGTGTATGGATTCCTACTGCCTCCTCCTCCTCTACCTTTAGTACTAGTAACCTGTAAAATTCCATGTCCTCATAAATACTCACTCCTAAAGACCATGACACTTTCTCCATCAGGTAAAGACATCCACCATCAGATGTATACAGACACTACAGCATTAATATTTGGAGATTTTTGTACTACTGGAATGCTGTTTGCCCCAGTTTCTTTTGAATTACAAAATTCCTATTGGCTTTAATTACATCTGTCATCTTGAATATTGCAATATCCTTTTCCCCAAGTTTGCTAATTAATATACTCACGGCATAGACATGCTCTTAATAAGTTACATGATACTATGCTTTTAGTTTCCAATTTAAAGGGGTAAGTAGAAGGAGAGAAATCTGAAGGCTGTTCTATTAAAACTCTTGCCCTTTCAATCCCTTATTGCATGTTACTACATTTTATGAGTACAAATAAATTAAAATGTATTTATTTGAAACACTATGAGCCTTAAACATTTCAATTTTTGTGACAAGCTTTGGCTTACGTGCAACTTGCAGACTATGTCTAACGGAGAACAAGTTCTGAGAAAGATTCTTTGCCAGATAAAACATACTTTAAAGATGAAAATCAACAGAGCAATACCACTCCTGGTACTCAGAAGCACAAAATAATTGGCTGAATTTCCAGGAGAAAGTCTACCATAATAGCTGAATTAAGTCCAATAATCAACAGGAAGCAATTCTAGAACATGGGAAGGACACAGTGCTCCAGAGAAAACAAAGTTTTTAATTACAAGGCATACCAAAAAAACACTAGAAGAATTTCAGGAGATACACCAGTTTCTCAGAGGTACACTTTGATACATCATCTTCCTTCTACCAGTTCATGGTTTTCTATTCTGTATACAATATTGTTCTTTTCACCACATGTTATAAAAACATACAAAGAACTTCATCTTTCTAGCTCTGACAGTTGTACAAGTAGTACAGCAACAGTGAATGTACTCAATGCTGCCATAAGAATCATTTGGTCACAGACAAATTAAACTTCCACTGTATGCCATTTGGTTTTCCACTACTGTTCAGCACTTAAAAACATAGAAGTTTAATGTTTTCTTTAAATTAATATACTAACTTGCCTTGCATATTCAAATAAGGAATAGATTAAGATCTTTTTAACAGAAGTATTTATTTTTGTGTACTATGAACCAAAAGACCAAGTCAGCTCTAAGACTAATTCAGATCACCTAGAGGTTTCAAGATAACATGTTCCATAACAATATTCTCTTCCCCATGCCAAACTAACTTCTGTGTGCGTGCTAAGCCAGACTTTGAAGTTTTGCTCTACTTAATTAAAAAACATTATTCCACAGTAATAAAAGAAAACCGTATTACATCTAGTGTTTCAGTAACTGGCTTGTAGCATGTACGTATTATTGTATCGAGTATCCCTTACTGATGCAAAGAAAATATGTTCTCAAATACCAACAGCAAGATTTAACTGTGTTTTCTGTCTGAGCTTCTCTTCAAAAGACCATTATTATGCAGATACAATAGCAAGTCTATACGTGCAAGCAGTTGCTAAAGGGCATTCAAAAGGAGAATTAGAACATTTTAAGCCCCTTCCAATCAGTGCCAGCAGCTGAACAAACCAGAACCCTGACACCCCCGGAGGCTCCCTCCCAGCACATTTCCACTGAGCTACTCTGCTTCACTTAATAATCTTCCCTATCAGGTAACATTCATTCTGAACAATTATTGCCCCTTATTTCTCTGTCAAAGGTGATACAATCTCTGAATACTGCAAAGGTCAGTCCTCTCACTGAGCACTTGTTCTTAGCCAAAGGTAATTTTTTTTTTTTGGGGGGTGAGTTTCTGATGCAGCCAAAAAAAAAAAAAAAATCAATCCAAGTTTTGCTTACCTTTCAAATTAGAAATAGAATAACAATTGCTTGAAAACTTTGTCCTGACAGGATTACTATCTGGTTCTACAGATTAGATCTGATAACATATTTTGCAGGCATTTTAATGAAGAGCTGTAATATTTTCCTAGAAAGTTTTTTCAAGTAATTTTTGTTCCCTCTCAAATCTGAGATTTAGAAGTACATCTTTTAGTCTTTCTGTATCAAGTAGTTAGTAGCCTAATTTTGCAAGTGCTGGTCCCATGCCTATCAGTGGTTTTCCAGCTAAACAAAACTTCTGCACGTTTTATCAAAAACAAACAAGAAACCCCCAAACTTCTATGAATTCCAAACAGCTGCATCTCACCTCACAGGGTTTATATGTTTCCTTTATTTTCAAAAGACTCTTGGCAAAGAAAATGCACCATACCTTTCAATTAGATTTTTCTTAGCAACCTCCAATGGAAATTAATGCTGCCTAATAATCTTCTAAGGGATTATTCCTACCATACAGAATATTAGTATTATATTAACTGAAGAACTGAAGTGGCTGTTTCAAACTACAACAACAGTTATGGTGCATCTAAAGAACATATTTAATACTCTTGCATATGAGTGGTCCAAGAATTTACACTAAAACTAAGTCAGACAAATAAAAGGCTGAAATATGAAGAAGCTTTTTTTCTTCAGTAAGCACCTCCTAAAGTAGCCCAGCACACTCCAATAGATCACAGCTATCCAGAAGAGCACACAACTGAAAATACTAGAAATTTTAAACAGATTCACAGATACTTCCCTCCTCGTGCCACCCAATTTAATTCACAGGTATTAAAGGTAAAAATATGTTAGACTATGTACTTTTGTATCTTTTTTGTCATTTTTTCCCTTCCATAAAACCAAATTTTTCTGAAGTGCTAAAAAACTTGGCACAATGAACATGGAACTTTAAGCCCTATACAAAACATGAACTATGCAGACCTCTTTTTGTATTCCCTGCCCCATATTAACATAAAAGATACTTGGCAGTGGAAAAAAAAAGTAATATTTTGTCAATCTCAGAGACAAAATTACACATTTGAGATTAAACATTTATGATTGGACAGATTGGGTTTTTTATTCTTTTCAACAAAGAAAAAACGCCATGGACTACAAATGGTTGCCATGGAAGGCTTTCAAGACGTGTCTGGATGAATCTCCAGCGGTGTTATGTGACATAATAGCCAACACTACTCTGAGTGGGAGATTGGACTAGAGATTTCCTGAGACTCCCTTCCACTTGAACCATCCTATGACCCTATGAAAAAAGGCACATGTACATTCAAATTCAGCACAAATCCTTCTGAAACAATACCTACCACCTGCAAGGAATACAAAACTTCAAAGTTAGTAGGATAGACACAATGAGGTCAACTTCCATTAAGTGAGAATATCAGATCATCATCGTGTGTTGGTATCTTATGAAGGAACTAGAAATGATCAAGGATGATACTACAGTAACCTTGACTAAATTCTGACAACTATACTTATGACTTTTCAGCCCCCCACGAAAGCATAAACTATAGCATTTTGCATCAAATTACTCATTATAATTTTTTTAATTAGCTATTAGCTGTGAACCAGGTTTTCCTAAAAAGTCTCTCTGTATACTAGAAACAAAACTATAATAGAAAAATATTTATCTTGGGGATTTGTATGTTTGAATTCAGATACACGTAAGTAAAGACAATGCTAAGCAGTATTGCAGTCCTACTATAAACACACACTCTTCGAGTCTCATATAAAGTGAAAATAAGTCATATCCATTGCAAAATCTCTATGTAGCAAGATTACAACATCCTTTTCCTTGGAAGTAGTCTCCTCCATTAATTTACTGCCTTACTTTCTCTAAGAGCACTATTTCCAAAACCAGTGCTGACTCATCTAATGAAGCACTACCAGGATGAGATAGCAGGAGTCATTAAGTCCAAGGGCAGAGAAAATGCAGTAGCCTGTAACATTTTACAGAATGAAGACTTTGATGCCACAGGAAGATAGTCTGCTTCCTACAACCTACCTAATTCCACTGGCTTCCCAGGAATTGAATTTGACATGATTAAAATGATTAAAAGAGAAGTGAAATACAGTGATTTATCGAAACCTCCACATTAACTATGTATCATGATTTCAAGATCCATATCTTACTTAGGCTAGGCATTGTTCTCTTTACAGTACTACTTTTTCAGGTTTTAAAAGCTGGTTGCAAAAATAAAACCTGTTAGTAAAACACCATCACAATTTCCATCATTGTCATATCCCAATGTATTTCACGCCAAAACAATTCAAGTAGTAAATAAATACAACAGCTACACATACAGAGCATATCTTGCCAAATTACCATTCACTGCTACTAATTATGACAAAAACACATCTGAGATATCTTTATGAGAGGGACACCTGAATGCTTCATCTTAAATAGAATGACAGAGTTAATTGCTGAGGACTCTCCACAATTCTGTTAAAAAAATAGCGTTTCATTAAATTAGACCAAGACTTGAGCCACATCACCATTTGCTGAGCCTCTGTCCAACATGCCTTAGTTTTTGGCAATGCATCTAATCCTCCTCTGTTTGCAGAGAAATTCATCTATGAGTTTGGCAAGAAAAGAGGTATTTCAGAATGAATGCCAGAAGGCAATTTATAGAACATCCAGTTCTCATGCCCTAACAAACAAGTTGTGTTACACTGCCTCCCAGTGCACAGCATCTGCCTGAAGCTCAAATGAAATGGGTTGAAGAATCCATTTTAGACATGGACCTACCAGCAATTCCCAAAGGAATTACAACTATCTTAGAGGTTGTTCACAAAAGCACTTAAGTTGTTTTTAAAAAAATTCTATACAGAACATAATATTGAACTGTAGGATATAGAAACTGCAATAGCAGAAAAAAAACGAAACAGGCAAGTTCATATGGATTACTTTTTTTATTGATTACTTGCTCAACATCTTGAATAAGGCAGTCTTGGGACAATCCAGGATTTCTAAATCACTGATAATAAGTAACTGACAAAACCCAAGAATTTTGCAGATAAAATTTCTCTAGGAAAAGGATGAAACACTTTTATATTTTATATATAAGGTGACTCAAATGAAAGCATTTAAAAGTCAAAATTAAACATAACTATCTATTAATCTCTGTGGGCCTCAAATCATGTTCTGAAACATTAGTACTTATTCAATACTCCAATGCTGACCATTCAACACCTTAGTAAACGTAATTTCATAACTGTGTAAGTCAATGTACCAAATTGTTCATATCTTCCTCAATTTTTTAATCAGTACAAACACATGAACACTGATGTTCAGGATTTATAACAGTCTAACACAGACAGTAAAGAGGTTCACATTCAACGTAATCACCATTTCCAGTTCTTTCACAGACCATGAACGCACAGCATTGTAAAAAAGATTTTAAAAACCAGCATCAATTAACAAAACCTACACCTGAATTTTACCGGGAGAAAGACACAGGTGCACTTTCTAAGATTTTTAAGATTAGCATTATTCCTGCTGGGTCTTAAAAAAACAATAGAGTCCTTAAGCTGAAGCTTAGCTAAGTCAAATTTGAGGCAGTTCACTTATGAGAAAGGTCAGGCCCCTGAAACTAAAAGCAAGTGAATAAGTGGAAAATTAGTGAAGCAAACGAGCTTGATTTGCTCCTTTGGACTTCACGGAAGAACAACGAAAATACAAATTACAATCTAACCCCGAAAACATGTTGTTTACAAAAACGGTATCACAAGTCAAGCTTTTAAGAACGATTAGCCAAATGTCTGTAATTCAGCTTTAGAGAAGCAGGTAACTGATCCCATTTGTTTAGGGGAACTAATTTACTGAAAAAAAACCAGCTTCACAAATGGAAGGGAAGAAGGGGAAACTTACAGCGGTTGGATCCTTCAAGTGGAGCTGAGTTGCTGTCACTTGTTTGAAACCACCAGGATAACTAGAAAAACAGAACAAACATACAAGCTGAATTCTACATGCTCAAGCACAACGTTAACACAGGTATCACTCCATCTTGAACAACGGTGTAATGGTATTAGAAGCCCTCAAAAAAGGAAGTTGTTCTCATGAGGCCAAAAACTGTATTTTATTTGAAAGATTCTATCCTGTCAACTATCCAAGTTTGACACCATTTGTAATTTTTTATTCACTTGAGTATTAAAAAGCCTGTGCTTCACAAGCAGATGGATATATCTTTAAAACTGCTTATTAAATATACCACAACAGCTACAGAGTACAATGGGAGTAAGATATGCAAAACCTGGAAATATTTCCAGACGATCAAGACTCAAAACTAGTCTGTGGATGACATACAAGACATCCATATTGAGTAGTATTTATTATTTTCTTACTATTTTAAATAAACCTTAGCAAGACTTGGCATATCTACAGTTGTAAAATTTTACTTTTATTGCAATGGATCCATCTGTCTAAAGTCTATGGGATATCTTGTGGATAACTGCACTAATTCAGATTTATACATAAGCTTTAAATGAATGATAGAGTGAAGTAAGAAATTACATGGAAGTCAGGTTAAGCTGGGTTTCATTTTGATTTAACTACATTATTAGGTATCAGCCTAAGTGAAATGAAAATAAGCCCAGCATCAGCAAGACGTCCACAGGGCTGCATGGAATTAAGTATTAGTTTTAACTGTACAATTCTTATGCAAGTGCTTCAACTTACACATCAGTTTTACTGAAAATTTTAAGAAGTCATACGGGGAGTGGAGAAAAAAAAATCACACATTTATTTCCATCAACTCTGAACAAGAATTTCTCAGCGATTCAGCAAAGAAATTTCAGGATTGCAACATTAGCACCAGCAAAATTAGCTTTTTCAACATGATTTATACATCTCCCAAATGGATACATTTTGACACTTAGAGATTATTATTTATAGTAGTATCATTGTATAAAATAGGAGCACTGATGGGATCACTGCCACACTGTCTGTAATTGATTATTGCGCTCCCGTCTGTAAACAAGTTATGTCTGCCAGAATAATATATTGTACACTACTGTATGCAATAATGTAGTGTATATCAGTACATCTTGAGAGCATTTCATTTTTTACTAGTTTTTCCAATTTTTTTCATCGTCTAATTAATTTTATTTATATTTATATATAAAATAAATATGTAGTGTCAATAGAAATATCTTATTACACACTAAACAGAATAGTCCAGATCATTGTGTCCAGAGGTTCATACAAGACACAACCTGGTTCACCAAATCTGTTTACTTATTCAATTGTTCTAACTACTTTTGAGTTAGATGATGTCCCTAACAACAATACACTGGGGATAAAAAAAGGAAAGAAAAGGAAAAAAAGGAAGAAAAAGGTTTGCATCATTTTAAACATTGTAATACATGCAATCTAAACCAAAAACCCCCCAAAACCGTAAGTAGGAATTCCCTTTTGAACCAATATGCTATAAAAAGACTTTCATTATCAAGAAAATATGACATTAAATTTATCACAAGCTCTTTTGATTATATACTATAAATCTTACCCAGTGTGTGAAGAATATACTTTCTGCTCCCACTTGTTACCAGAGAAGGCAATATGTCTTGTATTTATTATGACAACATGATCTCCACAGTCATCTACAAGGTTTAGAAATAAGTGGAAAATATTAAAGACAACCATAGGGGAAATCAACCAAAATAACAACTATTATGTGTGTGATACATATGTAGTAGCACATAAACACGCATTTCATAAAGCTGAAATTTAAAGATCTGAGCTTTTTGAGTCACACTATCCAAATCAGCACCTAAATACCAACCTTAATTACAATATTTTTTAGTACTGTCAGGTTAGAAGGCAGGCGAGAAGTAAAATACCACCAGACTACATAATTAAATCATTGCAATTATTCAGCTAAGATCTGGAAGTGTGGCTTACAGGCAAGCGTATTATTCTACTCAACACATTATGCTGCATATGCACCTATATTTAAAAAAAAAAAAAAACAGGGAAAAAAAAGGTTAGTTCCAAATGATGCAAAATATTTATTTTATTTCATAAAAGCAGTACCTATGTTTACTGAAGGACTGAACATTTTGGGTAAGTAAAATAATTCTATTAAATAATTACACTTTAGGGCTAAATATATAAAAGAAAAAAAAAGTTTAGTGTTGGGAGCAGGGGGAGGGAGAAGGGAGAAAAGCCCTAAAAAATCCTCCAATAGCTCTGTTGGGAAAACTCCCACATTTTCATCAATCAAACAGAAGTGAATGTTACAGCACATACACATGTTTAGACTTATATCAGCAACTTTAACATCAAAAGTGTTTTAAGTGCAAAGTCTATAATCTATCACCCTGTCTGAAACAGTTATTTTACTAGATCTTCTATACTGATAAAGTGCTAATAAAACCCAAACTATCTCAAAAATACCATAGAAATATGAGAAAAGAGTAGTTTTTCATTTCAGAAATAATGATCTTGAACAGCTATATAACCCATAACCACATATTCAATCAGCTGGAAAACTATTTGTCCAGAGGTCACTCTCACTTCCATCACTATATTAGAACACAAATATTTGAAGAGACTCACTTGATTAAAACATTTTTGAGTAGATAACAAAGCAGCTGTACAAAGCAGGGCTTAAATTGAACATGTATTTTTTATAGCAGCACATAATTAATCAATGCAAGTTTCACATCTTATTTAAGTTTTTTTACAATTTTTTAATCTTGTGTTCTTTTAATGCAATTTAAACATCTTCACTGACAGTCCAGCTCTAAAAATACTGTGTGTCTACATAAATATTAGGGAACGGGCATTGGTTTTTTTGGTTTTTTTGTTGGGAAGATGACAGAATAAGCTCATCTAAAGAAATTTCTGCCAACGGTTTTCCACTTGCATGAACACCAAATTAACAATCTGGATACCAAATCAAAAACAAAACAACAAAAACATCCCTACAATGTTATTCTGTCTAAGGAATTTTTATTTCAAAGACACTAAAAGATTTGTTAGTTCATTAAAAAAAAAAAGCGTTAAGTACATCAACCACGAATTTTTGCATACTTTGCTCTCATAGGGAATATCAAATGTCTCAGTAGTAGTTACCTCTCAGTGTCAATCTCATGTGTAATGCGAATTTAGTACTGATTTATAGAACACTCCAAACCAAATACAGTTACCCTTGAAATGACTTTCCAGGACTTTATAACTTCATGGACATAGAAGTGTCAAAGATCTTTCCCACAGAAAAATCAAAACCTTCCTCTCAGCATCTGCTTTGTTTTTCAGACAGCCTTAAGTCTCCAGTGACATCTTGTGGATACCACAAAATCTGCAGCAGCAGAACTCTGGTATTTAAAACATCTTTAGACAACTACAAATCCTACCTTCTATTATGAAACAGTTCAAGTATAGTTTTAGTATGTACATTTCACATGCATGAACAAACTTCAAGGTTTCCTTTATGTTTCAGTAATCTCTTGAAAAATCTGCATGGGTGTTAAAGGAAACACTGGACCAGCAGTATGAGGGATCAACCTTTTACTATTTATAAAACACTTATTCCTGTGAGACAGGCACTACAGTACTACAAGTAATGAACGATAGCACAGATGCATTGTTACTGCTGAATCTTCTAACTTGTAGAAATGTAACATGATTGTTTTATTTAAACAAGAAAGTATCTTTCAACAATGATTATGTCTCCCATAGTCATTGTTGAAAGGTTCCAGCCTGATCATCACAGGACGTCTGAGACAGGAAGGGGCCTCTGAAGGTCATGTCATCCGACTGCCCTGCTAAAAGCACGGCATTTTTTTAAAATCTCCAAGGATGGAGACTCCACAACCTCCTGGACAACCGCTTCCAGTCATTCTCACAAATATGTTTCCTGATGTTCAGAGGGAACCTTCTGTGTTTCAGTTTGTGCCCACTACTTCATGAAGACAGAACTTTTCTGTACCTTATTCAGAATGAAGAAGCGCTCCAAGACTGTGGTGCTGTGTGCATACTGAAAGGTAGCATTCAGAAAATCTAACCAAGAATTGCATCAGTGTTTCATTATGTGCACTGTGAATTAAATCTCTACATCTGAAATCAATGCAATGAAACATATTTTGATTTTTTTAAAATAATGAAAGCACAACCTACTGTAATTCAGCTACTTAAAATAAACTATAAATTCATAACATGCTTGATATGCATTGGTAAAGAAACAACATAAAGTTGTAGAGGGGTATGATGAAAAAAGATGAGAAAGAAAACAAATTAATTTATAATTTACAAGCAAATGAAAAATGTATTCTTTTATATCAGGCTTGATTTTAAAACTGAAATTGGAATAAACATACAAGTGAAAGAAAGCAAATTTGCTTCCAACCCCTACAACACTCACTTAGTGCATGATAAATAGGTTTATGTTTGCCTTCAAGTCTCATGACAGTCGCAGCTGCTATTTTTCCTGGGGGCTGCATCTTCGCATCCAGGAGGTACCAGGCTCTGCCAAAAGTGGCCCATTGCTGAAGAAAAAGAGAGGCAGTACTTAAAACAGTAAAAGCTCACGATACCACAACCCAGCTTCTTTAATTAAATCAACGCTTCTTTTACACTCAAAAATACTGGAAGAAATTAATTCCCATCGACATCCCCTTAAAATAACCGTTAAATGGACGGCGCACCACGATACAGAACGATGTACATGCATAACACCACTGAAAGGTTACAGGCCCTGAGGATTTTGTTTCAAAAATGCAGATCTCCTGCTGGAAGCCCCCATTATCGCTATTCGAACTGTAACATCGCTGCAAGATATTTAATGCCCAACGTCCCCGTCCCGCCCGGTGAAGGGCACAGCTCCCAGGCCGCGCACAGCCCCGGCCGCTGCGGGGATCTCTGTTCCTCGGACGTGCCGCACACGGCGGCTCCTGCCAGGGGAACCCTCAGCACCGACACTGGGGCCTGCTGACCCGCTCCCTCACGGCCCCGGGTTCCGAAAGCCCCGGCTCACCTGGGCGGCCTTGGTGTAACTCGCCATCCCGCCCCGCGCCGAGGGCCGGGAGCGCCGGGGCCGCCGCGCCCGCGGGAAGCGGAAGCGCTGCCCTGCGAGGGGCGGCGCCCGGGCGGCAGCGCGGGACCTTCGGAGCGGCCCCGGCCCCGGCCCTGCTCCCGTCCCGGTCCCCGCCCGGCCATGGACCGCTACGTGCTGCTCCTGAGCTGGGGGGAGCGCAGGGCCGCGGGCGGGCCCAGACCAGGTACGGCCGCGGGGTCGGGGCTGGGGCCGCGGGGCCCGGCCGGGCGGGCCCTCCTGGATCCTGCCTCCTTGAACCCCTCCTGGATCCTGCCTCTTTGAACCCCTCCTGGATCCTGCCTCCTTGAACCCCTCCTGGATCCTGCCTCTTTGAACCCCTCCTGGATCCTGCCTCCTTGAACCCCTCCTGGATCCTGCCTCTTTGAACCCCTCCTGGATCCTGCCTCCTTGAACCCCTCCTGGATCCTGCCTCCTTGAACCCCTCCTGGATCCTGCCTCCTTAAGCCCTCCCTGGATCCTTCCTCCTTAACCTCCCCCCGGATCCTGCCTCATTAAACTCTTCCCGGAGCTGACAAACACTTGCCTCCTTGAACCCCTCCTGGATCCTGCCTCCTTAACCCTCCTGGATTCTGCCTTCCTGAATGCCCCCTGGATCCTGCCTCTTAAACTGCTCCTGGATCCTGTCTCCTTGAACCCTTCTAGGTCCTGCCCCCTTAAACCCATCCTGGATCCTGCTTCCTTGAACCCCCTCCGGATCCCGCCTCCTAAACCCCTCCTGTATCCTGCTTGCTTAAACCCCGCGTTGGTTTCTCGGTGACTTTAACCTGCAGAAACTTCGACGCTGCCATATAACTCCGTCGTGCGATTCATGAGCAGGACTTTAATGAGAATTTTGCAAAATTTGCCTTTTTAAAACTCCTGTAAATCTGCAGTTGATGGTTCTCTTTAAAAAAAATAATCAGATATAACTTCTAATATTACACCAAACTTTATGCTGTATTTCCAGGAAAGTAAGATTTAACTTCCATAATTCAGTAATTTAAAAGAAAAAACTTTTTTTTTTTTTTCCAGCTGGAACTGCTGCAGATATGTATCAGTTCCTGAAAGAAAGCTGTAACACATCTATAAACGCAGATGTGAGCGCATTCCCAGGTAAATATAGCAATGGACAGTAAGGTAAGCATTACCGGGGATTGACCTAGGCACATCTTATGGTCGAGGGGAAATGAAAGTAAACCCAAATGCAGTGGTGTGGGACTGCTCCTGCTGCTCATTTTTCTGTGGAGAATTGATGACAATTCAGCAACTAAGGTATTAGGAGACTAGATAGACTGGACATGAGAAATTAAAGGGAAAGGTTTTGAAAAGTTGACGAATTTCATTCCAGTTGAACAAGGAAAAGTAGAAAAGGGCTCATTTCTCAAGTTGGTGGGAAGCATGATATTTTCATTGCTCCTATAATATCTTCTAATTTTTTCAGTGGAAGCAATATTTGTCTGTTGGGTAACAATTCAGAATCTTAATCCACGAGTATTTATTAAGTCATTTTATAATCTTAAAGTAGATTTCTTAAGATCTGCTTTAGTACTTTGAGGGGCCGGATGTGATAAGTGATAAATATCACCTTGCAGGTTTTGTTCTGTTTTGTTTAATAAATGCTTTCTTAGTTCTTTACTTGTTTTGGATGTCTATTGTTGAACTGTTGAAAGCTTGTCACAGTTGTCATATTATTGGGATTCGTGTGGGGAAACCACTATAAGCTCTTAAAATTCATGGAGATGGGAACATTGAGCTGTTTTCAACTTCTGTGCTTTTATTGCATAGAAATGTTGAGAGTGTCTCATTTTGTGAACTCTCTGAACCATATTTATGAAAGGTGTGTTAGTTCAGGTATGATATAGATCCTGCAAATAGAAAGCATTATTACCCAGAAGAGAGAAGAGGTAAAAGTTTTTCTTTCTTATTAAAAGTCAGAAGGTCAGTAATAGCTAAGACACTTGCTGAAACACTTATCTACATCGTAATATGTTTAGAACTTAATTACAATGCCAAAGGAAAGTAGAACTCAAGTCATTGTGGCACATTAAATGACTTACAGAGAGTCTTTCAACAGAGATGTTTGTTATAATAGGAAGAATAGATTGTAGTGGATCTATTATTTTAAATAATTGCTGTATCTCTTTGCAGCATGTTCAGTGGCTGGTATTCCAGTTGCAAAGAAATGGTATTTTGCAAGTCATGTTATATGCGGTTATTATCAGGTAAGATACACTTTTTTTTCAGAATATAAGTTCCCTAACTGTCTGCCTATCTGTAGAGCAAGTTAAAACTGTGATGTTCAAAATTCTTTTTGCTTAATAAAGTCTTTTTGTTTGGTTAGTATTGCAGTTCTGATTGGGAGGAGGTAAATGTTGACACACAGAAAACTGAAGACTCTCTCCAAACAAGCATTGATGAATACCTGGGAGCCATACAAAACTTGGAGGAAGACGACAATAACAGTCGGGAGTCACTGTCTCTGACTGAGTATGCATATTAATATTTTAATTGCAAGTGTATTGATCTAACATTTAACAGTAATAACCCAAGGGAATCAAGAAAATTTAACAAGTGAAAGTAACTACCAAAGCAACAGTTAACTATGTTAACTAGTAATCCCTTACTACTACTGAAAATAATTCTATTTTGTTTAACATAGCTTTAATTTTTTTAGTTGCAGATGATTTTTATAGGGTAACTGAACAGTTTCCTAACAGCTGACATCTATATATACAGAAAAAAATTACTTGCTAATCCATCTTGAATCCTACTTCCAGTTTTACTGCAGATTATTTTGATGTCATTAGGCTTACTTCTGCCTCAGTAAAAGAGGAGATAAGTATTTCTCATTGCCTAGGTATATGTTTGTGCAGAGTTTTAAAGATGTAAGATACTTACATCAGGTAGTCCTCGTTAGTTGTACCTTTTGGTTTCTAAATTATTTTGTTTATATTTTGTTTCTAACCATGTTGCTCTTCATTTTCAGTATCTATGATGAAGCTGCTGAAAGTCTGCATCAGTTAGCTGATAAACTGCCTGCCCCAGGTAATCTCTCTTTAAAAAGCAGTCTCATTGGAGATTATCTTCTTAGTTATTACTCTAAAAACTCGTGTGGTAAAATCATAGTCAAATTAAAAAATTCAGAGGATATTAGTTTGTTAGCTGAATTACCTTAATGCAGCTCTTGCAGGTAGTTAAAGAACTGAGCATGGTTGGCATTGCAAATCAGCTTATGGACTAGTTTGCTTGTTTCTTTGGAAGGCTGTATGTCAGTAGAGCTTAAGGTGGATATTTATATAATTAATTTTTCCACCTAACATGACGTCAAAGTCGTAATAGTAGTAAGCAACACAAAACTCAACAGGAAGTTTTTTATGAAAATAAAGGAAGATGTTGACATCAGGCTTACATCTGAGTTGCCAGCTGACTGCTTGTGGGTGGGAGTCAAGAAGCTGAGAAGGAAAAATATATCAGAACTATTGGATTTAGATTTTACGAACTGGAGATAAGTATCACCTTGCAGGTTAGGGTTACGTAATGTTGCAGTGGTTGATTTGGGATAGCAAAGGAATGTAGGAAGAACGACAATCATAGAATCATTAAGGTTGGAAAAGACCTCTAAGATCATCGAGTCCAACCTTTGACTAAACACCTTGTCAACTCAACCATGGCACTAAGAGCCACGTCCAGTCTTTCCTTAAGCACCTCCAGGAATGGTGACTTCACCACCTCCCTGGACAGTCTATTTCAATATCTAATCACCTTTTCTGTGAAGAAATTCTTCCCAATGTCCAACTTAAACCTCCCCTGGTGCAGCTTAAGACTATGTCCTCTTGTCCTATCACTAATTGCCTGGGAGAAGAGTCCAAGCACCTCCTGGCTACAACCACCTGAAAGAAGGTTGTCTCACCAGACAGTGAGAAAGTCTCCCCTGAGCCTCCTCCAGGCTAAAGAACTCCAGCTCCCTCAGCTGCTCCTTGTAGGACTTGTGCTGCAGACCCTTCAGCAGCTTCATTGCCCATCTCTGGATTTACTCCAGCACCTGAATGTCCTTCCTGAACTGAGGAAGGACAGAGTTGGACACAGGATTTGATGTGTGGCCTCTCAGTGCTATGAGAAAGTATATCTAGAGATTGAATCTAGATTATTAAATCTAGAGATTAGAGTGTTAAAAGAAGGGAAATGAAATAGCATAGTTGTATGGAAGGCAACTCTCATCTGTCAGTGCTGAGTAAGAGAGGAGAAAGGTATAGAACCACTGTCACTGAGGGAATGGCAAAATGTTTTGTGTTCATTTAAGAGGAGCAGCAAGTGATGAGCTAAAACTGCATGGAAAGTGTTTTAGATCTCACTGAAGTTACTTGAAGCTGATATTTTAGCCCGTTTTAATGCAATCAGTGATAATCAGAACTTTTCTATCTTTAAATGATTGAATAATTTACTGAATCATGGTACTTTGAGTCATATATAACTGTTTTTATAGGCAGAGCGATGGTTGATGTAATACTGCAGGCTGTTGAACGAGATGGACCCAAGTTGAAAGACTGCTTACCTGCTATTGGTGCCCTGAAACACCTGAGAGAATGGCATTCTGCACAGATCACTATTGCAGCAAATGATGCAAAAGGGTATGGCATTTATTTCAGGGCTGTAAACAAGGTCACTCCTGTTTTGTGTTAGCATAGGTCAGTGGTTTTACATATTTTTTTACATATTTTACATATTTACTTTGAAAATACATAGATTAGTCTATTACTGTATGAGGGCAGGAATTACTCATGCTGATTTGTTGTAAATACATGCCCTAACCAGAGAGGCAGGCAAAAAAGCAAGTCCTCTGAACTTCTTGTTTTCTCTAGGAGGAAAAGGTAAAATTTTTTCTCTTCCCTATTGTCTTTAGTGTGCATACAGTGTTTTCAATTTGTTGTACTATGCTACATAATAACTTGTATATTGATTTTAGTTTTCCAGGTTTTTTTAAAATGAATCCATACCTCTGCTGATTTTACTTAAAATTTTACATTACTTTAATTATCTTTGGTATTACATTTCAGGGAGGAAGAATAGTGTCTGATTTGTCCCTTCTGAAAAAGGAGTATAAATGCTCAATTACTTCCTATATGCTTCTGAAGAATTTATTATTCTGAAGAGTCACTGAGGCTATTAATTCAAGTTGAAATTCAGTCCAGTAGTTTCCTTACTGTCCTCCTCTAATTGACATAAAAAGGCCATGATAAATCACAGTAGTTTGGGGTTTTTTCCCCCCACACAGTGAATGATTGTGTGGATACTGAATAACTTGGCAAAGTTACCTCCACTTCCCCTCCCCTCCATGCCCAAAAGATTCAAGTTTGCTTTGTAGAATGTGTGGTTAAGCTTAATCCTAAATTAATAAAACTGTTGAAAATTAAAAAGTTGAATGTTCAGTCCCTGGATAGAATAAGCAATATACCTACTACATAGTACTCTCTGAGGTATATAGAGGATGATAAACTTACTGCAGGGACTTCCATGAGCATTTGATCTCAGTGCTCATTGGTATCATCCTGTGGAATCAGCTTTTGACTGAATAAATGCTTCTGCTGCCTTTTATGTCATCACGGCTGGGCTTCGCGAACGAAGATTTGGGAAAGGCTCTATCCACGTTTGTTACAAGCACGCTGGTGGCTAATGAGGCCAATGCAAGATAGACATATCTGATTGCAAAAGGAACAGCAGAAAGACTCCCTAGGTGGTATATTCTACATGGCACGATTCTTTCTGTGTTGTCTTTTCTCCTTGAGAGTGATCCTGCGTGCGTTCTCAAAGGAAACAGCTGCGTTATAGATGGTGTGTCTCCAGGCCTCCCGATTTGAGGCCAGAGTAGACCAGTTATGGTGATCAGTATGGCCGAGGCTGAGATGTTGTTTCAGGGAGTCCTTGTATCTTCTCTTCGGGGCTCCTCTCTTGCAGCAGCCAGTGGCGAGTTCACCATAGAGCAGGATCTTAGGGAGGCGGTGGTCCTTCATCCTGGAGACATGCCCTGCCCATCGCAGCTGCGTTCTCAGTAACATGGCCTCAATACTTGTGACAGCTGCTTGCTCTAGAACAGATGTATTGGTCACATAATCTGACCAGTGGATGTTTAAGATTGAACGGAGGCAGCGTTGATGGAAGCGTTCTATGAACGGAGGCAGCGTTGATGGAAGCGTTCTAAGAGAAGCAGGTGGTGGCGGTAGATGACCCATGATTCGGAACCATATAAGAGAGTAGACAGCACTATGGCTCTGAAAACACTGATCTTGGTACTTTTCTTCAAGTGTTTATTACGCCAAACTCTTTTGTGGAGCTTTCCAAAAGCACTGTATGCCTTTGCTAACCTGTTGTCTATCTCCCCATCAATCTTACCATCCGAGGAGATGAGGCTACCGAGGTAATTAAACTGCTGGACTGATTTGAGGTCTGATTGGCCAATGGTGATGTGGGGATGATGGGGGACTTCCTGAGGTGCAGGTTGATAGAGAACTTCTGTCTTCTTTAAACTGACTTCCAGCCCAAAGAGCTCAGCAGCATCTGCAAAGCAGGATGTTAAATGCTGCAGGGCTGCTTCTGTGTGGGCAACAAGGGCAGCGTCATCAGCATAAAGCAGCTCCCGGACAAGATGATTTAAGGTCTTAGTGTGGGCCTTCAGTCGCCTTAGGTTGAAAAGGCTTCCATCAGTATGGTATCGAATGTAGATACCGTCCTGATCCTTGAGGTCTGCCATGGCCCTTTGGAGCATCATGCTGTAAAAGACTGTGAATAGAGTTAGTGCAAGAACACAACCTTATTTCATGCCATTGGTTATTAGAAAGGGCTCAGAAAGTGCATTGCCATATCTGACTTGGCCGTGCTGATCCTCATGAAGTGAGATGATCATTTTAAGGAGCTTGGGGGGACAACCTAAACGTTCCAAAATCTGCCACAGACCTTTTCTGCTCACAGTATCGAAAGCCTTGGTGAGACCAACAAAGGTTACATAGAGACCTTTATTCTGTTCCCTACACTTCTCTTGCAGTTGTCTGAGAAGCCTTTTATGTAAAATGAGGCCATTTGGGCATAGAGTATCTCTGGTGAAAGTTGCCTCACTTATTCTTCCTGTTCTGCTGATGGTGCTGATTTCACTTAGAAGGCAGACTGCCACTAGAACCCACAGATACTGGCTGTTCTCTCTCTTGTTGAATTTGGGTAATGCTTGTGCCGCAGTCATATTTACTCTGCTTAGAAGATTAACTATAAACCATCTAGAGGGACCAGTGATAGCCCCAGTGATGGCTACCTGGCTTTGCTGCAGCTTCTAGCACCCAACTTTACTACGGTCTGCCTGCAGCTTGCCATTGCCAGTCTTATTTGATTTCTGTCAAAGTTCTTTGCTGTCACCTTCATGGAGCATGTGAACACCTTCCTTTACAGAGCCTGAATGAGAAATTCTGCAATATTTTTTACTTTGTGAAATACAAAGCTATATATGTCTGTCTTAACATACACAAGACCGTTCAGTGCTAAGAGGTAATAGGTAAATTCAGTCAAACTGCACTTCATGTTAATTTGTAATACTAAATTCAGTAAGATTAACTCCATGTTTTTTCAGTAGCTGGCAAAAGATTGCAGACTATCTATCAGCAGACTTTGTGTCTTCAGATGATATCATGAATATTATTGATTTAAAGGAACTCTGGAGAGGAAGGATTCAGATATGGGAAAGAAAGGTAAAATAATTTTTTCAGCTGTGGTAATTTTTAAAGCATCTATGTTTCTCATTTAGAGCGTGTATTGTACAGTGCATTTTAAGCTTTAAGCCAGATTTGGTTTTGACAGTGTAATTCAAAGAACTAGTGTGCAATCTGTCTGGGTGGGTGGTGGAATAACTTGCTTTTTTAGCATGATGAAAGGATAAATGAGGTTAATGCATCAAGATTTGAACTTGAAATCCCGTTGCTCTCCTCTGAAATATTTGTTGAGACAACTTATTGTTCAAAACTATATTGTTTTCTATCTATCACAAATAATTATTATGTAATTGTAAGTCATTGTTGCAAGAGCACATCTCATGTTTCAGCAAAGACTGAAAACTTTGTGACTGTGAAAGGCATTGTTTACGTTTTCAGTATTAAGGTTTTGGATTTAGTACTTGGTTATCTAAGTGCAGTACTTTTACTTAGTTTTACAGATCTGATGGAAACAAATATAATACTAATTGTTAAAAATAATAATACATCTAACTGGCTGAAAAGAAATAATTTTTGTCTCTTTTTTTGACACATTTATTGTCTTTCTTTCCCTCCAGTTTGGATCAGGAGTTGACTTTCCAGAATTTTGTATAAAAAGCACTTCAGCAAAGACATTCAGGACTGCACATTTAAGTTCTTGCCTTGCTGGTAAAAAAGAGCAGCAATCAAGGAATACTGACGCTTTGCCAGAAGCAAGTATTATTCTTGATCTTTCTTTTACTTTTAGAATTCATCTGTTTTACTTTCCTGAGAAAATTAGTAACTGGGGAAACTCTAGTCAGAACTGAAAGTTAAACATAAAAGTTTGGATTGGATAAGATTGAGGAATGCTTCTTTTGTTCATGTGTGTTATCAAAACAGGTCCTTAAAATTTCATCTGTTTTTCGTAGAAATACCATACCAAGATTTTTTCAAGTAGAAATTGAGACTTTGTTCAGTCTTAATACTCAACATATCTAATTTATGAATTCTGTATTAATTTAACCTTTTCCACTTAATTTTAAAAGTTTGGGATTTTTTGGGTTTTTTTACACTGTTGCTGTTTCATGTTTTCCACTGGAAGTAGACAGTTGATAGGAACTCCAGAATCATATCTGTTGATGAAAACAAAAATGAGTGTTTATAAAAATTGATATCAATTATGAACTTGTTATTTCATTGTTAAAATATATACATTTTGGATTGCATTTGTCTGTTCCTGGCAGAACTTATTCTTCTTTGGATAAGAGTTAGAACTCATTTGATGCACGTGGTTGACATTCTAGGAAGTAAGCTTTATTAAACAGAATTAAATACTCTCCTTGGTTTTTATATAATTATGTTTAATATAATATTGTGAATTGTTTTTCTATTCCTTTATATCTTTTATACCTCTTTCAGATGTTATCTGCAAGGGAAATGCCCCTAACAAAACACTTGAGAAAGTTATACTGAGATAACATCATACATTGTGTTACAGGTTTTTTGATTTGATGTCTTTTCAGGTTTTTCATTACTATGGTCCTGCCCTAGAATTTTTACAGATGGTGTTGCTCTCTGATCTACCCTCCATTTTTATATCAGATCTGGAATTTGAACTGTATCCTTTTTTTTAAGCATCTAAACTACTACTGATAATTGTCTATAGCAGAAAAAAAACAATCAGAATCTACCTGTGCAAACAATAGAGAGATGGGGATTGCAAGGGCTCATTCCATTCTAGCCTGCCAAAATAGTCAGTGATTCTTCACCACTGGATTTTTTTAATTTTGAAATTTAAATTACTCTAACAATGACCAGATAGTGTTGATATTATCACACATATCATTTGTCTGTTGATGTGGATGCTATTTGTGGGAAAAGAATAGAGAAATGCTTTTTTCTGTGTGAGTTTAAAAACCCTGAAGCCTTGCTAATTAATGAAGGTAGCATGCTTCACAATATAGGATCATTTGCCCACAAATCATGTTTTTATTGTGCAGGGGCAAAATCTGTGGCAAGATGTAGCAGAGCAGTTTTCTTTTGTGTGTATGCTGCAGAGATCTCAAGGTGTATTACTATTGGTTTTAAATGTATGTGCTTTGGGTACTAGTCTTGATGAAACAATAGTAGCTTAGGATGTATAAGTCTTCCATGATTTTGAATATATAAGTATCTGTGGTGAGTTTTGTATGTTTTATGATACTGTTGTATCAAAGCGCATAAAAACTTAAACACTTGCAGTCCTTCTTTGAACTTGATTTGGAAAATTGAGATGCAGAGTTTTTTGTGAAGACGAGGTTCCTTAAACTGTTCCATTCAGGAGCCTGTCAAGAACAAAGAAAACATCTACGCTGCTTTTGGACCAGATTTCTTTTCTCTCTGGGAAGGTGAAAACTTCTTTTTAATTACATATAGCAGAAAAATGGAAGTATGTATATTGTCTATAAAAGATACAGGAATAATATTTTTAAACCTAGTCTCTGTGTAAGCCTCTTCAATATTTAGCTCTAAAGCAAATAGAGCTTTTAAAGATGTTTTTCTCTTTACCTAAGCTAAGTTTTAATCTGCTAAAACATTTTGCAACTTTTAATCATATCCTGACAGATAATTTCTGTGCTATCATAATTGAACTATTGATTTTTTTAGCAAAAGGCTAAAAAGGCACATGTGCAGCCTACAAAATATATCTAGCTACTCTGAAGTGGTAAGCTTTTTTATTTTACATGTGCATATTCTGCTTTTATGTTCTGATTTTGGATAAAAAGGGTTCATGAAACATTTACAATCCTATTTCCCCCCTCCCTCCTTTGCCTTGGAATGATAGTGTGATTATTCATAGCCACAGTATTGTTTTGAAGATGTTTTTCCTGAATATCACCTTTACATAAAAGGTGATACATGTTTGTTTAGGGAAGTTTTTTAGTGTTTATAATAAATCTATGCCAATCAAAACTAAACCTGCAATGTTAAAATGCTGGTACAGTTATTCTTAATAACTTATGTTCTTTATTTGCTGTGGAGATGGTATCCCATTATCAGGCTGTATGTTTCATTTCAGTTTATTATTTAGGGGTTTAGTGACTTTTTTTCTCCCTTGCCTCTCCATTCTCCATTATACTTAGCCAGAAAAGGAAAAGGTCCTTTTTCTAGTGCTGTACCAAAAATATCTTCTAGAATGGTTTTATATTGGTGAATATCCCAGGTAATTTTCATTTTACTTAGGGGTACTGAATATTTGGTCAAATATCTTTTACAGTCGAAGAGCTTGCATTTCCACTAGTTTTTTTTAAAGTAGAAGCCAAAACAGTCAAAACACATTGACAGGTTACTTTTTAGAGTCTGCACATGATGAATTGAATATATTTTGAAGATAACAGTTTCTCATAGGGATTTTTTTTCAGTCTGCTGCTGGAAATATTGTGCATTTGTAGGCTTTTCTAATAGCTGTAATAGCATTGTTTTATTGCTTGAGTATTCTAATACATGTGCATTTTTTCTGTTAGGGCTTATTGACCTGGAATCTATATAGAGACATAAACATAGTCCAGTATCTGATTAATGGAGAAGGGTAATATGTAGGAAGGAAAAAAAATAAAATTGTTTTTCAAAGGAATGCAGAGTCACTGATGCCAACTAATATCTGTGAATTCTGTTCTCATTCTGGATACTACTCTACAGCAGTGTTTGTAGCCAGAATACTGAAAGAATTGTAATAGGTAATAAATATCTTTTTATCTATAAAATAGAAATTCAGCAGTTAATGATCTCTCAACTGGACTAAGAAGTAAATAAAACTTTTACAGCTTCTATGTCAAATGCTGTTCCATTTTGATTGATGTGAATTGACAGATGTGTTAAGATGTTTTTCATCAGTTGAAGTACACTTGAAATAATGCCAAATCGGTAGCTCAAGACTGAAATATAAAACAGGTTTCAGTAATATTGCATGTGTTGTACTTGCTCTCATTATTTAGGTGGGAGCTTTATTTACATTGCCATGTAATGTAAGCAGTGTAGTGATCCCATCTCCTGCCCAGCTGAGTACTAAGAAATGGAAGGAATATATGGCCAGGAAACCCAAGGTCATTACTGGTAGGTACATTTTGTTGTGGCTATATCTATTTGTGTACCTGTATGTATATATGGTGAGTTTTTCCTATGCATTTGGGATTCTCTTTTTGTCTTCAGTGAAATTAGGTCAGTGATTGTTGTATTCATTGACACAAAAGAGTTTAGTGAATGCCAAGTTCAGCTATGCAAACTTTCAGGAAAAAATGGATAATAACATCATGACAAGCTTTGGGGAAACAATGCATCTTCTTTAAACCATTTTTGTGTCCTGTCTCTCAGCTAAGATCCAGCTTTCACACACCTTTGTAAGGTGACTGTAAAATCCATGGGCATAGAGGTTTGCTTCTGCAGATGGAATTCCAGCATGCTTCAGTTAGGTGCTTCCCTTCTCTTTTAAGACTGACTGTTTTTGTTGCCAGCTGGGTAGCTTTTGTAAACAAGTATGCAGATGAGGGTGGCTGGCAGACTGATATTATTTCAGCCCTAGGGGTAGGAAAAAATTGAGAGGAATTAGGAAGAGTTGTATAACAGGGCAAGAAGCTTAATTATGGAATGGATACTGGAAGTATATAGATTTAAAATTATCTCTGCATGTTTGGAGGTGGTAGAGAGGGTGTGAGATACACACACACATATATATATACACACACACACACACACATATATATATGTGTGTGTGTGTATATATATATATATACATATGCAGCAGCAGTATTTATGTTTATTGGAGAGACACTACTGATGCAGTCAAATGAGTGTGAGATCCCCAATGTCTGCAAGATCTCTGTCCTGTGTTCCAGTGGAAGGGTTTTGTACAAATATTAACTATAATTATGATCAGTAACACACAATAGGTTCTTATTAGGCCTCTTGAATAAAATTTAGAATGGGAGGAGAAACATGACCATTTAAACGTGTTTGCTTATTTAGTTGAAAAGTGTTGATTTTTTTTTAGTGGCTACTACTAATCTGACTGTACTAAGCATTTGTGAATCCTTAGTGTCTTTGATCTGTGGGAAGGTGTAATTCTTGGAATTGGTAGTTCTCAAATGCTAAGATTAAAGTGAAAAATAAAAGCTTACCTGTGAGGAATCAGCTATGAGATGCCAAGATAAAATGGAAAAGGAAAATATTTCAAATTACTAGGGGAATGGGACAATAGTGAAAATGTTTCTGGAATCTTTTTCACTTTATTGTTCTATTTTCTTTCTCTGGATTTATATATTGAGGTAGCATGGTTTCCCCTTCTCTTTCCTTCAGCTTCCAGCTTAAAATTTTCAAGAAATACTGGAATATTTTATATTTGTTACTAACAAAAATTTATAATGCTAATAAATATTAAGCTCCTGTTGCATTAATTATTGAGATAGTATTGCAAGTATGAAATTATTTGACTGTTAAAGCTTAGTACATCAAGAAGTATTCATTCTCTCAATTACTGCATCTACCAAGGTGCTATAAAATGTTTTCTGTCTAAAAAGATAGCAAACCCATCCTTCCACTTTTTCTGTCAAGTCCCACAATAATTTATTTTCAAAACTGCAAACTATATGCCAGTGTTTAAAAACAGAATGTCTTTATCTCTCACCCAGGCTATGCACAAGGGTAAAGTAGGGAGTGAAGCTTCCATTAATGAATAATGCAGTGTCCTTGGGAAGAGAGTATAGTATTTCCTTTTCTTCTACAGTTGTATGTTCTTCCAGTGAACACTTATATTATTTCAATGCACATATGAAAAAAAGCCTTTTTTTACCTAGCAGAACAGAAACTTCTCTTCACTGTTTCATGGTAGAAATGTAACTTTGCCAGTTAAAGAACTTCTCTGAGTGGTGGTTGGAGTTGCCAGATATACTTTGTAGTCTGCATTAGAAAGCTGGCCCTCCTGACAGTCACAGGAGTTGGGTGCTGGTAATGTGCTGGCTTTAAGCCAGCAGCATTGTCCAGCTCAGCTTTGCTGCTGTCGTTCATTTATTTTGCATACTCTTCAGTTTGTAGATTTACAGGGGCTAAATATCACCTGTAGTTGCTGTTTCTCCTCAAAAGATGCAGGATTTCTCACAGAACAGAAGAGAGCAAGTGTAAGAAATTTGATGGTGGATTATAGCTTGTTTTAAAGCTGTTTTTCTGAGGGTGTTTCACAGTTATGTCCTGATGTTTGTGAAGTTCCAGAAGTTGAACTGAAAGGAGAATCTTGCCAATATTATTTCTTGCTACAAGGCAACGGCTCTGGAGGATGTAAAGCAACCCTGATTCATTCAGCTGGCCAGATCAATGGTATGGCCACTCTTGCTGCAGTAAATGGAAGGTTAAAGACAAGAGCAGAAGAAACAGAGTCAAGTAAGAGTAATTGCTTATTTATTTAAGGATATCTGAATGCAGGCAAATGCAGCTCAATTTCATATGTTCCTTTTATTCATTCCAGTCAGTGTTAAAATGGAGAAAACAAGGAAGAATATTACATTTTTTATAAATGTGTCTATTAGCAATATTTGTCAAATTCATAAAAAATATAGTGAGCTTATTTATTCACAGAATTTACTGCTACCATATTTTTTAAATCAACTATGTAAAGTTACAGTCAGTGAGATTAGTTGAAAATTGTTTCTTAAAGGGACATCCAGGTAATATTAGTGCAAATCAAATTCGTGAAAACTTAAAGTTTAAAAAGTATGTATTGTTGATGTAAAGACTGCCCAGCCCATGCCAAAAACCTAGGTAAATATCTGTTGAAAATCCTATTTCACTGATGTATCATAGCTGCTCCACTAGGTAAGAGCATATATCTAGACATTTATCTTAGAATAGTTATCCTATTACAACTACACATACTAGTTAACTCTACTAATTCCTGTATTTGTTTCAATAATGCTGGCAAAGAAAAAGAGCACAGTGACCTGCATCTTATCCACTTAATTCCTTATTATCGAAATAAATCAGTGTGTGATATGACTGACTACTTGCCATTTATCCTAATTAAAATCCCATTAGTACAGTGTCAGAGAACTGAAAGTCCTTGACCACATATTGGGAGAAAACTTTTCTTTCTTTTCTGTTTTGATCCTAAGTATCAAACTTAGGATCTTTTTACCCTCTTTAAATGTTAGTCAAGTTAATTGTGTTGTCATATTGGTTTTGTACAGAAATTCAAAAACGCTAGTCAGGCATCTCTTCCAAGTTATCCTGATGTTCAATTGTAATTGGTTTGTTTGGGGTTTTTTTAATGATTAGCCATATTTGAAAGTCTGGTTGTTTCCTTTTAATGTGAAATTTTTATGTCTGCAATGTTTATGTTTTCTAAAAAGAAGTAATGATTCCAAAGTCCTGTGAGAGATTCTTAATAAAAACTTCTCCTAATCTGTACAGGCTTTTGTATTGCTGACTTTATCCAGTCGCTGCCACGCTTCTGTGGAGAGCAGATTGTACAGAGAGAAATGAAACTGTCTCATCTCCAAGTGTTTACCTTGAAAGAATATCTCAGTAAGTAATGGGGAAAGCACTGGTAATTCTCATTAAAAGTATTTGAAAGCTCTGTATGTCAAACTGAATGTGATGGCTCAGTTTACAAAACCGAAGTGAGTTGATCACTTTGTGAAGAAATAGTGAAGGTTTGAAAAGAAACTTTGTAGTATGTTCATGATTGTGTGTCAGATAATGAAAAAGAGAACACTGAATTAAGGTGGGTGGCTGCTTGTTACACTATTACTCTGTTTGAGCATAGTTTTGGAATAATTTTGTGGTAATTCTGTGATGGTTTCCCCAAAAACCTTTACTGCTGGATATGTCTTCTACAAAAATAAGAATTCTGTTTTTGATTTTTCAGAGTTTTTAAAAATTTATTCTTTATTGCAAAAGTCTTCAACAGAGGAAAAATATGCATTGGATATTTGTTAGATTTATCATGAAGCATCGTTTGTAACAGCTGAAAGGTCATCCTCCGTAGATTTTCATGACTTTGCAGAGAAGTACATTTGAGTGTCCTGATTTTTTCCATCCAAGTCCATTGCTCTAAGAGACTCAGTTAAAAGAAAAAATGCTTCTGAGAGATTGGCTGGCTTATAGAAAATGGCATTCTGTGAAGATAATATAAGTGTATTATTATTAACAGAATAGCAGCTTAAAGAAAAGAAGATTCCTGCTAATAGTCTCGTCTTCCACGCCCTGCCCCCTGCCAGCTTGCAGTCATTCTCAGAGTCCTGTCAGCTTCAGCCCTGAGCTTGGGGCTGCTTTAGAGCTTGTGCTTTAATTTCGAGTGGATCATCCATTTCCATTAGGATGAAGACTAAATAGGAGCAGTTGGGATTGACTGATCATCCCTAATCATACCAGAATTACCTGGCCCTTGATATTCTGACCAAAGAGACCAGAACAGGCTCTTAGTTACACTGAAGCCACACTCCTGCAACGGCAGCAAAAATAGGTGGGTGGGAGGCTCTGCAGACTGCAGCTTTTCACATTTAGGCTCAGCAAGTCCAAGATATTTGTCTCTGGGGAATCCAAACCTGGATGTATTCAGAAATGCATGTATACAGAAATTAAAGGACTGTAAAAATGGGATTCACATGTGACTTCAGCTATTCTCACTGCTAAGTTTTTTCACTTGTCTGTGGAATAAACCACCCATGTCTTGCTAAAGGGTACAATAGTAAATGTCAAGTTAACTTACTTGTGTTATCGGTTTTGGGTGGATATGTTCTTGTTTAGTTAGTTTTTAGCAGGGTCCAGTTGTTCTTTGTTACTTAGTAGGTGCAGTACCTTTTCTTTTTCCTTTTATAGAGAGAAAGGAATTGGCTAAGAAGCCTCCGGTTATTTCTACCAGTGAGTTCAAAATTTTATTAAAACTTACAAGAGAATGTTTTTTGGACCTGTGCAACACTAGTCTTCCTAACCATGATCTACAGAAGGTTTCCAATAAAACTATGTCATGCACTGTGACTTGTGGTGAGTATTGTTATTTAGGAAGTACGCTGCTTATTCTCTTTTGATGTTTTTTCCTACTGGTCATCAATTTGTTACTTTTACCAAAACAGGAAAACATGGAAGGAAAAGTGAAGTAGCTTTCTAGGGTTTTTTTGCAAACTGAAACGACCCTTGCCTTACCTATTTCCTTTCTTTTCCTTGACAAAAAAATTGTGCAGAAAAAGTTTCTGATTGCATCATCAGACAGATTTTCCATTTATTTATGTAATTTATATATATGCATTAAGGAATATCTATATATAAAGGAATGTGTATATATATGGGTTTATACATATATATTTCTTTAAACAATAAGATTGCTTATTAAGGGTTATCCACCATACATTTCTTGCAGAGCCTGATTTAATGGAGACAAATCCATTGGAATGGCCAGAAAGACATGTTCTTCAGAATTTGGAAAACTTTGAAAAAAACAAACAAAAAACGAGGTAATAATGAAATACCGAAGATTTTCTTTGCAGCGGCCACTGAACATTACTGTAGAGGAACTTCAAATGTTGATAGCCATTGTGTAAACTGTTTTCAAGTATAGTATAATCTTCCAAAGAAAATATTGCTTACGGCTAAAACTAATTTTTTGTCAATTCCCAAAGATGTATTTTCTGGGTATTGAAAGTAGTATTGTTTTGAATTTGATTGACTAAATGCAAGTGAAATTTAACTTAAAATAGCATAGTTCTAAAACTGAGTTACCAAAATGACACTTCTAGAAAATAGTAGCCTTGGCGGAAAAACACATAGAAGCTTTTCTTTCTCCCAACATGCCCTAAATAATAGAGATAATTTAGCATTTTTTGTCAGCATGTCTTTCTAATCTCCTTATATTTCCAAGATAGTCAGTACTTAAGTCATGTCTCAAGTCATTTTAAAGTTGAAGATCCCATTGGCTTTATGTTTGAAATTTACATTTAGTTATGTTTTTCCTTCAGTACTCTTCAAGTGAAACCTGTAGACCTTTTTGTCACTTAATACAGCTTATTGATTTAAGTTTAGTTCTCACTTCATATAAGACTTAATAGTCTTTGCTGGTCTTAATGTTTTTGCTGAGAGACCTTTACAGCCGGTTGTCCAACTGTGTTTTTCTTAATCACTTCCATCCCATTTCTCTCTTTCAAATACCATAGTTGACCATGGCTTAGATTGGAGTTCTGCATGTGAGGAATTCTCACATTAGATCTCTGCTTTTTCGTGGTTGTCGCTGTTATTATTATTAATGGGTTTTCTTTCTCAGACGGGTAAAGTTCTTCCTTCTAATTAGCTTTTGAAAACCTTCCTGAAGGACCTTTCTGTTTCATAGTCAGTGTTTATTTCATTGTATTCTGAATGATGATCTTTCTTATCCTCTATCAGTGTACAGCATATTGCTCAACAGTAGAAAAGAGAGAACTTTGCTGTACTTGACTGAAGACACTAAAAAAGAGTGGAAGTTTGCATGCAGTAGTGGCTTTATGGTTCTAAATTCTTGAAGAAATTACTTCTTTTTAGTAGAATGCTAGAGAATTTGCATCAAATATACTTTATCATGAACATTTGTGTGAATGTTCTCAAGGAGCAAGCTTATTCGTTTTACTTCGGCAATAGTTTAATTGTTCCAGACTAGCAGTTATTTAATTTATTTTTTTTTAATACCATGAGATTACTAAAGAAAAGAAAAAAATCTTAGATTGGTCGTTGGTGTTTGTTTGGTTTTTTTCCTTTTTTCAGAGTTTCTCTGTTTGCACATTCATCTGAGCAGTTGCTGGGGCATAAAGACAGCCAGCGGGAGTCATTGACATTGCTCGATGCTAAAGAATTACTGAAATATTTCACACCAGAAGGGCTGCCAGTTGGTGATCTTCAGCCACTACAAATTCCCAAGCGGTAAGAATCCAGCATATTAAAGCAGACCTTACTCAGAGCTGATGGAGGGGAGTTACAAATAAGGACTGATTGAGAGTCACAGAATGGTGTAGCTGGATATGAGTTTAAAACTTGTAACATCCTTGCATCACATACCTGCCAGTGAAATCAACTGCTTTGCTCCTCCAGCCAGTCTTACTAATTAATTCTTTCAGAATCTGAAATGGCTGGAGATGATGATGATGTTTGTCCTATGCATTTAAATAACAAAATAATCACCTGAAGTGCAAAAAATGTGCTAGTGGACTCCTGGCAAGCTGTGTGCATTTCCAAAATAGTATTTCTATCCAAGCAGAAATACTGCGGCAGAACTTTAATTTTATTGGTGTGATTTCTTTCAGTGGGGGGGAGTCTAGGTGGGAAGAAAATTGCAGTGTAGAAAAGCAATAGCTGAGCCTGTTTTACTGTGTTCGTCTCCTGTCATGCTGGCCCAGAATTTCTATCTATATTTTTATGTGGTAAAGTGCTCCTTAAAGGAAGCTTATCTACTCTGGTGGCTTCACAAGTATTTATCCTTAGTGTGTCTGCTGGTAAGTATTAGTGTATTAACCAGTACTTTTGCAGCAGGAAGACTGATACATGGAGTTAATGGAGTAATTTTCCGGATCTGAACATCTGTTAGAGTTAAGGCCAAACTGTGTGAGAGTCAGATAGTGTTTGCCTGTATTATTTGTGCAGTGTGTTACAGATTTCTAGGTAAGGCCAGACAATCTTTGCAGTCACTAGAATTATGTTTGTTGACCTTTTTAACGTTGAATAATAGAATCTGTAATGGACTTATTTGATACAGCCCTCGATACTTTTTCAGACTTCATTATATGTAATAGGAATGCTTCTGAGAGGGAAAGGTACTGTAATATTTTGGATTTTCTGTAGGATTTTTAAGACTTCTGTAAAATACTTACTGGAGTTGTGAAACTAGCCTAAAGATGTTCTGAGCAGAGAATTCAAGCAAGTTAGAAAATATGCAATGAAGATTGAGAATCTTCTAGTGAGTTGTTAGACCAACAGAAGGAATTAAGAGATTTTGAGAGAGACTGATGAATTAAAGGCATGTTCACTTGTTTTACATGTTTGAGTTTAAATAGAAGTTTGATAGATTACAGTTTTGGCTGACGGTCTTTCTAAATTACCATCTTGCTGGATTCAGTATCACATCTTTCCTGGATGTTTTTCCCAGATAATTTTTACAGTGGTAATGGTGCAGAGACAGTCTGTGTGAATAAAATTTGAAGCAATGTGTACGTTTCAGATACTCCTACATCTTGCCTTCATCTCTTCCCTTCTTTAGAGATAAATGAGATGTGACAGGGTATGCTGGGATCTGGCAGCAAATGCTTTCTGTCTGTCTCGCTATGGCTTATTCTGTTGAAATACTTTCAAACAAATGCATTCATGTGATTTAGTTGCAGAGAGTTTCTAGCTGGAATTGAAATATCACAGGAGACAAGTGGTTAGTTATAAAGTCTGGCAAAGGTGACTGTGAGGTGAGACAACAAGCTAAAGGGAAGGAATTCAAATCCTGCTATAGTGCTGGATTGAGAAATGGGAGGTCAGTTCCCAGTTCCTTTCAGTCCATTCTACTACTCAGGTGTCCCATTGTGAAATGGAATGATATTTACCTGGGTTTATTGATAGGTTATTTGGAGCAGTGACCTTAACTGGTTGAAATGTCTAAGAGCTTCTGTAATATTAATAGCTCAGTAGGAATTAGTTAGTTGAACTTACACTGTCACTTCAATAAACATTTAATTTTCCATTGATGCTTTACCCCAGAGGCTTTGCCAAAGCTGGCATGCTGGTTTAGTCTTCCTATACCATGGCATTTTTTTCTGATTTTTGGAAGTATAATTTATCCTGACTGTAGCTTGTTAAAATAGATCCGTATTTTTCTTTTTTTCAGTGAAAATGCATTTCTTTTGACACCAGAGCTTACTCCTCGGAAGCTCAGAGGTTTGCCTTTTGAAAAAGCAGCTGGATGCCATTATCATGGACTTGAGTAAGTGTCCTGGCTTTTTTTCCCAGAATTATTTTTTAGTTTCCAGTCTGGGTATAATTGGAAATGTTTCAAGCAACATGTGTGTTAATTATGGAAAATTTTATGTATCCTTTTTCTTTGTTGGAACAACTTTGCACGTGCCAGCTCTCCCTTTCTTACCTTTATTTTAGTTACTGGTTTAAATTGCAACACTCCTGCCTTGATGGTAATGTAAAAACATTTAAGTTTTTTCTAAGCTGTACTGTTGTAGCTATTCTCAGTGTCTCTGTAAATTTTAATTCAGAACTAAAAGTGTCAAGGGAAATAGGGTTCATTAGTACATATCCAATTCCTGGGGCAGCACATGAGTGAAGTACATACATAGCTCCTACTTTGATATTTAATTGTAGACACTTTTAGAACAGTCAGGAGGTTTATGAGACCTGCTGTGGTGCTACCTGTGTGTTCAGGGAACCTGAAAACAACTCTAGCAGGCAAGTGTTAGTGGTAAGAATGTTCAAAAGGATCAATATGATTAGGACTGTGTTTAGTCCCAGCCAGCCAGAAATAGTTATTTGTTAAAGCTTCATCATATAATGTAGCTGTATAAAAATAGTTTAGAAAAACAGAAATATTGACATTGAGGAGAAAAGGAAAGACATACAGAAATGCTAGAGTAAATAATTCAGCATAACTCTTCCCTATCATTCCTGAGCTTGGAGGAGATGCTCCTTGAATATTCACCATTTCCCTTGGGCTCCTCTTCCCTCCGGAGGCTTTATCCCATGATACTCTACCAAGCAGATCCATGAAGAGGCCAAAGTCTAATCTCCTGAAGTCCAGGGTAGTGAGCTTGCTGTGTGCCCTCCTTGCTGCCCTGAGGATCTCAAACTGCACTAGTTAATGGTCACTGTAGCCAAGGCTGCCCTTGAGCTTCACATTCCCAACAAGCTCCTTCTTGTTGGTGGGAGGGAACAAGGTCCAGCAGAGCATCTCACCTCACTCGGAAAAGGAAGTTATCAGCTCATTCCAGGAACCTCCCAGACTGCCTATGCCCTCCAACAGGTATTGGGGTGATTGAAGTCCCCCATGCAGACCAGGACTTGTGAGGCTGTTCCTATTTATGATTAAATTAAATTTTTGATGTAATGAACGTGTGCCAGACACTTGAATCCTGTGTTGCAAAGAAAAAGTAATTGCCATTAACGCAGTGAGTAAAATGGCAATTTAACTTGTAAAGTTAAATAGATTTTTTTATCTTTATAGGGGATGTGACTACTCAGGGGACTGAGAATATAATAAGGAAAATTAAATACCTTGAAATTTTTAAGTTAAGAGAGCTTACTCTCTTATCAGATAATGAATTTATTTCTAGTGGAAAGTCTTACTCAACTGTAGAAATGGACTCATCAGTCAGTTATTAGAAAAGTGAATTTCTCCCTGAATATGAAGATACTCTGAAGAAAGTAGAGAAATCAGATCTAGCATTTTAACATGACTTCATGTTAAGAGACAAAAGTAAAGAATGTGTCTAGAGTTCCTAAGAGTGGGAAACATTGCTGAGCAGCTTGGAGGGTGGGCTGAGTGATAGCTCACACTGTTCAGAATACTTCATAAGAAAAAGGATGAAATAATACTGGACAATACTGTTACCTTTCCCCAGCAGAGGTAATGTAAGTTTCTGGGTGATGAAACACTGAGCTTTTCCAAGGAATCTTGGAAATCATTTACACCAGAGAAAAGTTAGTTAAGATGGGTTTTGTATTGTTGTAATCTCTTCTGTAGGTTTCACTGGGCTATAAGTACTCATTTGGTATCTTTCAGCTCCACTGTATTTAATACAATTTGTTTTGTTGATTTCATTGATTAAACTGCTTATTCATTGTAGTCGATAAGAAACACTTTTTTGTATTTTTAGCATTTAAAATTGTGAATCTCTCATATAGCACTGTTTATCTGGGACAAAGCTAAAGGTTTCACTTCAAAGGTGCAGTTAGCACTTTTTGTTCAAGGAAAAAATTCTGCTAATGTCCATGGAAATCTTATTTGTAAGACCACAGGGTAAAGACTTGCAAAGAATATATGATTCAGCTTCTTTGTTGGAGTTGGACTTAAATATAGCTAAATCCATAAGGTATGTGTTAATTTACTGGGTGGTTATAAATTATCTTTCAAAACAATACACCAGTTCAAACGAAAAAAAGTTTTGCAGTTCACATGATTGTCAAAAGTAAGTTTTTCTGATTGTAATAAAGCAGAGACTTTCTCTCACAGGTTTCTCACCAATTTCAATTTCAGATATTGTCTAGACGACAGAAGAGCCTTAGAGAGAGATGTGGGATATGCTGAACTTCAAACTCGTCTTATTCGCTATGAAACTCAGACTACTTGCACCAAAGAGTGCTGCCCTGTGCCAGTTGTCTTGAGTCCTCTCCCATCTCCCGCAGTCTTGTCAGAGCCTGGAAGTGTCCCTGATGGAGAGTCTTTACAAAGTGAATTCAAAACAGAGACATCAAGGCTAAAATGCAGATCAAAAGACTTGGATTGCTTTTATCCCAAGAAAAGGTAATGCTCTGAATAAAATGAATCTTTAGCATGAAGTATTTCAGTGGTCTCTTGTGAACTGCATATTTTCTTTCATCTCAAAATGTTTTAGTGAAGCTATCTAGACAAATGTTCTAGTTGTTTAATCCTCCTCTGTGGACTCATTTTTTTTCTCAAGTGTGACCTCTCATTGATAGCATTAGATTAATCAAAAACCATGTGGCACAGGCAGCTTTTATTTAAGAGATGCGGGGTTGTATCTTGCAGAGTCTCAAGTGCCTTTGAAAAGATGACAGATAGCCTCATCTAGGACTGAAACTGTCACTGCTGCTGCAGTACAAATAAACAACTAGAGGTTTGGAAAGCCAAGTACTGTACAAACAGAATAATTGAATTGCTAATCCAAAGGACTGCTGGCATAAGATGACCTACCAAAACTCAATCTTATTGTCAGCCTTGTTTATTAAAGTCTTTTCTGCAACTTTAGTTTTTAAGATTTTCCTTTGTACCTTGTCCTCACTCTGAAGATGCAAAGTCTTTGTGTCAATGAAAAATAGCTGCTATGTAACGCTATTTCTGAATGCACTTTTTACTATAATACTTCACTTCGTCGCTTCTTTCCAGTCTGATACCCTTTGCAGTCTAATCACACCAAGCCTTTAACAGAGGTATGGTTTTAGGAATATTCATATCTTTTGCAACCTACTCTGAATAGTTAGAAAATAAAATGTGATTGTATCTAACATTTCATGAATTAGAGTTTTAGAATAACTAGCACTCTTACAGTTGAAGGATCAAGGATTACGTTTCCAGAGAACTACAATGCCCAACTTCCCGTAGTTAAAGATGAGTTCTGACATTCCTGCAGAGCCAAAAGAAATGAAGTAGTTTCAAGAAGCTCTCTTATCCTAAGACTGGAGGCCAGCAAACACTGTTCTTCCTGGCTCTCTAGATGAAGGGTCCATATGCAAAACTACCCCTTCTTCCAAAGAGTTTCATTTTCATTGTTATCTGGTTTCTTCAGTTTGTTTCTGGAATTTTTTAATCAGAGGTTTAATGGGTCTGTATATCACAGACCGATCCAGTCAGTGGAGTGTTCTTCTAATACAAAAAATATTATATAATGGAATCCTGTATTCTTGTCTGCTCTTTTCAGATGCTGTTTGCAAGAATGCACTTATTTCTTTTAAGCAGCAGCCTCCATAGTAGAAACAATGGCACCAAAAGAGTCAGTAAAAAATCTGAAAGTTCTTTTATCTTTTTTGTTTGTTTGTTTGTTTAACTTCCTTCTAGGCTAACCAAATCTGAGAGTACAGATTCCCTCCTCTCTCAGGCCAGTGGAAGTAGTGGGAGTCACTGTGCGGTTGCGGTAACAAGGAGGTGCTCTGAAAGATCAGCTGCTTTAGCTGGGATGCCACTGAAACAGCCTGGCCAACCCCACAAAGTGACCACGAAGGCTGGCTCAGCCAGTCGTGTAAATGCTGCCCAGCCTGAGACCTTAAAGCCAGCAAAGGAATCGAGATCCCAGAAGCATACAAGGGTAAAGGTCTATGTTGTTTGCTTAGTGAAGAAGCATCTTGCTTAAATTCTTTCCATGGGACTTGATTTTTTACATTTTTTAACTCAAAGTGAACTGTCTTCATCTCTCTTTGTTATTAAATTTCATTCTGTTCGTTTGTGTAAGTGAATCCTGAAGGCACTGTGGAGAGTGCTGCAGAAGCAAGGAATGAAAAAGTATGTAAAGGAGTATTTTATCATGCCCAGGGAATTAAGGCTGAGAGGGATAACATCTAGGAATAAAAAAGGTGGGAGTGAATATCAATGGAGTTATGAAATGTAGAAGATTAATATAAAACCTAAAGGCACCAAAGAAATATCTGTGCTGGAAGGGTCAAAGCCATTGTGGAAGAACAGACTGTTCTGAGAATAAAAAGATATTCCAATAGTTGTACAAGTCCATTAATTGAGATAACATTTAAATACTTTGATGCAATAATGTTTACTTAATAGCTGTGTATATTAGGAATGCCATTTTTAAAATACAGTACACAAAACTGTTTCTGGCATGTTACTAACTTTAAATTAATCCCAGGATACAGAGAGGACTCTGCAGGAATGCTGATGTACTGTGAGTGGCAAGTTGGGATTGCCCAAGTAAGCATAAATTGGTGTGACTCATTCAGACCTACAGTAAAGTTTAAACATCTCTGATACAAAAAATGTCAGAGGAAATTTTCCAATATGACTTTAGTGTCTGATTTAGATTTTTTTTTTTTAATATGGATGCATCAAAGAAGGAAATACCAGTCTAATGAAAAGTTATCTGTTTATTATTTTGGAGGAAATAAAATCCAAGCCAATATCGATTTTTTTGTCTTCCAAGCTCCATGTGAATATTTGATGATCCTTTACATTGCTTTGACGTGTAAGCATTTCCTTGATTTTTTAGATGAAGGGAATGGAAATAGATTGTTAAATAACTCTGCTCAGATTTGTTCAGTGGGTTGATGGTGTTGGGGCAATGGATTAAAGAAAGAGGCAAGAAAAAAGATCAGGTTTTCTGTTTTGTGGTTTTTTTTACTTCCATTGGACAATTTTTCTTGTCAGTAATTGGGATGAACTTTTGAGTGTGTTTCTGCTGTTTCCAAGATGCTGAAGGAGGTGGTTGCTAAGACTCTTCAGAAACATGGAATTGCAGAGGATCACAAGTGCTTTGCATCATGCAGCCAGCGTCTGTTTGAGATATCAAAGTTCTACTTAAAGGTAACTAGAAGACATGCTCTTACAGTTTTTTGTTCTTAGTTAAGTAAGTGTACTCCTGAATAAAACTTGAGATAGACTGTGGGATATTCACACTTGATTAAGACAATATTTCCCAATATGTTAGTAGTGTGTAGAATGTGTGGATAAACCTTTAGGCTTGTTGTCCAATGCAGAACATAGTTTTACAGTATATTTTGGTGGTGTCTTATTTGTTTTTAAACCTTATAAAGCAGTACTCTTCTATGTGAGATAACACCTTAAAGCATGGATCTGTTCGGTCAAGTCATACTTTATTGCTTCCTTAGCTGTTGTAGCTATCTCACAGCTGTAGCTGTGACAGCTCAACTTCTCCCTTGTTCTAAGGATGTTGGCTCAACAAGTAGCTTACAGAACTGACTCAGAAATTCTAGTTCTCTGACATGCTCACAGAAGTCACTGCAAATGTGCACAGCTATCTTAACACATACTGGCTTGGCAGCACCCTGTAGAATTGCATCCACCTCATTTTTGGAAGGAGATGAGAATTCTTTCCACAATATCTAAGAGACTTTGTGAGTCAATGCTTAAGCCATGTTACTTGGTCTGGGCACAAAATCAAGTTAAATTGCAGTATGGGGTGTTTAAAAGCTATTGCTCACAAGCTGAGCTGCTGTTCCTGCTCATTTGCATGTGTTTAGCCTATGTCTGTTGGGTGAACTAAGTTTAGACAACTTCAGTAGAGGTGATTTAAGGTAAACGAAGTTGCAGTTGAACAGGGCTGATTGTTTACACGGACAATCTGAATATCTTGCCAATAAGCACCAACTTCTTAAATAATTGGAACACATTTCACAATTTGGAACACAGTTGCACAGTCATTCTGTGAGTGCTTCTGGGATCTCACTGAAATATGCCCTGATGGAAGGTCTCCTAATCCAAAAGCAGAAAGGGCTGCATGTAGGGATGAGTGAGTAGGGCAGATCAGATGGGTTCATGGTCCCATTCCAAGTAGAAGAGCAAAAGGAAGAATACTACAGTGATCCTGTCCTTTGGAAAGCTGATCTAGAGAGGTGTCACAGGATTTTGTTCTCCTGAACTGTGTTACAGCCCCAAGTCTGTGGGGGCCCTTTCTTTGAATCCTTTTGTTTGCTGCATATTTCAGAAGCATGATATCATAGGTATCATTTTCCTTGGGAGACAAGTAGTAAATTAATTTTCTTCCTCTTTAGGAGAAGTTTTGTTCTTGCTTTGTTTAAAAGAGTAGATGAGCTTAGACTAATTAATTGGACTGCTAAACAGACAAGCCATTCTAGGTTTTTCCTTTCTTGCACTGATTTTCTTTTTGGATGTCCTCTTCTCTGTTCTTTGCCAGAACTCTGCATTGCAATCTAAGCTCACAGCTGACTTCCATGTTTATATAGAAATAAGATTTCAACCAAATGGTCAGAACTTTGGATATCATTTAGGAAAAAAAATTCTAGAAATGGGCAGAAGGTTAGGAAGGCTCACACACTTGAGTACTAGGGTTGGACTTCTGTAAGGAAAGCTGCAACCCACTGGAATAGATGTAAATTACTTCCTTTATTCATAAAAAAAGCAAAGTCAAATAATTCTTCTGTTGCTCAGAACAAGGTGATGAAAGTGTAACATCACCCTGGTTATTGGGGCTCTTATAACCCAAATTAGAGTCACCATACAAGTGTGCTGATTCCTGTGGCTTTTTGTTTCATATCTAGGATCTTAAAACCTCTAGGGGACTTCTTGATGAAATGAAGAAAACAGCAAATAGCAATGCTAAACAGGTAAGACCATTTGTTTGTTTCTGTAACTAGCCAAGGCTAAATGTTGCTATGGCAACTTGGTTGTAGGATGGTTTAGTCCACAGCTTTTACAGATGAAGAGAATACTTCAGTGAAGAACACTCTTCCTTGGCTGTGGGTCTTGTTTCAGTCCGATCTCACAGAAACTTCCTCTCAATCAGTAGTCCCATGGCAAAATTTCCAGTTGCATATATTCAGGATTTGGATGGTATTCTAGTTATAGCTGCCTATATGATGTGCCACACTGAGAAATGGAAATGAAGGCAATAAATGTTTCTACATCACTGAAACAAAAAAATGAGAGATGAGATTTTTCTTCATTAGAGGGAGGCCTGGATCATTAGGGAATTTTTCTCTTCTTGTGTTGAAGTAAATAACATTTCTTTTCAAAGGTTAGGAAGTAATAAGAGGGTCTGTAAAAGGAAATAAACTTCTTAAAAGAAGCAATGAAAATTAGTAATTTTAAGCTTGGGAGTAACTTTAAGCACAAGGGATATCAGGTGAGTTTATTTGTGTGTAAAGTGAGACTTATGTGAACAGTAGCACAGAGTAAATCATACAAGTAAATACCCCTCCAGAAATTAAGTAACTGACTCTGAAAAATACACTGAAGTGACTCCATGATTGGGAAAAAAAAAAGTGTTATGCATAATTACAGTACAGTTTTCAAAATCATAAATTAAATGGAAGAATTTGAACTGGCATAGTTAAGTAATAAAACCCAAACTCTCAAGGAAAACTGCTAGATCCCCGCAGAATTTATTCTACAAGAGCAGTATTTGCTGTGTTCTGTACTGTGCTCTGTTGTGAATTGCTTCCTACAGATGATAAGGTTTCAAAAACTGCATGGGTTGTGATGTTTGGTGTTGAACTGGGCTGTTGTCCTGATACACTGCTTCTCACCACCATCTTTGTCTGGGGAGAAAACAGGTAGTTTTGTGAATGTTTGCTGTTTCCAAAAGAGGCGTTAAAATTGGTGTTCTCCTAAGCTGCTCACTGCTCCCTGTATTGGAGAATATTTTGAAATTACCTTATGTAAACTATAATTGCCAAGGACTAATCAGTGGTCTGAACAACTGCCCTGCTTGGAAAGCAGCAGTAACAAAGGTGGTAGATAAAGCAATGCACAAATTATCCTTTATTCTTTCTTCTACTGTTTAGTAAATACCACACAGATGATGATAAAGGTGGCGATAAAGAAAGAATTGATAAAATGTGTGAGATATTATTAAGTTACTTTCGAGACCTGGAGTTATGAAAATGGTTTGCTTTCTCATTTATTTGCCCAGGTGATTGAATGGGTTTTGGAGAAGACTGGCAAGTAGAAATACTGTGTGGATTCTATTCACACCTTCCTAGGAACTGTGGGGACAGAGCACTTCTGACTACAAGAAAAGCATTGCACTGCCTGAGGCACACACATACAGATCTGCACACTGGTGGTCAGTGTAATTATACAGACTCATCCTTTAAGCACATTAGCAAGAGTTGAAACTTTTTATACTGGAAGTTTTAATTAATTTTTTTTAATTCAAATGAAAAAAGGTTTTATTTTATATGCATATTTATTATGTTTGTTAAAAGGAATATAGCTTAACTTGGTTTGATAAAGCTTTGTATGTTTTTCAACCAGTATATATGTTTTTTATGTGAATAAAAACCCCAACAGATTTAATTTTGATAACAGCCTCTTTGGTTTACCTTTTTGTGTGAAGACCTCCACTCTATTTATTACAGCTCACTGTTGTATAGACAGCTGTTTACAGCATTGGCCATTAACATTTTGTAAGCTAATTAAGAGCAGTTTCTATTCTGCAGGTGAAAGCAAAGGTAATTAGAATTCGAGTCACAATTATCTCTGTGTTGTAGTAGCAGGAAAAAAAGAATGTCTTTTGAAACTTGATGGGAGGTCCCATTAAAGAAAGGATCACTTTACAAGCTGAATTTCTGGTATAATTTCCTGCGTGCTCTTTGTAACACTCCTTAGAAAATATCTTAAGAGAGGTTTGAGATCTCATGTCCTGGAGGAGGAGAAAATCAAAGCAAAAGCAGTAATGATGATGGTGAGAGCTGGCAAAGAGCTGGTAAGCTGTGCTGAAATGTAATGGAAAGAAGAATTTCTACCTGTTCCACGTGTTGCAAGTACAGTAAAGGACTAAATTCAGCCTCAGTTTGCTGAAGTCTCAGGCATGTACCTGGCTTGTACTAATGTAATTATTCAAGTTAGTATTATTTTGAGATGAGGAGTTCCTACCAAAACAAACAGATTTCACAGCTTTCAGTATAAAGATTTCCTGTTCATCATATTAGTTTATATGATTGATAGAGAAGCACTGCTTTTGTTTGCTATATTCCCCTGGCACGAAAATGGATTAAGCAATACAAATATAAATGAAATCTAATGTGATGAAAAAGTAAATGAACTAAACCATGTGGAGGTTAGACTAAATACTGTAAAATCTATACATTCTCTAAAAAGCCTTTCTGATTTTGTGGCATTATTTTTTGCTTAATTCTATTTCATGTAAAGCTGAGCCCTAAGGAGGTTTTTCGTGTCTAACAAGATCTTGTGTTAATCTGTTCCTTTGTCTCTCTGTTTACTGTTCTCTGAACTCTACAAGACCTTTTCTAGGGAGGGGGAGTGTGTACTTGGTTTAACTGCACTCTGAGCTGCAAGAGGAGACCTTTGTAGTTGTTCTGCTGTGACAGGGGGCTCTAGTGAGTACCGTGTGCATCTTATCCCAGGACAAACATTACTTATGAGACGGATTTCATTTGCAGAATGCCACACATCCACAGCATCCTGGTTTTACTGATTTGGTGAAATAGAAATGCAATGAAGAGAGATACTTAAATAATGATTTGATAAGTGCATGCATGAAATTGCTCCAGTGTAATGATTACTGTGTATGGCTCACATTTCTTCGCATTCAACAGAGAAAACAAGAAATTATTCAAGACATTAATCTTCCTTAACATCTTTTAGTGAATAAAGGAAGTCTCTACTTCCAAACAGAGAAAAGCTGTAAGTTATAGTCTTATCTCTTCAGTCTGAATGCTGACACTTTTGTCTGAATACTAAAGCAAGTCACTGAAAGTTGTATTTTCTACTTAATTTTGAGAGGTTTATATATGTGTAATTACAAAAACTTTGTAGTTAATAAATTATGCCTAAGTTGATAAGCAAAAGTACAGGAACTCTACATTTCATAAAATCCTCGAGGCTAGCTGCCATAAGCAAAGCAAACACCTTTCAGAAAAGTAATTAATACTCCTGAACTGGTTTTATTCTAGTTCAATAGAGCCCAAAAGTTATTGTTTTAATTAATTCTGCAGACTCAAAGGCTGGTCTGAAATAATAAGCAGGAAAGCAGTTAGGGAAACATAAGCATTTTGATGTATTGTTTATTTGCATGGTTCCCAGTCCTGAACTAATACACTTGCTCCCATGTCTCATTTGCTCTTTATCTTGGTGGTTTTTTAGGGTACGTGGCAGCTGGTTTATTACTGTGGCTTAGTAAAACTGTGCCCCATTTGAGCTGTGATAACTGTCCTTGTCCAAACACTTAACCTATAAAAAACATGCAAAATAATTTGACCTGGTCTACTGTAACAGCACTACAGCAAATTATAACTACAACATACTCTATTGTAGTTCAAAACCCTCACACCAAGAGTTCCCACCAGCTGATGTGTTTCAACTTACGTGATGCAGAACAGAACATCACCTCTTCCCTCTGAACTTCAGATTATTTTCTTGTTTTGGGCTGCTGAAGCCAAAATCCAGTTTGCCCTATGCATCCTCTGGGTGCTTGCTTTCATGTTTTTCCAAATCAGGATGTAAGTCATATTCACCAGTACACATTTACGGTTTACCCATAATCCATCCATACTACAGAATAAGCACATAACATAACATACCATAATAACATTATGTATTATAAGCATATAATCCATCCATTTTATGTGCTTATATTACCCACAGGATTGGGGTAAGACAACACTTGGTGTGGTTGCAATTCCTTGGTGATAGAACTGCTTGCAGTATTACAGCATTTGCATGATGGCTATCACTGGGCTACCACAGAACTTAGCTTGGGTACAAATGCTTGTCAAATTCACAAACTTCCTTTTCCAAATTCACAGTTCTCCCTTGGGAATTGTCTTCTAAATTTTTTTTCTAATGCCTCCCATTATTTACTTATGCACAGAAGTTCTGATGAAGGAAGAAAAGCTAATCCTGTGTGGGAAAAAGGTCATGACCTTTGTTAAAATGTTTTCCCCGTCATGCTTTTAAATTAAATTTTTGCCCTGGTTAATCTAGGGGTCCATTTATATCAAGCAGGCTCAGTTTCTCAAAATTTTGCTAGCATATTATTAATATCTACTCTTTAAAATCAGTCATGACTGAATTCAAAAGTGTCCATTTTAGATATAATTCTCAATTACTTTATAGTAATAATATACACAGTGTGTACATATTATTATGTAATATTATATATATATCACTCACTGTATTAATGGTCTCTCTATATAGTAAATAGCCCCAGTAAACATCAAATTATAAACCTGCCAGTTTGACTTCTATGAAAAGTAAGATAAATTTGGAAATCAGTGATAGTCTAATGATCTGGAGCACATCATTTGTTTAGGCTCTGATTTTGCTTCCGCTGAAGAAAAAGAAACTCCCGATTAACTTTTAAACATAGGTAAGAGGACACTGAGAACTCTTCCAGATGGAATCAGATCAACCTCTCCTTCCAATCAGCTGTGCTTCCGAATGCAAAGAGCTGGATGGAGTGTGCTCCCATGTCCTGTGGGAAGAAGGAATACTAATCTTCTGCAGAAAGAAAACACTTGTTTCATTATTTGCAAAAGACCAATTCTGATGATGTTCACGGTAGTGATTTACTTGGTAGCACATGAAGAGTTGTGTTCTGATTTATAAAGTACCTTAAGTGAGATGCTAGTTCCATTTGAAGAGCAGGACTGTTAGGAAACACCAGTATGCTTCCCTGAACGCAATCAGATCAGCTTTATTTTCCTTTTTCTTTTTAACAAACACTTTATATCACATTTTTCCAATGACATTTATGTTCCAATACGTATCCAGATCTTTCTAACGGTGAAGCTGCTATACAAACTTTCTGATCCGACTGTTCAATTTACAGTCAGTATTTTGTGAAAAGAGTGAGACTCTGGAATATTCCTTTTTTGGATTTCCATGAGGCTGGTCTGTTATACCTCAGGTCAAACTGAAAAAACCAGCCTTAAATTTCCAGTTAGGTTTTCTATTTGGGCCACTAAATTAAGAGTTTAAGTTAAAGGGAAGGAAACCATCTTTTTTTCTATAACTGTTCATAAGAGAAACACGGCACATGTTGACCTCAGTCCTTGAATGCAGAAGCTTGAGCAGAAATTTCTTTTTTTTTTTATGACTTCTGTAACTGCCTAGTGCAGTATAAGCAACAGAGAAAGCATTGTAACTTCAGCAGAGGAGTCTGAATGACCTGCTCTGGAACATCCCTGTGAGCTTTCAGGTTTTTTTAATTTTAAATTTTTAAAAGTCATTCCATCAATGCAATGAACAGTTCTCTCAAGTAACGGAACTCTTAACAAAAGAACTGAAGTTTAAATGTCTTTTTCCCCAGCCCAAAACCAAAGAACAGCCTTCCAAATAGTTTGTCTGGGTACAAAGTAAGCTCACCTCACAAAAATCCAATAAATGACTTTATTAAATATATTCTTTTCCTCTAAAATATAAATATTCACTATACTCTTATAAATGTGGAGTAGGTCCATATTTAATTTGTCTATCCCATCCAAATATGAATCAGTTCAAAATCTGAAAATGAAGAAATAGCATCTGTAATTATCATTTATTTTTTCTATAAATATATATATGAATCTTCTTTGCAAACTGCTTAGTTATTCACTTAGACTTCATATAGTACTGAGCACCTTAGATTACATTTTGTGTCATTTAATTGTTGGTACTAATATAGGAATTTGTAATATTTACAATGCACATACGTGTTAAGGATAACATTCCAGTGATTTTTAAGTGTTAAAGGAGTAAGGAAATAGTGCAGTATAGTTTACAGATGTATTTTACCTACCCCACAGAATGCAAGTTTTCACTTTAACCTCTGGAACTTTTATAGGAGCCCATGTCCAGATTTTTAAGTCATACTTTGGAACAGTGATCAAAATGTTCTGAATTTTTAAAACCTTCACTGTTTTAAAACCTACAGAACTGTTGTAACAGTTAATTTGATCATGTGACACGAGTTCCTACCCAAGGACCCGTCCCCCCGCGTACCGACTGCTCTCAGCTTCTGAGATGCTCTTCTAGGAGCCTCCAAGCCAAAGGAGACCCACGTAACTGCCCACAGAAAGTTGTGTGGATGGCAGTGGTCACTAAGTGAGAAATGTCCATCTGGAAATTATTGGTAAGTTACGTAACATGTTACTTCCTACCTTGAGAATTTACATGAGGAATTAATTTTTAAGTGCAAGTACCGTGACAGTAAAAACAATGTTCACAGCGAGGTGAATCCCCTCCCAGGTGTGCTTGTGAGTGGTGAGAGGTGCTGGCAGAGGGGCTGCTCCTCCAAAGGGGCACTTAGCTGTTCTTCAATGACTGTTTTCTGTATTTGAGAATTCAGCCTATCATCCTAAATTTTTAGTTAGTTTTTATGTTTAAGATACCTATGGAAACCACAGTGAACTAATTCTTATGCTGTGAATAAACAGCATGACTTACACTTAACTCTCAAACTTAGCTTAAAAACAACATGGAGCCAAACTGTGTTTTTAATTTTCCTCTTTGCCAGCCAAGTGATGCTAAGTTGAAATTAATGTGCTTTCTCAAGAATAAAAGAAATTTTGTAATATGACAACCGAATGCCCACAAACTTTGGATTTATTACTTCCTGTACACGTCTTTCAAAGTGTGAATTTAGGGCAAAACTCTAAAAGCAGACAAAACTCCACCCTGGTGTGAAGCAGTTCTGTTTATAAAGGAAGAGCAATGTAAGTGCCATCACTCTTCTGCTTCTTCCTATTTCTATTACTTCCAGGTTCAAGCTGTGTGTGCATCGTTTCTGATGATGAAGGTCAGTGTTCCTGCCTGCTTTCTGCTGCCCAAGGTAATTGAACAAGGCTCAAACTCAGTGAATTGCATACTTTGACTAGAAGCAGTAAGTTGTGGTGCAAAACAGGAACTAGTAAGTCAGGGACATGGAGGTGAACATCTTATGTTTCACCAGCAAGAAATCTGGACTTGCCAAGTCATGCCCATAGGAGCAGTTCCATGTTAAGGAGTACAGCTCATGTTCCCACCCTGGTGTGTTTTTCCTCACTGCTGTGGAGCTGCTTGAATAACTTTTCTGAAAACTCTCATAAAATCAAGTCCTTTTCCTTCACCACATTTGTTCTTCTATGAAGACCACACCACCACACCACTATGAAAACACCACACATCTTGTCTGAGGAGAGGGGGTGACACAGTAGGGGTAGGACAGGAAGCTTAGCATGGCCTTCTTTTGGAAAACTGCCATGGAAATACGCTGGCAGAAGCTTCCATCACACTTCGACATGGATTCAGGTACCTTCTACCTGAGCTGGGGATCACAGATAACTGAAACTCATTAAGATATTCTGGGAAGTCACTATAAAAATGCATTCCTAATGTTCATTAATACAGGACAGTCCTACCTGTGCTCACTGACAGCCGGCTCTCAATACATCCTAGAGTTGGTCTTACTTTGGCTCCATCCCTAGGAATGTACATGTAGCATGTCTTTATTGTTTAATTTGAAACTGCCCTGGGCAGGGGCCCTCCAGGTGTTCCCTGACCACAGCTGTATTGCTTCAGAGAGTCCAACCAAAGGCGTGTATTTGAATGCTCTGCTGGCATTCATGCAACAGGTTCTGACAGAGCTCCAAAATAAAAATTTTCTGTAAGTGGTACACAGGTTACAACTAAAAGAATCTTTTACTTTTGGGTGCTGGGACAATCTTGTTTGGAGAACTTCTCAGCCAATCTTGAGTTTGCATTACAGCCAACATGCTCTTGTCTGCTTAGCCCTTTACTTATTCTATATAAACAAGTACATTGAAGTAGGCACAATTTATGATTCGGAAACATTTACACCTATGGTACTACACGCTTTTACGGTCTCACATGGGATTTTAAAACCTCATTATTTACAATGAAATCCCCTGTCTTCCTTGTCATGCCATCTCTTTAGCTGATCAAAATGAAACCTGGGCCTTGGAAGACTGCAGAAATGACCTAGGCCCAGTGCTGAACGCCAGGCTGGTGTCTGCTGCTAGCTGGGACGGGTTCCTGCTGTTGACTGTACTTCAGATGAGCATGGTTGCTCCGTCTCTCTTTGAAGAAACAGATGGATCCCACTTACGCCACCAAGCCCAGTCTTGTGATCTTTGCTGACAGGAAGGAATGAATGATGAAAACAATTGGTTTTGGACAGGAATGGAGGTCCAGTTGCTGAAAGTACAGAAAACAAAAAATCAAGTTGAGAATTACTAGATTAGATTACAGCTCAAAGAAGGAATAATTTATGAACTACTTGAACTGCTGTCTGATATTTTGAACAGGCTTCTATTAATAACAGCCCTTCTCTACAACATATTGCTTTTCTTTTGCATACAGCTGCAAATATTTAGGTTATTCAAAGTAAGTAATAAGCATCTTGAGAGCAGATGAGATCCTGGTGCCTCTGGCCTTGCATCCACCTGGGTGAGCAGCAGAAAACTGAGTCAGATGCTACAAGCAGTTTTCCAAGAGGCTCAACCCCTCCTGTCTTTTCAGGCTCTGTTCCTGACCAGGGATGGTGGTGGGACTGCACTGTCTGATACCCAGTGCATCTGCTGTTGTTCACAGCTGAAGCACCTTCAGCTGGTGCTGCAGAGTTGCTCCTCTGTTCTCACAGCCAGCAGTGACACTGTACTGAGTCTTTTTTATTACACAGTTGTGATTCAGATCTCACCACACTCTTGCTAAGCATGACAGGCTTGTCAGTGTAGGCAGCAGGTTCAACAATAGGGTCACATCAAAAGAACACAAATTTGCCTTTCCACCGGTATCAATTTTACTGAGAGCTTGTAACAAACTCCCTTCTGAAAGCCTGGCAATAAGCAGTTTGCAAAGTGTTAACGAAAATTATGCGAAGAATTAAGCACCCAATGTGATCAGGAACTGCTGAAAAAATTTGTGAGGGAAGACCATGTTTACATTCATAATTTATGATATTTAAACTGCTCATTGGAATATGTGCCTTGTATTTAGGCACTGTGACAGCTTAGAGGCCTAAGCAGACAGTTTGCACTATATCTGTAGCCTTAATTGTTTTTTTCAGCAACTACATGTTCAAAAATGTTTTAACACAGCTTGTTGTCGTAACATGAAGTCCCTAAGGGCCCATTGGAATTAATAAGATCTCATTCTTACGTTCTTTCACCCTTGATCATTTAAAAAGTGAAGTGGATACATACAAAAATTCTAATATCTGGCTATTTAGAGGTACAATTTGTTCTTGAATGTAACAAATCTTTCATCCCTCTTTGCATGGTTTTATGATTTTAACTGTCTTTTTAGTTCATCTCCTTCTGTAACCAGATTGTCATGCTGTACTAGAAAGCACAGCATCTAAATACTGGTACTGGAACCTGGCACTGGCCAACTGTTGTGAATAGAACAGAACAGAATAAAGTATTTCAGTTACAAGGGACCTACAATGATCATCTAGTCCAACTTTCATTAGTGCTTCTCCACACCCAGAGCCTTTAGGATCACAAAAGAGATGGTAACATGCATCCCTTTTCTAAAAGTAGTACTTACAATTTCTCCATCTTTTCCTCCAAAGTCTAAATAAAGCATCCTTATCCCATCATCTGAAGACATTTTCAGTTTTTCGTAGGGATACTGTGCAATTTTCTTGGAGAAGGCACCATCTTGTGGTTCAGTTGTAAGAGAGAATCCATGTTCATAATGGATGGTCAGGCGGCACTCCTGGCTTTTGTATGTGCAAGCTGCAGAAGAAATCAAAATTTAGTCCGTAACGTTCCTAAAAGCACCAAATTCCATTTGGCTGCAGATACCTGCATTTGGCATTTGATCTCAATGCTATCTTGTGGAAAACTAACCTTTCCTGAAACTGGGCTAATCATGCTCTAACTGTCAACCTCTATCAACCTGCAGGTTTGGAAAAACAACTGAAATCCTGTAGTGCAAGGTCCAAGCAAAGTTATGGTGTAAACACAACAGACTAAAACTGTGCTCAGCAGTAGCAGGACTGATGTCATCCTTTCAGTTACTAACTTCATTCTTCATGTTGCAGCAAACATCTACCTGCTGACAAAAAACCAGTACACTGAAATTTAAGAAGGCTTAGACTGGTGTTTCCTCCCTCCAAACCTTGACAAAGTCACAGCTACTCTTCTTTTTGTGCCTGACAGACACAGCCAAAATCAATAAATGCGGCGCACAATGCATGAGAAAATTAGAAGCTGTAAAGGGTTTCCCTAAAGTATTTTGGCAAAGATGAAGGCACTCCTGAGTCCTCATTAGTGTCGTGGTAATTGAAAAAGGGTCCAGATAATTGCATATAATAGCTACTGCAGCAGAAAGGCTGCATCTTCCTCTCAACTCAGAAACAGAGGCCATGATCCAAATAAGAAAATGAAGAGTTTTGGTGTTCACATCCCAAATTCTCTATTCCATCACTTTCCTGTGACCAGTTCTGTCAAGGAAGGTCACTGGCACTGAGATAAAAGCATTGTTATAAAAGAAGGGGCTGATGCTCTCCTTCTGCTTTCCGAAAGACTGGCATCCATCACTGTGCTGAGGAGATGGATGTGTCCCCCTGAGCACTCTGGTTGGTTTCTCTGTCAGGGGCCCTCCCAAAGCAGCCTGAACTCCCTGTGCCTACCGGCCTGAATCCCTGTGCTCAGCAGCACGTGGTTGTACCGGATGCTTCAAGAAACCAGAACTCCCCCCTGTTGTGGGTGGATTTGTGCTTTGGCTCCTGCTCTCACATTTTTAGGATACGAGTGGAGATAATGTTCAGCATTAACGGCCCTGCCAGCTGTAGAGTGAACAGGGAAAGGACTGCAAATCCTGAGGGCATTTAGGAGAAAGGCACAGCCCCAAAGCCACAGAGCCACTCCAGGCCAGCAGATATCCGACCAGACAGGGCATCACTCCAGATCATCTGCAGCTGATTACTTTTATTCCAGTCGATTTTGCATGTACAGAAGTGCTGAGAAATGACACCCTGATGTTCAGGGAGGGAAACGACTACCCATCAAAATGTGGCTATTGAGCTGGTTTGTTTTTTTTTACTCAAGTGTGCAGAGCTTGGGTGAATAAATGACCAATTCACACTTGTGAATGTGCCAGTCCTCCTCTGCCTCCTCCCTCTGCAGGAGAAACTCCTGCCAGACTTGCAGAAGTCTCCCGAATCTCAGAAAAATGCTCTTTTTCGTGGTTTCTAGACAAACCTCTGACCATCATTCCTCCATGACATGAAAGCCTACATGGCTGACTACAGACTTTTGTCTAAAACAACATGCTGAAAACAAAACCAGAAGTCAGTACCATAGTGACTGGCCACAGGTAGCACACCAGCTGGGACTCGCTCAGAAACCAAGGGGACAGTATTTTAAACATGCACATTTTTAAATGAATCACATCAAGCAGAAGGAGCTCCAGCTGCCACGAGTGTCACGAGAAGGGTGTGGGGACGGCGCTGCAGGTGTTACTCACATGTGGTGATTTCTGTGATGAGCTCTGCAGAATTGTGGCAGCCCTGCACCACACTCCTCGTCCACAGTGAGAGGTCTCGACTAGTCTCCGTCCTGAACAGATGGGTTTCAATCCCTTGCCTTGTGCCAGTACGGGTCGCAAAAGACAAATCCATCCCTGACTGTGGTGAGCCTTTTCCTGGGCCAGAATGAACCAACCTACAATTGGATTTAATACACATCAGGGAATTCTAACAATGACAGTGAGCACAGAAGCACCTGGACATGCAGGTGATGACATGGATGTCCCAAAATTTCCTAATGAATTGTACAAAACACCCCTTTGGATGAGGAACTGAGAGAAATCACTGACTGGTCTGTGATGATGGAGTTTGGTCCACAGATACAAGTGCTCACTCAGATGAGGCAGCTGAATCCATCTTTCACTGTGAAGAACATTTGCCCTAAACCTTAAACATCTGCAGACAAACTCAATGATAAATACTGTTGGATAAAATATGTGTATATATATGCATATGTAAAATATGCAGATGCCAAGTACTGTCTCATACTTACTTTTCCCACAAGAAACCTGTAAAATGCAAAATGTTGCAGCTACTTGTAATCTGAAATTCTCTCACATTTGTCTGCAATTAACATTTTTTTGCCCGGCTGATCTCCTGTGACCAGGAAAGGTTTGTTCATCTGGGCAAACACAAATCACACAGAATAACTTTGAGTAAGAAAATCAATACTTCATAGTTATTAATTTTTCTTTAAGACTGCCCTTTTGCGTTGGGTTTTTTTTCCCTGCAGAAGCGTGGACAGTCAATATAGAATTCACTCAGAAACACAACACTGATTCTTCTGAAAAGAATAATCCAGAGGAACTCATCACTCTTTGAGATTCAGAGACTAACCCTCTGAGGCAATCACAAAATGAAATTCTTCTGAAAAGCTTTTTTCTGTCTTATGTCTCCTGTTTTCCTTTCTATAGGCAAACAATATACTTCATATGACACTATAAAGTATGTAACATGGTAGTAGAACACTTGTGCTGAAGGATAAAACATTAGATTATACTAATCATTTACTGAATGCTAATTTACCCTCCAATTACTGTTTTGCATCTACAAGAATAGTCGCCTGTTAGCTGACAGTGTAGAAGTATGCCATCAAACAGGGATGTTTTAGTAGGAAAAGAAAAAGCAGAAAGGAAAGAACAAACAAAGCACAACTTTAGCTTTTCAGTTGCTGAAACACTAATCACAGGATAACTGAAATTTTCCCCAGTTCCCTGATGGTCTGTGCTGGCATTTGGGATCCACATGGTGCCAAACAGATGTGCCCCTTTTTCATACCCTGCTGGAAGGTTTGCAAGATTTGTTCATGCTCAGGTTCATGGATTTTATGGTCCCAGGAGATCCTGGGAAGTGAAATGCAGAGCATCCTGGTCAGAGCTGCCCTGCCCTCTGTCTGGGCAGGCTGGCAAGGCTGTTTTCCCTCTAGAAGGGCTGAGTTAATGTCCCACTCAGCTTTGATACTCAGGGCCTCCTAAGTGCACTCTGGGCAGATTTTGCAGTCGGGGAGTGAGTTGCAAGCAAACAACCCAAAAACTTGAATTCCCTTTCATTTGGTGTGAGAGGGTGCAAGCTCTGAGCAGAAGCTGCATCTTGATAATTAAGGGAGGAGCCAAGGAACTGAAATCTTTAGTGACATCTGCTTGCTGCCTGTCCCCAGCCAGTCAGCCAGCCATAGGCATGGCCACCACTTTCATGCTGCCTTCTTCTACCAGGCTGTGGGAAAGCAGCCTAGAAAATCACATAAAGTTTGTCAACAGAAATAAAACTATTCCAGCTTTTCCCTGGGTCATTCCTTCTCTTGTATGCAGTACTCATCAGCTGTGCTAAAAGTTGTTTAGTCATACTTACAACACTGAATGCAAGACAAACAGATGATACCAATGTTTTGTTTCCTCTAAAAACACACACCACCTCCATATCTTCATGCTTTATCCATACCACTGGCATTGTAGGTTTTTCAGCATATGGATAGAATGAAGATATACTTCACAAATTAAAGTATGTAGACATCCAACATGAACATTTATTCTTGCCTGCCTTCTCTTACTATCCCCTCATTATTAAAAATCGAGTCTCACTATTTAAAAACCCTTTTCTATCGTACAACTACAGATAGTGCTTTGTAAAATCATGCACTTAAGCATGAACTAGACAAACATGCAGGGGAACATTTGATAGTATTTATGTACCAGGTGTCAGTACTAATGTATTTGGGCACAGATCAAAGGATTCCCAAGCTTTAATAAAGTTACATTCGTGTGAGATGTTTCATTTACAGAGAAGATACTTTATCCTAAAGACCATAAAACTACCTTAAAAGGCAAAAATATCCTTAGAAACCTCACAGGCTTCCCCTCGCCCCCACCTCCATCACCGAGCACTGAGCGCTGATCGCTCCTCCCGGCACAGCGAGAGCCGCGAGAGGGCAGGAGAAGGCTGGTCACGACCGAGCCTCCGCACAGAGCACAGGGAACTGGAGCGGCTGTGAATACCACTCCTGGCGCGCTCCAGGGAGCCAGGGAGACACTTCTGATCTTCTCTCGTTTCTACTTCTAATATTCTCTCATTTCTCCCTTGTCTCTCTACGTTCCGGGGGCCTTTTCAACATTATTTGTTGCAAATGTGTGATAGCAAGATGGATAGGATCCAACATGAAGTGCTGGTGTAGGGTGAGATGCACTGGGACCTGCTTCTCATCCTAATGCTATGGAAAGAGCTTCAACAATGTAATGCAACAGCCAAATCTAGAGGCCTCTTCAGAAAGGACAGTGAAACCAGCACTGACATTCAAAGGAAGCCTTCAGCTGCTCACTCACTCAAGATTTATCTCAGAAGAGACCATGCTACACGTGCAGCTACTCATGCAGCTCTGCTGGTTAGAACACCACTATCACTGATCTTTCTTATGTCACTCTGACTTAGCATTTGAAACCTGCTCTGGAATGGCTGTACTCTTTGGAAACCTATGCACATGCTCTCAATTCATCTGCGTGGAGGGAGCCACAACCACCCTCACTGCCTCTGGAAGTTAAGCAGAGAACTTGCAGGGCACCTCATACACCTTCTCAGGGTTCTCAGGAAACCCAATGCTCTCTGCCTGTCCCTTTGCCCGCTTTCCCAGATAACTAATCAGTGCCCAAACCCCTTCCCCAAGTTTTTATGTCATTAGCTATTAAACTGCTTTAATAATTTCTGATTACAGACCTCAGCTGTACACAAAAGCTACTTACCTGATCTTTAATCACAGCCCAACATGGACTGCACTTTTTCCCCTTTCATTTCATATCTGGCTATGATAGATAACAGAATTTGATTGCAAACATTTAAGATGTAATTACTTAAGCCCCATTCCCATGCTAGAGGGAGGCACTGTTATTCAGGCATAAGGAAACATTGAAACAGAGATTATGACAAAAAGGTCCTTGGAGTCAGGGCTGTGTGCCAGCTTCTGTGCCTCCTGGTGCAGAGATTTAAAGGAACAACTTAAATCTGATCTCAGTTTTATTTGAGCTATTACTTATATTCCACACAAAGCTGGAAAAGACTGACTGGAAAATATTTTTAGGTCTTAATAGCATCCAGAGGTTGAAGGCAAACTTATCAACAAACAAAAAGGGCATGCTGAAATTCTGCTGTTAAAGGACTGTAAGAAGATTGTAATCCTTCTACCACTTTCCAATTTTCTCTGCTCATTATGTCTTGGGTAGATTAAGCATGACTCTGTACAGTATCTGGCACTGAAGTTTTCTAGTTTCAGCAGCTTTTCAAATATGCATTAGCTAAGCAAAAATGTTTTTCCAAGGACTCATAAAAATCTGAAAGATGGAAGCAGCCAAGATTACAACATGGACTCTGCAAACTTTCCAGGTGAAAAGTTCTAAATTGCACTGATCAATGCACAGAGGGGATTAAAAAACTTGTCACGAGGAGGGTAATCACTGACTGAGAATGAACACAGCAGTCAATACCAACAGCAAACCCCCTCTATTTTTTTGGTATAACTGTACTCAGTGTGACAGGTCATAAAAGCAGGACCCTGCAGGGTTTTAATCAGAATCATCCAAAACAATAGGGGTAATAATTTAGGGAATCTGTCCATTTATGTAATCTGCTCATCTTGAGGATTCATGTATTTATATGTATTTATCACATCGTGACTCCATTCTGAATGCCAGTTTCTGTATAGTTGCTGCCTTTTTACCTGAATATTAAATTCACAGTGATATTAGTAAGAAATCATAGAAATGGGGCTGGAGAGGTTCTCAGGAGGTCACCCAGCAAATCCCCCTTCACAGAGCAGGGCTAACTGTACTGACACACTGCTGTGTCACCCATCCTTCAAAGTCCCCAGTGATGAGAATTGTGCACCTTTCCTAGGGAATCTAATCCAGTACCTCACCTGCACACCAAGTTTTTCCCCAGGACCTACTCTAAACCTCTCCTGCTACAAGTGCAGTCAACTACTTCCTGTTGTATCCAGGAGGGATGTAGAGAAGATGCTCCCCTGTCCTACTTGTGTCTCATCTTCATACCTGAAAGCTACTGACATGTTTCCCATGGACTTCTCTAGATTAAACAACTAAGGTTTCTTAAGAATTCCCCTACTGAAAGTGTTTCTATATATTTGCATTGATTTCTTCTAGACCTGCCACAGTTAACTGGCACTTTTTGGAAGTGCAATTCCTCACATGAAGGTGGTGTATCACCTCAGGCTTTACTCATTCATGGTCTCTAGTTAGGTATGATTATTACATCTGCCCAACATGCAACATTTCTTCTATAACCCAAGATGATTGTCTTTATTATCCCCTCTCAAAAACATAATACCTTAGATTTAAGCAGTTTTGCCACACTGTCCAGGTGCTTCCTGGCAGAGCAACTACTTTGTCACTCATACTCCACCCCACAAAGGTGCAGCGGATTATTCCCCAGCACTGAACGTTACACTTGCCCTTTCTGAACTGCATCCTGGTTTTCTTACAGACCATTTGCCCAGTCTGTAAAGACCCTTCATCAGCCTGACACATGTGCTGTGCAACTTCTCATTCCCCTCCATCCTGAAATCCAATGTTTCTCCGCTCAGGCAGGTATCCCATCATACAGGGAGATGACTATCCCCAGCCAAGGCAATCCGTTCTGTTATCAAATGTGACCTCTTGAGGAAAAATAATCTACTAACGGGCCCTCCAAGATGAGGACTTAGATTGTTGGATGCAGTAATCTGGAGGTCACTGATGATGAGGGCTGGCAATACTCACCAAAGAGTTGTCTTTACACGACAGCATGTGGGCAGGAAGGGACAGGATGCACTACAGAATCTCCAGTCACTTTAAGGAGGACTTGAGTCCATATACAAATGAAACCCCAAAACAGTGGGGAGGAAATGCATCATCTTCTGCTGGGGTACTCTTGCTTCTCAAATTGTAAGGCTTAGTGATACACATGGACACAGCCTCTAGCTCCAACACTACCCAGTTTTCACTGACACTTGTCACCTGGAATTCTCAACATTCATCACGACACCACGCAGCAGGCTGCAAGCTGCAAAGCTTGTGTCTCTTGCCTCATGTTACAGTAACAAAGGGTGAGTCAGAAGCTGGATTCTCGGGAAGTCGGAAAACTCCATCATGGGTGGGTAGACTGGGACAAACAACCATCAGTGTAATTCACTGAGTTCCATTTCATTTTTTAATATAATGACTAAGCAGCAAAGCCTCAGTTCATTTGAGGAGACAACTAAGAGACAGAGAACAAAAATTAACTAATGAGAGTGCAGTGAGAGACCCACTGCTTTTGGCCAAGTGCAATCAGCCCTTCTGAATTAGAACTCATTGAAAATGGTATAATGGAGGCTTGTAGCAAGGCCAAAACAATGGAACAAGAGCTCTTTCTCAAGCCCTTTGACAATACTTGCAGAGAAACATGATTAAGATTCACATCAAGAAGCACAGACAGTTTCCACTGCATAACGATGACCATGGGAAAGCTCTCTCTGAATTAGTGTTGACGGATACCTCCAAAATAATGCAAATGATTATTTCCAACCTCTCTTCAAGAATGTGTCTTCAAAGCTTACCATTTTAAGCTAAAAAAAGCCAGGAATTCATTTGTTAGAACAAGGAAGAGAAGCTGTGCTGTAAGTGTCTCCAAAAGCCCCATGCTGGTGGTGCAGAACTGCCACACCAGCACATTCAACTTAGGGCCAATTTCACTTTGTTTCAGTCTGGAGGAGCAACTAGAAATCAAAGTGCTTCTGCTAAGCCCTAAGGTCTGCACACTGAGATAGAAATCTCAGGAGACCAAGCTCTTGGCTTTTTCAGCACTCCCACCTCTGTATCCAGGCCAAGTGGCCACATCCATAATCCTGGTGTGCTCCAGGCCATCAGCCTTGGCCAGAACTTGAAATGGAGGAGGAGAGTTAAGCTCAGCACATTGGCCCATTGAAGAACCTGCTTCTAAACCACAACATTTCAAGTGTGAAATACAGCTGTGCACCAGCTCTACCTGTTCCTGGCTGACTCAGCTGTTCCCACTGCTCTTGAAGTGGTCATAATAAAAAGGCACAGGTACCTGGTGGCTAGCAGGGGGTAGGTGTGCAGAGGGCTGAACCAAGCTTCCTTCATCCGGGGCATGCTCTCATATATTAAGAGGTCTTTCTCTGTCAAAACCACTAACACTGGCTTCCAGCGCTTCTCGTTGTCTCCTGGCACCTGAAAAAGAGAAAAGTCTCTATGAAGCAACAAGAAAAAAAGCTACCATCATGCAAAGCCTGACCAAAGGACATGTTGAGTCCTGGGTGAGAAAATGAACAAAAGGGAGTTTGACTTCCTTGGCTTTTTGACATCTCCTACATGGATTTATAACCAGATGCAGCAGAAATGGAGTAAAGTGCAATGTCATCTTCTGGTCCCATTAGCACTGCCATTTCCAGCCTTCCCTTACCATGGGTTACTTGATAAATGTGGAAGAACACTGAGGTGGAGCTGGCTGTTACTTAGCTGTGGTATGCATGAAAGGATGTTTAATGTATATTTATGATGTGCACCATTCATGTGTAGCTGGCACATTAATCTAATGCTGGACGTTGCTGCTGCTGTTTGTATTTTTGTAAGTGAAAAAAAGCTGCAACGTCATCACTATTAAAGAGTGACAGGTAATAAAACCTAGTGCTTTGGGAGCAGATCTTTTTTCCTCAGCAGTTCACGTTTGTGTTGCTTCTCCTTTCATACCATTCTTCCAGTTTTACAAGTGCCTATTTGTAAGAGATCCAACCTAAACATGGGGATGACATCAAGTATTGACTCAGTGATGGATCTGCTCCGCATTTCAAACCCATATGTCGAAGATTTCCAAAGACTGAGACATCAGAGCCCTTTACCCGGTGCAGAATCCAGATGTGGAATTATATTTTGCAGGTTAGAGGTGTGATAGTCCACGTGGATACACAATTACTGATATGAGGACCAAGTATGGATTCTGGTTTCTAATTATTCTACTCTGGCAGCATAGAAGTGTCTTAAAATAGACGAGAATATGAAAGGACCTTAGTTTCAAGTAAGAATGAAGCTCTTTCACAGACAATCATTTTCCATTTGGTAAACATAAAGAAAAAGAAGCCCGAGCCCACAGTAATACAGCCATGCTTTCAAACTCAAACGTCTTGGCTAGGTACTTAAAGGGAATGAAACAAATTCTGAGATTCACCAGAGAATCTGGTTGTCTACATGACTCCTCCATTAGACCTTCCCTGAGATACAGAAGCAGCTGTCTGTGTGGGTTTATGGTTGATGCCAGCCTACTTGCCATGGGCATGTGTCACTGGGAACATTGTTGGGTGGAGAAACATATAAAAGGGATAAAAATTTGGGCAGACTGGGAGTGGCACAGCCAGGAATGGTAGTTCAGATCCTTAAGTACGATGTGTTTTATGTGACGGATTCAGATTGAGAACCACATTTGAAACACGTATTTTATACAAAGACAAGGTCCCACAAATTTCTAAACTTTTAAGGGCTTTCAAGACTGATATAAGATAACTTCATACCATAACACCAATGCCTAAAGCAGATCTCAAACTAAGATTTTTATCTTGCATAATTTTCAAGATGTATTTTTCCCTCTGAATGATGCTTTTCCAATAATCATATTCCTGTTTACAGCATTACTTGCCCATTGGCTGGTCACAAATCAAAGTCATCAACATAATTGAAATTGAAATCTCTTCAGTTTCTTCAGAACCCTCAACACTTATTTACAATTTTCTTGTGGTGACAGTTTCTTAAAACACAACCTTTCATTTTCAAATAGGGATGAAAAGAGAAGCCAAATAATTTACAAACCTATTAAGACACTCCAGAAAGAATGCAAAATTCAGAGTTCTCAGAGCCCATGTACTATGGAAATATTCACATGAGCAAAAAGCATCCTCGGTTTCCTAATGCCACAGCTATTAACTACAGTTAACACTCTAGTTCCTAGCGTGGGAATATAGAAATGACTCTTACAGTTAACACTAAATAAATGTTATGGTTAATGTTAACATTTAAATTTGGAGCACCTGCCTATGCTCTTTAAATAGAAAGTAGTACATACTTTTGAAAATTTCCAGAAAATAAAAAGGAAGATAAAGATGAAATCTCTCACAGGATAAATCAGCAGGATGTTCGGACCCACTCTCTGGAGAAGTAAGCAGGCAGTCTACTGGGGTCTTACTTCTTATTTTTTAATTCTCTGACCACAAGCAATCCAAAGACTATGGGAAGCTGCTCACAGCTTTTCTGCAGAACCACTCTGCCTGTGTAGTATTTTCAATCACAAGCTTTGCTATCAAGTGGCTGGTTAGTCAACTGTGACTGCAGAAACTTTGGCAAACACTGTTCCCTGTAAAGCAACCACAAGAAAGAGCCCAAAACTCATTTTGCCAGCTGGTCCCACAACTGTTTGCTGGACAGCTGTAAACATTAGGAGACAGAATTTTCAGTGTGTACCCTGAGGTTACCACCTGCACAGTGAATCCCACAGCTTTGCTCCAGTTCTTCCCCATACCAGGGTGACTGTGCAGAAAATGTGGCTTGGTCACAAGGTATTGAAGATTTTTTCTCAAGAATAAGTGACCTTATATTACCTCTCCTTCTAAGGTGTATTCCATGTTTGTAGGATGTGTACTGGAAAGGGGAGAGGAGGAGAATTATGTCTGCCTGTGCCCTGCTATGAAGCCCTCCCCAGCGAGAAGGGCCACGCAATACACACACTTAAACACACTTTTTAAACCTTGCTGGGACCATAGCTGCCTCACTGATGAGGAATGCTGGTGTAAGCAATACTGCTGCTATTTTAGACCTGAAGAAGGATTTGTGTGCCTGAAAGCCTGTCTGTTTTTTTTCCAACTGTAACAGCTGATCTAATAAAAGATACTGCCTTTCCTTAAAAAACCTTGAATTGCATTATTGTTCCCTTATTTCGTTGGGGTTTGGATCAGGCTGTAACAGCTGATGTTGTGCTGTTCAACAGGCAGTTGGCACTTCTGGGAGGTGTCAAAAAGAACACGCTGTCCTGTAAATGGTAATAGCAGATTTTACAAAGGAAGAAGAGAGGCTGCAAATATATCATTAGCCTACAGGGCACATTCAGCACAAATCAGCATGGGAAATTAATCCAGATCAAGCAAGTGTCATACCAAGCATGAGTATAATAGCAAATTACAAAACAAAAGCAAAACAACATACTGCTTATGGGCAGCTAAGTGAAGGATTTGCTCAAGTGTTAAAATCTGACATATCAGAAAGATAATATGAAATACTTCTGTAAAAATAAATTTAAGTATCATCTGAGATACCTTTTAGAGGCACTCTTTTAGATAATGATTAGGGGCAGTTTCTTTGCCAGAATTTTGCAGAATTCTGGAACTTACACTACAGTTTCTTTGCTCCAGTTCCCACTTGCACATATAAAATTCAAAGTGCATTGATCTTTGTTGTAGACAAATAAAATCACCATCCACTCTAAAAAACTTTTCAAACTCAACCCTTTTTCAAAGTCAAAATCATTAGGTCAAATCTAGATGAACTATGGAAAAGAAAAATCAGTACTCCATAAAAAAATTAATCAGCAAACATTTTGCTGGTGTTCTGGGCACTGTTCAAGTACCTCTAAGCAACAAGTACCAGTGTTCCCTCTCCCTGTGTCACTGAGGTCACTGCTTATATTCCCAGAAGAAATTCCACTTCAAGTCAATGAAGCTATAAATGCTTATACCAGAAGCAAACTTGATTTCTTTCTTTCCTAGACACACTGTGCCTCTAGATCAAAGTCTTCAAGCACCAACCTGAAAAGGGAGAACATATTGTAAGAAAAAAAACCCAAGTGCAGTGAAGAATCCTTTTTGCTACTCCAAACCTCTTTGCTCCTCATTATTCACCCCATTAAGTTGAAATCCCACTTTTTCCCATATGCACCTCTCTGGTTTACCTTTCCAAATTCAGAAAATATTCCATGCATGGCAGGGATAAAATCTAAATTTTTGGTGTGTAACAATATGATGGCTGGGCCTGGAATGACTCCAGAGGAGACCTGTGCCCATGACTTGCTTAGCCATAGGTTTCCTCTGCAAAGTCAGCCTAAACGTGTGTGTTTCCGTATGGACACTGCAGTCTCTGCTGGGGTGTCAAGTGCTCCTGTAACACAGCAGGAACAGATGTAAATGTGGAGGTGGACAAAAAGTGTGCAAGAACAGCTGCTGTATTTCAAGCAGCTACATGAAGACTTGGCCATCAGCCTTTGGCTGACACAGAAGCAAACGTGCTCTGATGCAGAAAGCAGGCGGCTCACGCAGGGTTAGGACACACCAGGCCCCACCGAGCAGCTCTGGATGCCTTTGCAGAGGTGGGGCAGCACTGCTCCAGGCTTTGCTTTAGGGCCAGATCTGCGGTGTGAAGGACTGACTGCACATGATGACACAAGCTCAGTGCCACCTGTAGGACTGCTCCTGCTTGTTTTCTGGTAACTGCTCACGTGCTTAAGGCCACTGCTCACAATGTACCCTTATAAAGAATAACTCCTCTGATACATAGCAAACAGTATTTCAGAGAAGCCAGCTTGTTTTGCCTGCAGCGATGGGGACCCCCGTCCCCTTCAATGGGGATCACATTTAACAGTTTTCACATATAATTTGTTGCCATAAAGACAATGGGCATCTCAGTGGAGATAAATCCTTTTACAAACTGTTTGGCCCTCTGCTCTTTCATGTGCCAGGTCTCCTTTTCAAAAGGGTTTTCTCTGAATTTCAGTTATTCATCTACTTCAGGCTGCCAGGCACGGATGAAAGGATCTATGAGGCTCACAGATAATTAAATTAGAGGCCTTGGTCTGCTCTGAAAAGCTGTTTTATATTTTCATTACCTCAAAAGGGATATTTCAATTACATTCCTTGTTTAGTAAACAAATTATAAACTGCAGCAAGTGTCCAGAATGTGCCTTTTCAGAGACACTGTGAAGGTAGCAAGTTTATGTGTATAGTGAGTGGTTTGTTTAAATCCCTTTTCCATCACCTCCTCCCAAATTCCAGACCTACACTATCCCCTTACACAGAGCATAGGAAGAACAACCAAGAAAGAATTTTCTTGCTACTTTCCCTCCTCCTTTATTTAAAATCTCTCCGTGCTGACAAGCCAGCTTTGACACAGGCTGGGATATGTTCTGCTATGTATTTCTTGCCTTTTCATTGTCTTTTGATGAAGGGTTACATCCATGTTCAGAATAAATTTGATTAATTTACAAAAAGCTACTTGGCAGTTCCTGAAAATAACAGCTGGGACTGAAAAGGATTTTTGCAAGATGAACAGCAGGGATGCAGAAATACATCCTGCAAACCCCAGCATATGCCACAACACTGATATTTCTGTGAGCTCATTTGATGGGAGGCAATTTGCAATGCAGCAGTGGGTGTAAGTGACAGCCATAGGCAGGGGATATCAACATCTTCCACACCACATGCAGATGAGCTGTGTTTTGCTGCTAAACTTTGTAGTTTTAAACAGGAAATAATGTTCACAGTATTTAGGGATAAAGAAAAAAAATGCTAATGAAAATGTGTCTGGTTTTGTTCTTCTCTGTCTTTGACCTCAATGATGGGTCAAAAGTGGCTTGTGCCATTATCAGATATAGATTAGAGTCAATGCGCACATGAAAATCCCCAAAAGGGTACAATATTTGCCTCCTGTAAGCAGTGAGCAGCAAGTGATGCATATGTACCACCACTATGCAAGCAGTCAGAGCCACACAGATCAGGTGGGGACCACGTGGATCCAACCCTTGTGCTATCCCGAGCAGAGCCCAGGGATGCATTGACAGCCTCAGCTACGAGCACTGCTGAGCACGGACAAGACACCCATTCTCAAGACAGGTCTGTTCAAGTCTGAACTCCTTCTAAATATCCTTCAGGACAAAAGCCAACTTTTCTCAAAGTTGACACAGTCAACCACATCAACACAGCAATATTTTTAAGCCAATGTCCCAACTCGCTGGACTAATGGGATTTTCAAACAGCTCCGGCTCGTATCTAAATACTTCTAAATGCAAGAGAAGCACCTGAGTACTCTGGACTCACCCACGCAGGAATGGCAGGTGATTTGAGACCCTTCCTGCAGCCAAACGAGAATGCCTGATCCCAGTTTTACAGTAAAGGTTTGTTCCAGAGTTTGGTGAAGTCAGCTGGAGCTTTTCTAGTAACTCTTTTGTTTCAGACTAGGCACTTGGGAAACAAGCCTGGAGGGCTGCATGTCTCCCATGCTACAGAGAATTCTTCTCAGAGGTGCAGAGTGAGAGGATGGCGTTCAATATACACAAATTGAAGCAAGGGGAATTTGATTTGATATTCAGAGAAACTTTTTCAGTGTGTTATGGAGGGTGAATACTGGGACACCCTTGTGAAATAGCCACCCCTTGAGATACTCACAATATGACTAGGCAAGGCCCTAAGCAAGCTGGTCTAGTTGGCTTTGCTTAGAGCAGAGGGGTCAAAGCCCAAGTACTCCCTTCCAACTGATATTATTCTGTGAGTCTATAAAACAACAGAAAAAATGGAAGAAGTCCAGATTTGGATCAGACTGACATCATTTATGCTGCCCGAGTTAAAACTGGTTGTATAATTATTGTGTACACATGCAGTTTTTCATACAAGTGTGTTGCACAGATGTTGTGTCAGTATGAATGCAGTATCATATAAAACAGTTATTGTGCTTAAGGGTTTGCAGGATGATTTGCAGTTACCTTGAACCTTAAATCCTCTAGAACTGTATAAGATGTACATCCTTGATCCTTCTGACTTGACAGAGTCTAACACACTGCATTTCCTTTGCCTTAGATTCCTTGCCAAAGGTAAGGAATGTAAGGGAGTGAAAAACCCAGCATCATATAAAGTTTATTCACTTTAAGTAAAAATATATTACACAACAACATGAGAAAATTTTAAAATCCACAGAAACTGGTTAACTAAATACACAGAAATCCAAGTCCGGGGACTCAAAAAAGGACAAAATTGTAATACACTTATTTTAGAAATCTCTACCATGAGATTTGAAGTTGAGATTTAAAGGTCCATAAGTAAGAGCTATTTTGCTGTGAGACAGGAGACTCTAACCTTCTGATAATGTCAGGAGTCTTTCCAGGGAAGAACAAACAGGCAGGATGCATAGGAGATGGCAAAAGCCGCACACCATTTGTTAAGACATTGATTGCTTTTCATCTTAGAGAAGGTGACTATTGTGTTTTAAGAAGTATGCTGATGCTTCCTGCATAAAACACATTTTCTTCTATAGCAGAATCTTCAGACCATGAGAGCACTCTCTGAAATCAGAGTCGTGGTAATTCATGATAACAAGGCTTTGCAAATAGCAAAGGTCTACTGAAAAGATCCAGTGTTGAACTAAATGATTTCTCTAGAAAAACCTGTACGTTGCTTTTTTCTTCTCTTTTTTTTTTCTGTCCCCATTTTTATTGCTTCTCAGAAATTGCCAAGGAGAGCAGGAAAGGGAAGAGGACATTTCATCACTCATTGGCTGTGGCAAGGAAAACCTGTCCAACCTGTAAGTCACCAGGATAGAAACAAAAGGCAAGTCAGACACAGAGGAAGGTCAGCACAGCCCAGCTCCACTAGCCACTGAGGCTCATCAAGAGATAGTGGACAGCTGAAGTTCCACTGACCTTCAAAGAAAGCTTTACTGGGAACAAACCTGGTCTGGAAGAGGTCATATTTTTAGTACTGCTTATAAAAGAGGCACAGGGGAAAGAGGACAAAAGGAAAGGAAAGACCATTAACCTCAGTATTTTCTAATCAGTTATACTGATTGAACAAATGAATGGAAAGCCTGGAGAATGGAGGTGAGCACAAAACTGCTCTACAAAAGCAAAAAACCTCTGTACAAGTGGGGGCAATCACAACTCCCTACCTCCATTGCCTGCCAGCAACTGTTCGACCTACCAGCACCTGGGTTTCACACATCAATCTCTCTCTCTTCCAGCACGCTCACACCACACAGTCAGGATAAAAGTGAAGCTGCTATTAGCAGATACCTTTGAATCTGTTGTGTGTTCATGCATAGCTTATTTATGAAGTGTCAGGGCTCTTCAGACTGTACGTGAGAATGGCTCTAAACTTGCTTTCTGAAACATGTCTCATGAACATATCACCAAAAAGCTGGCATATTTAAAATAAAAATCGCAAAGTTAAAATGTGGCAGAAACTGTACCTCTAAGACGCAGTTTAATTCCGGGAGAGGTGAGCAGCTGTGTTATCTCCAAAATAATCACTGGACCCCAAAGAACAATAAACCTAGTACTGGGGGGAAAACATTGCACAGGTTTAGGAAGTGCAAGTCCTGTCTGACCAACTTGATCTCCTTTTATGATCATGTGACCTGCCTTTGGATGAGGGGAAGGCTGTGGATGTGTCTACCTGGACTTCAGCAAAGTCTTTGACACTGTCTCCCACAGCATACTCCTGAAAAAGCTGGCAGCCCATGGCTTGGACAGGGGCACTCTGTGCTGGGGTAGGAACTGGCTGGAGGGCCAGGCCCAGAGAGTGGTGGGGAACGATGCTGCATCCAGTTGGCGGCCGGACACTAGTGGTGTCCCCCAGGGATCAGTGTTGGGCCCAGTTCTGCTTAATATCTTTATCGATGATTTAGATGAGGGCATTGAGTCTACCATCAGCAAATCTGCAGATGACACTAAGTTAGGGGGGAATGTCAATCAGCTGGAAGGCAGGAGGGCTCTGCAGAGGGACCTGGACAGCCTGGAGATGGTTTGATTCCAATGGGATGAGGTTCAACAAGGCCAAGTGCCGGGTCCTGATTTTGGTCACAACGACTCCATGCAGTGCTACAGGCTGGGGACAGAGTGGCTGGAGAGCAGTCAGACAGAAAGGGACCTGGGAGTTTGGATTGACAGGAAGCTGAACACGAGCCAACAGTGTGCTCAGGTGGCCAAGAAGGCCAATGGCACACTGGCCTGGATCAGGAACAGTGTGGCCAGCAGGTCCAAGGAAGTGATTCTTCCCCTGAAATCAGCACTGGTGAGACCACACCTCGAGTACTGTGTCCAGTTCTGGGCCCCTCAGTTCAAGAAGGATATTGAGGTCCTGGAGGAGGTCTGGAGAAGAGCAACAAAGCTGGTGAAGGGACTTGAGCACAAGTCCTATGAGGAGAGGCTGAGGGAGCTGGGGTTGTTGAGCCTGGAGAAGAGGACATTCAGGGAAGACCTCATCACTCTCTACAACTACCTGAAAGGAGGTTGTAGCCGGGTGGGGGTTGGTCTCTTCTCCCAGGCAACTATCCGTAAGACAAGAGGGCATGGTCTTAAGCTCTGCCAGGGAAAGTTTAGGTTGGACATTAGGAAGAAATTCTTTACAGAGGGGGTAATCAGGCATTGAAATGGGCTGCCCAGGGAGGTGGTGGATTCTCCTTCCCTGGAGGTTTTTAAGATGAGACTGGATGTGGCACTTAGTGCCATGGCCTAGTAACCGCAGCGGTAGTGGATCAGTGGTTGGACTTGATGATCTCTGAGGTCTCTTCCAACCCGGCTGATTCTATGATTCTGTGATTGTACTTCCCTTCAAAATGGAGCAGTTCCCTTCCTCCAGAAAGCCAGACTTGCCATGGGAAAAACTAAGACGGAGAGCAGCATGGCTGTCTATCTTCAACTTAGTCCATGGAACTGTTTTGCACATCAGGATCAGCTATAGAAGAAGAGGGGTCGTACCTGTGAGTGGCTTTGTGTAGGAGGCACGACAACAGATGGGGACCTTTGGAAGCTCTACCACATCTCCTATGTAACTGCTCAAGAATGGATATTGTTACTCTGTGGTGGGGAAAATGAGTATGTTCCAGAATAGCAAGAACAACCATAATCATTGCTATGACCGGCAGGTCATATATATACTGTGCATATACTATGCTATATATATGCGCTATAGTATATGCTGGAGTTCTCCTGTGAGCAGAGTTTTCTGTTCAGGCCAAGGTGAAGCATTTTTTGAGGGAGCTCATCACCATCACTGAGGCATAATAGTAATTGTACAGCAGTAGAATCCATGTACAGACACCATAGTTTCAACTCAGTGTCTCTGAAGAGACTATAATTTACAACTGAGTCTGACCTCTGCTGATCAAGTGGGTACCACAATAGAAAAAATGAGTAATAATACCCATTGCCTCAAAAGATACACACGAGTCATCTTTCAATTCAGTAAAACTGTGTGGATTTCGGAACATCATCTCAAAACCACTTTTCAACAGCTTCCAATCAAATACAAATGCTGGAGGTGGACTTTTGATTTGAAAGCAGTTTGCAGTTTTTAATGATGGCTGACACATGAAAAATGCAATTTGAAATTACTACAGTGTCTGTTTGGTGAAGGACAGGTAATCATCGATGTCTACATTAAAACTACAGTTACGGAAATCTGTCCCAGGAGATGTTCTGTGCCTTTCTCTATAAAATTGTCTTTCCTAATATTCCACCTCAGAAATAATGGTCCATCATGACTGGTACCTTTTGAAGACTGACAGATCTGACTACTTTACTCAAGAGTCATAATAAATCACAAGTGCTTGAAGAAAAATAGTAGGGGAGCAATACAGAGAGAACAAGATGTTTCATTCTCATTGTTATTACGCTGTCTGAAGAACAGTCCAGAATATTGTGTCATTTCAGTCTGTCATCGATCAATATTCAGTAATACTGATAGACTTCAAGGCAACTAATGACCTCAAGCAAATGAGTGAATTCACTACACGCCTGGCACAAAAACATATTATCTTCAAAAACCACTGTTAGAATCTGTATGCTGTGCTTCATCAACTGGAATTTTGAATTTGCTGAGAAATATTTGGAAGACTTACTGGAAAAGCAAAAATTCAAGTAGAATCCTTAATAATTTGGTTTAATTTTGATAAAAATGTGGAACAGCCACAGATGTCTGAAAAATCTGGTGAAAATCAGTTACAATTTGAAATTCAAATCTACTTATTTAGATGCTTAAGCTGAACTCTGCTCAGGAGAGGAGAAACTTTATTCCCAAGATTTGCCTAGACTGTTTTGTAAAACGTTTCCTGATAGAAATTCCCAGCTACTCTATTGTAGTCCTTGGCCAGTCTCACCATTAGGAAATTGCTGCCCATCCTAGAGCACACACCACTGTGGTCCTGGGGATACTGTGAGTTCAGGTATCATTACATTCTTTGGGAGACTAGCAGAAAACTGAAATCTGTTTTTTTTTTAGCTAAATGTAGTTTTAAGATGGTCATTCCTCTAACCCTGCCAAAGTAATTTCAGGAGAGCAATGGCCACAGAGGAAACAGACAAGTGGGAAGAATGCAGGAGAGAAAGTTCGAGCTAGAGGATAACTCCAGTTTGTCACTAGTCTGTGATTTGCTGGACAGTTGTCATCACTAACTATCTGGTACATGAAGAAACACACACACATACCTAATGTTACAAAAATAACTGACAAGGCAGCTTTAATAGGAAACCACTATTACCAACTCTAGCCAGACAAAGCTCCCTTGGGGATGTCAAGTGGGGCTTGAAAATCCATCTGAGGTTTGCTTGGTATTTAAAATACATTTTTAATTCTTGCTGATGCATCAAGCCTTTTTGCTTTGCTGACATGCCATAGTTTCAAGCTTTTCTCTGTGGCTAGGAACATATAATAAAAATGAGAGCTCAGCTTTCATAAAGCCTCATTATTTCAGAAGATGCAGTAGAAGAAATATCCCTAAAGTAAAAGCATTCAAGCTATGAGGTTTGCACCTACGGTCAGGATGTGAGCTGACACTTCTCAAGAGGCATCACTTTCCCAGATCTGATACTGTTTATATTATAAGACCTGACAAGATCACAGCCCAGGGATTTATGGCAACAACTCTTTCAATTAATCTACTATCTACGACAAAAAAAAAAGCAAATATTGAAGGACGTGTTAATAGGAACTATGAATAATCGACAGAGCCACATAAGGAAGACAAATAAAGAATCTTCTACTTGGCAGTTACCTATGCTGAGCTTTAAATTAGCCATCCAGGACAAATGGATTTAGTACTGTGCCATGTTATGTCATCCAGATTACTAAAAAATACACAATTAGGGCCATCAATCTACAGATCCAAATCCTACAAATATCAGCAAATTACATGCTATAAGCTATGCAATTTTGAAAGCTAATGCTCTTTATCTGGTTCTAACTCTCAGTGTTTCATATTTTTTTAAGTAATTACAGCATTTAACTACTCACAGGAAATTCTACTGGGAACTGAACATTCTTCTAGAAGAAAAACTTCAGAGGAATAAAGTTAATTTCCAAACTTAGTATAACCAGATTGCATGCTACAGGTTATCTACCTGGGGCCAGGATGGGAAACTAACATTTCAGATTTAAGAACTACTCCTGCAATACCTAATTTAATAAAATTAAGAACTTCCTGGTAACAGCAAATAGACTTTTAGATCTCTTAATAAACATATCACATATCCAAAGGGAAAGTATTTTTGGCACAAGAGACATACAATCTCACGAACCAACTGATTTGATCAATGGAAGTTTCTTTCCTTCCGTGGGCTAATAAATCACCCCAGCCAGCAAGTGCCAGGCATTTACAGGATGAACTGGCTGAGGATAACGCGAACATCACAGAGCTGCTATTACCCACAAGAAAGTGGAAACTCCAAGAAGACAAATATGTGTGAATATTACCAAGTGACTGCACCTAATTCCACCCTTGGTGTTAGAAATGTACTTGCCCTGAAGTCTCTGGGAAATTTTACAAATTATTTCTCTCAGTTTTATTCCTAAGGTAGAGATAAATATTTATCTTTTCATTGAGATATCTTTTGCAGTTTGTACTGGCTAAACATCTTATATATACTTGTATAAAAAATTTTAAGTAGTTCAGTTGAGTAACACTGCAAAAAGAAAATTAGAAACTGTATTTCTTTATGTGGTCATATGCTAATATTCACATAACCCATTTTAGAAGTATAGCAAATGGGATTGCACTGGATATCATACCAGCAGTTTCATACCAAAATTTCTGGATTTTTAAATAATATGTCCTCATTGGCTTTTTTATTTCCTTAGCCATATGGAAAACAGTCAGGCACAATTAACTATTTGTCAGAAAACAATCTATTAATTAACACCATTCTGTGTGAATAGGTTGAAAATCATGTTCTTTGCTTGCCAAAAAGCTTCCATTCCTGCCTCATGTTTGTGCTCTGAACTAAACATAGCTACAGATACATGGCTTGACACAAATGACCAAGGCAATAAAGAACAACTGCTGCCACGGTTGTTCAGAACCAGCAGCCAGCAAGGTTTTCTAAAGATAGGTAAGGGGTCAGCAAGGCTTCACCTCTGCATCTCCTAAAATTCCCTACTGACAGATCCTTGATTGAACTGGGCAGAAATAGATGAAATCCCAATTAAGAAATTTAAATTTGTGGCAGATCTTGAAAGAGAAAAGAAAGGAAGGTGGAGGGGGGAAAAGGAAGTTACAGCATTTTTTAGGCTTAACCTTAAAAATATAGGATCTGACTTCAATTATATTTATATCCTTTCAGTTCTACTGACGTCAATAGATTTACTCCTAAATTATGCCAGATGGAAATCAGGCTAGCTATTACCACATTTTCATGCATACAACTAGCATCCCTTCAAAAGCACCATTTATTCAAAAGCACATCCCTCAGACAGCAGGGATGCTCGCATAACCCAGCTAACATCAGAGGAAGGGGCAGACAAGTGATGGGGTAGAGGAGTGATAGAAGGAGAAAAGAAAGAAGAGATCTGGAGCAAACTTCATTTGCTGCTATCTGCTCATGCACATAACCTTCACTGCTGCTGAATCCTGGGCACTACGCTGATAACCTCTGGGGCTGACACAAGGCAACATGGTGGTTATTTGCTTCCCTGGTAGAAAAGCAGCCTGAGATCTGTGTTACTTCTGAGACTGGTATTCTTGCATTGCTTAGCAGAGCAACTTGTAATGCTGTTGTTCCCAAAACTGTGAACCCCTTTTCAGGTCCACACAGGGCTACAGGTGTGTGATCACTATCAGTTAGTGTTTGTCTCCTTGTCACTGTTTTTCAGAACTGTTCACTCACTTGGATGTGATCCCGTACACACAACCCATTCCCTCTGCTTGTGTTTGCAAATATCCAAGCAGCTGTTTTAAGTTATTTGAAGGGGATAGAAAATGAAGTTTTACTTGATGTGTCCAGGCTAATGGAAACTGATGAGGTACATGACCTTTGATGAGTGCTGACAGCCCCCTTTATCCAATCTGAAGGGCAAGAAGACAGAGAAGCTAAAGTTCCTCTCTTTGAGATCTCCTTGCAGCTGTGAAAAATTAATCTTACAGAGTTATGAAAAGTACTGTCCCACACTTCCTTTCTCCCAGGCTCTAACTCATCTTTCTGCACTCATCCACTTGGCTTATGTCCCACAAGAACAAAAATCACAGCAGAGACACATCGTCTGATATGTGGTTCCACGTCTCGTCTTTCCTCTCCTTGCCTACTCAGATGTTTATAGTTTGGAGCAGAGTCTGCTTCTATTGATACTATTTATGCTGCAATCTCACACCATGGCATTCCATGTTTGGCTATTCCCTAGGCATTCTTATACTAATGTAATTATTAATATTATATTATTAACCACAACATTCACCCCTGGAATCAGTGATGCTCTCTTTCTTATTTCAAACTATTGCAACAACAAAGAATCCAACAGCAAGTCAGATTATCCTCAATAGACAGCTTTCCCCAAACCCACAAAAACAGGGGGCATCCAGACAAAAACATCACATAAAAGGTTCTCATGCTACCCCATGCAGCTATGCAACCCCTCTCCACACTTCTCTTTGCAATACTTCCAGCTTCTTCCATTTCTTCCACTTGCCTTTGCCTTGTAAACACGTGCCTACAGTTTTGGGAAAGCAGATTTAAACCTCTGTTTTGAAATTTTACGTGGGAGAATGTTAATGTAGTCTTTAATCCTGTGATTCAGAGATCCAAAGAACATATCAATAATAAGCATTTTTTAAGTGGAATGAATACATGTGTGTGTTCAAACATGAAGTTTTAATGCATTCCCCAACCTGAAGTATGTATGGCCAGTCTTTGCGAGCGAAGATTTGGGAAAGGTCATTAACCCTTCGAGCCTGCACAGTGGATTTTTTAGGTGAGACACAGCGTGCGCTGAACTGAGCCCACCCTTTAATCCTGAGGTTCATCTGCCGGGGCCGAGCAAGCTTGGACAGTGGCAGTGAGGTCCCCAGGACGTAGGTTTGTTTAGAGTGACCTTCTCTTAGATGGATTGCCTTACAGGGCTGACGAGCTCCATCTGCCCGGGGGCTGGGAATCGAACCCGGGTCGCAGCACCAGTGCTAAATCTCCCAGGGTGAAAGAAGCCAGAGACAACACCATAAAACACTTCATAATAATGTACAAGCTTTTTATTTTACAAACCAATAGGTATGCTTTTATTCCCATAGCAGGCTTCTAATCAAAGTGAACCTTTTAGAGCCATTTCCATAAACATCACTGGCATTTCCAGCATGAAGTACAAAAAAGCAGCTATAGCCACACTACATATCGGCAGCTACTCTGGCCAATGTCTGAAACTATTTTCAGCACAAGATCAACAAATGAATGTTTGCACAGCAACATTTGCTCAGCAGAAATGTATAAACAAAAGAAACTCCAACAATAACACGATGCATTCACACAGTTTTGGGAATCTTCACTGTGATGTGTCGTTAGTGATTAAAACCCAGGTGCTTCCTTCCAGAAGGGCTACTGTTACTGTAAGAGCACCTGAAACTCAGGGAATCCAAATAACATCTGAGGAAAACCTTTGCTAAGTTCATTTGTCTTCAACAGCACCACATTGGAAGCAGAAGGCCCAAACTCCCATGTAGTCCTTCACACATACGCCAAAAGAAACAGTCACTTTGGCTCCAGACCCCCTTTTTGTACCCTGACTGTTGAAAAGGCATGCTGTACAAGCCAATGTGCCCTTCTAAAGGAGGAAGTGGAAATCCCTGTACTTAAAAAAAGTGTGCCAGGGTATCCACCTAGGTCTCCAAGATGGTCCTCAACAATCCTGCAGTTGGAGCTGGGGAGAACGGCTGTGCTTTTGCTGAAGTTGCTGGAGCTGCTGACAAGACGGCTCACTGTAACACTGTGACATCAATGTACTACCACCTTTAGCAATGACTCTTCTGATTCCCATCTCAAGAAAGTTTAACTTCTGTCGCTTGCTATACCTGTGACTCCATTGCTGTTGTCTGACTTTTCTGAAAAAAAGCTATTAGAAGAGAAAAATACTTCATGACACTATTAGACCAAAAAAAAAAAAAAGTGATTTCATGGGCCCTTTCAGCAAGCACAGCTCTAAAATCAACCGCAGAGCCTTCTATGGATCCTATTGAGTGGTTATTACCAAGGATGGTGTACCACACAGCTGTTAAAATTTCATGACTTCTGTGTGCCATGCTAGTGTTGGAAAAAACAGTACAATTCCAACAGGTTCTTCCAAGAGGTCAGGTATGACACGACAGTATCTAATTTCTTTAATCCCCTTGTATGTCTCTCAGAGAAGTCCTCAATGCCTCATGTGAGTGTGAGGCCACTTCACTACTTTCACGTCCACCCTCTTCAGATCACAGAAATGTTTCACGTTTGGGGAGCTCTACCAGGAACAATGCAAGGATGGGGCAGTTTCTCATACCTCTGAAGAACTTTGCTCTTCTAGAAGATTCTGTTTTGCATACTCATACCCACTGATCCCCCTTCTCACCCTGTCCCTCTCATCTGTTTCCTATCTTTCATCCAAAGTCTAATGTGAACACCAAAGACTGCATCTCTCTGTACTTTGGGGTTTTTTCCACTTGATTTAACTGGATTTTCTATCTGAAGCAGTAATGGTCTTTCAGCCTTATTGATCAGTTTTCATTGCACAAAGAGGAGGACACAAAATTGTGTGTGATCTGTAGAAACCAAATTTATTCTGTCTCTATTTCTCTGTCCCCTGCAACTGGTTGTTTAGGGCCTACCCTGAAATTGAAAATGTTGTTTTCTTATGTAGTAACTGACCAACTCTTCTTTCCTTTCCTAATCCTTTAAGTGAGGAAAACAGTCAGAAGAAGGATATTGTGGACGTTCGGTCTATGGTCTATCTCTCCATGAGGATAATTTCTGTCTCTCTCTAGATTTACAATTGTAAAATGAGGTCAAAATCTGGTCCTTCAAGAGAAATGTTACTTTTTGAAATTATCAGAAACAGTGATGCTGGCTGTTTGTGGTAATTCAACAATTGGTCTTAGCAATTTTACTTGCAAAGAAAGGAGAATTTTTCTAAACTATTGGTAAATAAGGTATCACTAATAAAATAAAAAAATACCAATGTTTCCAAATTCCTTGCAATGCCATGATAGTCAATAGATCGTAAGCTCTGACAAGGTTAAATCTAATGTCATTCAAAGGCTGTTCCTTGAAGTAGATTCCCTTTAGGTAGTAGAATCATTGTCTTACTGTTTAAACATTCAGGCTTTCCTCTCTATTTCACAGTTCATAAAGCACCTTTATGGTGTTGAGGGTGGTTTTTTTCCAAACAGAGAGAAGGCGGTTTGTTTTTCCAGCTTTGATTAAATCCTACATCCCACAAGCAATGAACCTGGGATACTGTTCTACTGTTTTTAATTGTCTCCTTCTATTAAGATGCCAGCACTGTAAGTCTTTCCTGCAGCCCCAGCACAGTTTTGCTCTGTGCCTGGCACAAAATCTGCTGGGTCTGAGGTTAATGTGTACACAGTACAACTCATTAGCCGTGCATTGCTATCTGAGCCAAAAATCAACATGATTGATCCAACAATATGTTTGGGCTTGGGACTAAGACTCAAATGAGGTCTCACCAAAAGCAAAGGTCAGCAACTTGGCACAAATTTCGCTGTGAACAGAGAAAGCTTTTCTTCCAAACTATTCATCAGGGAAGGTACAAATGACAACTAATACAGGCCTCATTAAAAATGAGTAGAGGAAATCCCTTGGAGAAGGTAAGGAGGCTCCTTCACTATCAATTTTTTTTTCCAGTCCTTTCCTAAAGTTTTTATTTACGTTACAGTAAAGACAATGTGCAGCTTAGAGGTAGCTGTGGGGTTTGGGGTTTAGGAGACTCATTAGACTAATTATCGTGATGTGCACTATCAATTACTGTCCATTTATGCAGAGGGAATAATTCTGCAGGCAGAAATAAATCTTCAGAACTGAAGAATCTCGGAGAAGGAAATAAATGGATTTTTTTTTAATCAGTACTATTATTTCTTTTAGTTAAAACTCCATTGTCAAAACATTTCCCATCTTAAAATAACTAAAATAAAACAATCATTAGTTTAAGAGTGGGAGAGAGGAGAGGAATGATACATGAAACCTTTTCAATTGTGGATTTGTTTAAACTACAGTGATTGCAAGGATTTTACTCATAACTCAAGCACTTCTGTCACAGTCAGGCCCTGAAATCAGAATTTCAAAATATGCTATTTTACATATGGTATCAGCATGTTCTTTCTTCCCCAGTAACCAAGGGTGTTGAAAATGCTATTGATACAACTATTAGACTGTAAGAGAAATACCTCCCTGCAGTCTACAGAGTTGCTGTGTTGCAATATAATTGTCTAATGGCACATTTTTGTAAGGGCTGTCATGGTATTATGGGTATAATTTTATTTTTACAGGATTTGATAATGAGGTAAAAGGCTGGTATTAATAGCCTTAGGAAGTTATTACATAAACAGAAGTTGAGTATTAAAATTGAACTGGATTTGTAGAGGTTGCATTGAGTGGATGTCTTGCCAGGTTGAAAATCATAACGCATATAACTTTTCCTTCTTCACTATTTTTTTTAGCTCTCTTATTCTTCCAAAGGTCAATCCTTCTTTCCAATAGAGAACATGACTTCTCCTCAAGATATATTTAGAAAATCTGTTTATTTTTCTCTGTTAAAAGTTGTTCAGCAAAACAGCATACAAGACATATGCTGCTTCTGCTTGTACCAGCGGTGACACTCTGCTCTTCTGCAACACCCCTCGAACATTAATCAGCTCATCTGTCCTAAAAGCACTTGTGGGTAGAGACAGCACATCTCTGATTGCAAGCTAAGTGGGTGAGCAGGATGGGGCAATACTATGCAAAAAGATAGGGAAAAACCCCAAATGTTTCCCTCTAAATTAGAATATTTTTACTAAGAATAACTCTATTTTTGCCAGAAGTTTTCCCTAGAGAATAGCTTAGGGACCTAGGGAAAGAATGGTTGCAGGGCAGAGAGAAGAGGCTTTTTTATGGCCTATTCTGCTGCTTTCTGATCTATTTATTCATGCCATTAATCAAAAAGCTGAAATGGGAGTATTGTTGTGCTAGAAAAAAAACAAAATGATGACTGGAGTGAGAGAAATTCATACTGGGCAAAGCCTGAAGGTCAACACACCCTAAAGGGCCCCTCCATTCCCCTGAACACGATTTTTAACTTCAGGAGACAAAACCAGCAAATGAGAACAAGGTAACTTTGAACAGAGAAAATGCAGCTTGATGGGAATGTAATGTTTGAAAAATCCAGGATTTTCTAAGACAGACAATCCCTTTCCTTTCAAGCTTCTTACATGCAGCCTGTAGTCACAGAAATGCAGACAAATGGGCAACTAGACAGAGTGCAAGGGCACAGCTCTTGCAAAACTGTTTCCCAGCACCCCTCACATCGCACTGATATGTACTCAGGGTAGATCAGCCCTGGGAATGTAAGAGTGTCTGCCTGTTCCATACAAGTGAAGTGGGATGTAGGGGCTGAAGGGTGTCCACAGGGCTGTTCGGGTCAGTGCACTCTGTGGGGTCGAGGCTCAGGGCTTTCCTCTTGCTCAGACTGTGTTTGCCTTGCTCATTGTTTAGCTGAGTTTGCCCCAAAGCCTTTATAGAAAGCCTCCTCGCCCTGGACAACCACTCCACAGCGTCTCCAAATGCCCACACCTTCTGCAACTTCATGCTGGTCTGTCTTCTCCCACCCTGCATCCCACAGCTGGGCAAGAACAGATGCTCCCCTTTTCTGCCCTGCCACTGCTGACACCTTACTTGCATCAGTGAGAGGAGGCAGAAACACACTGAGGCAGAAGCAGACCAGTTGTTTTGGTACTTAAGCATTTAAAATAACTGGGAAGGGCACCCTCTGCTCCCCACTGACAGCAGGGTTGGATTTGGGTTCAGTAGAGGTCTCTGCTTCCTTATGCAACAAGTGTTTTTTTAAGGGGATCATGTTGCATTTAAATCACATTTGAAAACAAAGAAGCATCACTGTCTCCAATTTCTTCACTGTCTTTCTTGCAATGTTTTCTGTCAGAGGCTGAGAGAAAAAAGGAAGCCTTTTCCTGGCTCTGAAGGAAGGGGATGAGATCAAAGCCTTCCTTCACATCATACCTATACCTTTGCTGCTTTTTTTCCAACTGAACTTTACTGCAAATATGTTCAAACACAGACTTTCAAAGCTGTGAAGCCCCAAAAGGTGAGCTGACCCAACATGTGAGCGAGGGCAGATGGACCCTTTTGGACAAATCCAATTGCAGCTGCCAAAGCAAAAGATGGAGGCCCAACATCCTGAAAATTTAGCAAGATCTAGGAACAAAATTCCTCATCTACCAAAATCTAGAAAGCACCTGGTCCAGCAAAATCCAGTCCAGCCAAACAGCAGTTCCAGTTTGGGTTATCCAGAAGAAAGAGCTAAGTATTCATGTCATGGCAGCCACACTGTTAAAACAGCCAGTGCTCAGGACCACATCAGGATGTGTTCTGGACCACACTGACACATGGTCCCACCACCTTACCATGCTGGAGAAAGCGAGACAAACAGCTCCCACACCCCAAGGAGGCACTGAACTCCCCATTTCCTTTTGGCATCTCCTCCATCCAAGCTACAGCCTATTATTTCCCCTCTCAAACCCTGCCCTGGGTTTGCTGACCAGACATCTGCAGAGGTCCCTCTCACAGCACAGCCACAGGCCACCATGGGTCCCACATGTAGTTCATGTCCCCCTGCCCGCACAGGCACATGTGCCAGAGCAGGAGCCACATCTCTGGGCTCAGAATTCCTCCTGATGCAGGAAGGGAGAAGTTAAATAAAGCTTCAGGGCGGGATCACTATAAAAAGGAACTTTCTTATCATTCCTAGGGTTCATAGGAATAGCGATAGCAATACACTATATTTTATGGAAAAAGTTCAGTCAGCCATAAGGATGGTTAGATTAAAACTGAGGCAGAGGGAGTATGGGAAGGGTATGTTTACCTCTGCTGGGATACAACCAGAACTAATGCAGCCCTCATGGGAAGGGCAAGAGGACAGGGCCCAGTTTAAACTGCAGCTCAGTTTTGCAAGAATAATCTCGTACCACAGCCACAGGAGTGCTCACTTGCTATTTAACTGTGCTCCATAATTATCTAATAGAGGGGTTTTCCTTCACTGTAACAGCCAACTGTACTGCAGAAATACAGACTTTCGAGTTTACGTCTTTCATGCATTTACCATCATTTTCCTATAATTCTTCATTATTTACTTATTCTTCTTTCCAGTCCCCTTGCAGCACATCCACCTGACTTAATTTTATGATTTGCTTGTCAGTCACTGGCATGGGAAAAAATAGCATGTGTATTATGGATAAAGACTGGCAAAGCCTTTAAAACAGTACAGTGAATGAAAAGGCTGTTTTCAGCCTGAGCTTTCTTTAATGTAGCCATTTACCGAAGGCACCTAAAGCCAAGAAAAGAACGATGTCACTGCTGATAAAAGTGGCCTGTGGAGGAACCTCGCTGAAGCTGGAAGAGGAAATTACTCTTCATGCTATTTCAGGTTTACGTCTTTCCTAAGAACAGGCTGATCGTTATCCCAGATAATGAGACTGTTAATGTAATTAAGAGCTCTGTTCTGGTGTTTTACAAAACAAACAAATAAGTTCCGGTATGAAAGGCTGCAAGGTTAAGTGACATGGGAAAAAAGCAGGATTCTTCACTTGGACGTAGGTGCTCCACAGCAAGTCCTTAGCTGCTACTTAAAGGTGCGATTTCTAATTTAGGACACAATTTTCCAATTTGAGGTAGGTATAATCTCCAAAAGGTCAGATTAATTTTAAGATTATGACCATATATATATTATCAATACGAGAAATTGCATCCTTCTCTAACTACTGAAAACAGGAGGCCAGGGCCAAATTGCCTTGCTCTTCTTCCTGAGCATTATAGGTGGGTAATACTTCCAAATCTGCCCAGATCATTAGTAAAGAAAACAGGGATTTATAGAAAAGAGGAAAAAAAATCCCTGTAGAGACTAGACATTTCAAAGAAGACCACATTACAGGAATGTGTAATTTACTTGCAAATAAGTTCGTCACTTCAGTAATAAGTTTTTGACCATATACCCATGTTTCTAGCAGGCTATTTATCTGGTTAAATTATACATTGATTTGTACTGGGTTAAGAACAGTACAACCCAGAGCTTGCTGCAATCTCAGCCTAAACATGCACAGGTATTTTCCAGGCCCAGAAAAAAGACCTGGGGATTAGCATAACTTGGATTTTATTCCCAAAAATGCTGCTGTTTCAGATTGTGCAGCCTGACGAGGCAGCCACCCCACAGGAAGAGTTACACGCTGCCTAATGAAGCAGCAGTTTCCCAATCCCCTCCTCCGAGCCACAGGTTCTCACCACTTGTCTTGCACTGGGATCTGCCTTTGTCATAAAATCTGCAGAAAGCTAATGGTGTCCCTCCGAAAGTAAGGAGTTTTCTACCAGCACTGCTGGTAGAATGATGGAAGAGCTGAGAGTGCTAAGGGGAACATGGCTGTGCCATGTTTTTTAAAATGCTGCCTAGCAGATGCTCTGCTTCAAGAGAAGGTGGCTGAAGTCAGATATAAATAAATAAAATCAGATAAAGTCAGATTCATAATGTTACATAATGGCAAAATATTTTAACTATGTGGTGGGCTGGTGGTTTTCTCATGCAAAGACATTTTAAACTCACTTTTACAATTTGGAAATTATATAAAAATTTACAACTGAAGATCTTCTCCACTTCTTTGAAAAATCATTTGTCTGTGATGAGAATAACAATGCAGCTCTCTTGCTGTCTACTTATTTTGCTAACCAGTGAACATGCTTCCAAAGAAAATGGTAAAACAGAAACATTTTCACTTCACACTGGGGAAAAAAACCAACCTCAAATACACTTCCATGTCATTTGCCTAAATCTTGTTTGGACAGCTTGCACATCTCACAATATTTCTGTTATCACTAACTCCTCTGAATTAGAGTAAGAGCAGGAAGATAAATATAATACTGCAACATACAGCTCCATACTGAAGAAGATCACTCTGCTGTGATGTGCCTCACGCTTCAGTGCTAACACAATGATATGGTTATCTAAGGTTTGAGGAGACTGAACAGCCTGTAATACATTAGCACACTTTTCATTTTGGAGATAGTGTCAGGAGCTGAAAAACTCCAATTCAGTGTGCTGCTTTGCTTATTTCCCCTCCAATATCAGGTCTTTTCTTACCTCTAAAACCCACATCAGATTTGAGGGAGCAGCAACATGCTTGCCCTGCCCAGGCAGAACAACATGAACAGGAACCAAGTGCTGGGGTTAAGATCTAAAGAGAAAAGCCCATAAGAGCCTTTTTTTCTGTAGCTTCGAAAATTAACATTCTGGAAGACAACTTGCAGCATTTCCTATTTTTAAGTTTCTCAAATGAGCTTTGAGATCATTTTTAAAAGTCCACTGCTTGTAAGACATTTGACCTCCAGAGAAGAAAAGAAGCACTTTCTCCTTCTTCCAAACCTACATTTAAAGTGTCACTGGCTCAGAGAGGACAGGGAGAGATGCACAGCTCAGTGTTTCATTTAGTTTGTTTTTTTTTTACCTGACCCAGCCTGAAGCTGGTGCCTGGCTACAGCTTCAGCTGCCCCTGAAGCCAGTAATGCTTTTGCTTGTGTGGCTGACTGCTGAATTGGCAAAAGCTACCTTTGCAAAACCCCCTTTGCCAGAACACCTTTTTGTGTTTGCATTAAAGAGGCAAAAATTTAGATAAGGCTTTTGCCAATGATATCTTTGTCTATTGGAGCAGATGTTAGAGAGTGATAAAATAAACTACAATTTCCTCAGTGTTTTAGCTCTCCTCAGAATTCGCTCCTCGTGAAGGAACTCAGTGGAAGGTGGATAAGCATAAGGGGAAAAGCAGCAATTCCTGCTTCAGCTCCTCTCTAAGTCATAAGATGTACAGAAGTATTTAAAAAAGGGGGAAAGAAAGCTGGAGAAGACATTTCTACAAGGGCTGAAAGCATTTCTGGAAAGAAGAGGAACAATTAACATACACATGGAAAAGTTCCTCAATCTTGATGACATTACTAACTTGCTTTTTTTAAATTTAGGTGCTAAATGAATCTTTATAGAGAGCAGTAAAAAAAGAGCCTGGAAATATTAAAACCCACATGTAACTGTTCCCTCATGCTTTGCACAACTGTTAATTGCACAGGTCTTGCTGAAATGAAAAGACAAATACAGAAAATACAGGGTGATGAGGAGTGCACATACTTCATTACAAACCAGTACTTGATATTTCTATTAGTTACAAGAGAAGTTTGAGGACAGTGGTGACTAATACAACTCCCTAATCCTTGGTCAGCTTTAGAAACCCTCCTCATAAGGTCAAGGTCAGGACAAGGTTGCTTCCTTAATAAAAAGAGGGAATATGGCATCTCTAATGATTGCTTCTGGCTGTTTTTCTCCTTATCTATAAGAAGGCCACAGTGAGCATTTGCTTTCTTAAAGTCATGCAGAGCTCTTCGCTTTACCTGCAGACGGATCCTCGCTGCCCACCCCAGGGCACAGCCAGGGACCTGAAAGTGGATCTGCAAGATGGATGTTTCAGGTTGAAGATCACAAATTTAGGGCTGCCTTCACAGGGAAGTTCAGTTAAGGTGGTAGAATCCTGTTAGCATTCAATTACTTAGTACCTTAGATAACCTACTGTTTATTTTAATGTTACCCACTGAGGGAGGCTCCCCTAATGAATCTATTTTTGTAGTACCATGAAGGTTGAAGTTTAAAGCTAAGTTTAGAGCAGAGTCATATAAAAAATGTCAAACCAGGAAATAGCTTAATGAAAGCAGAGAGTAATCACAGCAAATTACAGTGAAATATTTATGGGATTACATTTTGCATTCCCCAAACAAGCAGAGGAATTCATCTCACTCACAGTCGTTCCATTTTGTTGAGAATTCACTGTAAGGATATGCTATGTCAGTAACATAATATGATGCCATAATAACTGTCTTAAAAGTTGCAGCCTAAGATGCTTTTTTGACCCTGCGGGAAGCCCATGCTGGAGCAGGCTCGTGGCAGGACCACTGGCCTCATGGAGAGAGGAGCCCACCCTGAGGGAGGTTTCCTGGCAGGACTTGAGACCCCACGAAGGATCCACACTGGAGCAGTTTGTGAAGAACTGCAGCCCATGGGAAGGACTCCTGTTGGAGAAGATCATGGGGAACTGTCTCCTTGGGGAGGGAGGAGCGGCTGAGGTCACTTGGTCTGTTCAGTCTGGAGAAGAGAAGGCTGAGGGGAGACCTCATTGCAGTTACAACTTCCTCGTGAGGGGAAGAGGAAGAGCAGGCACTGATCTCTTCTCTGTGGTGACCAGTGACAGGACCTGAGGGAATGGCCTGAAGTTGTGTCAAGGTAAGTTTAGGTTGGATATTAGAAAAAGGTTCTTTACCCAGAGGGTGGTTGGGCACTGGAACAGGCTCCCCAGGGAAGTGGTCACAGCACCAAGCCTGAAAGAGTTCTAGAAGTGCCTGGATGATACTTTCAGGCACATGGTGTGACTCTCAGGGATGGTCCTGTGCAGGGCCAAGAGCTGGACTCTATGATCCTTGTGGGTTCCTTCCAACTCAGCATATTCTGTGATTTTGTGACCCCATGCTGGAGCAGGGGAGGAGTGTGAGGAGTCCTGCCCCTGAGGAGGAAGGAGCAGAATAGACAATGTGTGATGAAATGACCACAACCCCCATTCCCATCCCCCAGTGCCACAGGGAGGGGAGAAAGGTAGAGAAAATTGCACGTCTGGGAAGAAGGGCTGGGCAGGGGGAAGGTGTTTTTTTAAGTTTTGGTTTTATTTTCTCATTAGCCTTTTCTGGCTTGTTTGGTAATAAATTCAATTAATTTCTCCCCAGGTCAAGTCTGTTTTGACCATGATGGCAAGTGGTGAGTGATTTCTCCCTGACCTTATTTCAACTCATGAGCCTTTCTTTTATTTTCTCTCTCCTATTCAGCTGAAGAGGGGGAATGGCAGAGAGGCTTTGGTGGGCACCTGGTGTCCCACCAGGGTCAACCGACCACACTGGTATTCACAGTGTGCTCCCACAAATCACTGCAGAATTTAATCCCTCTCTGCTGACAAACCCAGGTTTCACACAAGGAGCATCTGTAGTCAGCACATCATCTACTTGCCTTGAACACCTCCTCTGAAACAGTATATAAAGAGTTTTCACATATACAGGATATGCACCTTCTTCTCCCACCCTGCAGGTTATCACTCTTTCATGCAGGCTTTCCAGCCCACAGTCCAGCTGTAGCACTAACAAGAGAAAAGGAATTTCACATTGCTTTTTACCATATGTAGAAATTTTCTCTACTTTTCAACAGGTGTCCAACATGAGAGAAGGGTGGGAACTTCTGACCTCACTCCACTACTACTGCACAGCTTTTCAGGGTTTTTAGTGAGAAAAACATGTTGGATTTTTAGTAACAATGTCACTGCAAATCTCTCAAGGCTAATTTTTGGTGACAGCCACTGTAAATGCACTGGAACATACACAGAGCCACAGCATGACCCTAATAAAGGCAAACCAAGTTTCACCATTAAATTTCATCAAGACCTTGAAATGGTCTATAATGAGTAACATGAAATAAGATTTCAGTCCACAAAATAAAAAAAAAGGCAGGAAAAAAGCATGTGAATGGGATATTGTGTATTAACAGTAAGAAGAGGAAATTCATAAACCAGAAGCATGCCATGTGTCCATTTAAGATGATATGTGAAAATTATATTTACAAGATCTACATGACCTGCTACAAAGCAGTTACCCTTTCAGAGGAGAGGCTTTTGCAACAGGAAAAGCCTCTTATATTCAGCTTTTCATAAGTTTATAGAAATACAAAAGGGAAAACAAGATTAAAGATTCCATGGCTGTACAGTTTAATACTGTTAAAATTTACTTACCAATTCTTTGATGCTTCAACACCAAATTATTTTCCCAAACTTTTACATTTTTTATAGCACAAAGCCACAGAGTTGTGTTGTCATCCCTACTCTGCAAGCCTGGAGGGAAGGACAGGAAAACATACAAAATGTGCCTGAAAAGTTTTGTAATCTTTGTGTCACTGCAAGTGGCGTGGACTGACCCGTGTTTTGCTAACAATTAATAGTGTGCCTTCTTAAAGGACACTAGATAGAAATATGGCACCTGTGCCTGTGGCTCCCATATTTTCATCTACAAAATCCAAAACGAAGTTAAAACATAAAATAATTTTTTTCAGGGCAATTGCAGTCAGTTTTCCACATCTGTCCTGGATGCATGGGTTGAAAGGGCAGTGTGTACATAGTGGCCATTTTTCCACACACTCCAGTTGGAGAGGCACAGATGCTCTGAACAGCTGCCCAGGCAGTAGCTGGATGGGAATTATTTCTAGGCACAATTCTAACACTGTTACTGAAGTAAATCCACACTTATCAGTTGGTACAGTGCCTAAAACAAATTCTGAGACTACTGATTTAAAACCAGATCATTTCATACTGATGCATTCAGTGGGTGGTCATTCCACAGCCCAACAGATCCCAAACTACTTTTGAACGGAACGCCAGGTTTCCCCTGTGGCGTAAAACATTTTGATACTCAGACTTTGCAAGATGGGTGAAAGCTGCCATTGCAAGCTCAGCCTTCTACAGTGCTCAGCTCAAATGCAGGATTGCAATTAAAGAACAAGCTCCTAGGCTTAATGGGGACACCACCTCCTGCTTCAGACCATGCCCAGCTCCTGTGGCCAGGCACAGCAGAGAGGTAGACCATGGACCAAGTAAGTGGGTACTTCCCAAGCTGGGAGCAGGAAAGTGACAACTCATACATCATGGGACTCATAACAGCAGGTGAGCTTGGGGCTGGTCAGTTTTTGTGATTCATGTCCCATACTTGACACTTTCTGCTCTCCTGGGAAAGTCACTGCTAATTGGCATACAGAAGCAAAGACTATGGGGACCTTATAGTTTTCTATTTGTTTGGGTTTTTTAAAGCACAAAAACTGGCATGTTAAGAAAAGAAAGGTCTTCAAGGAATGCTAAATCAAACCCAAGAATCTCATTTAGTCTCTCCACTTCCAGACACGTCTGAATTCAGGAACAGAGTGCAAGAGATAGAGAGCTTAGAAAAGAAAAGAAGAATATTTTCATTACCTTTTCTGCAAGCCAGCCTAGATGCCTAATCTCTCGACTTCCAGCAATCCCTGTTTTACCCAGCTGGTCTCTGACCTCTGCAATCACCCTGGGGATGAGCTCATTGACACTGGAGTGGATGGCATTGAACCAGGCCTGGGCTGTCGCTGAATCCTTACTCCTGAGCACCACGGTGTGCTTGGCATCAGGTGAATGAACTTCAATAATTCTAAAAAAATGGGGGGAAAAACATTATATTCGTTCATACAGTGTTAGGCAGCTAAATTTATTACCTCGCTTAGTGATATCAATGAGTTAAAAAGAACGATACTAATATTGAGACCTAGCACTAAAAACTTACCTTTACAACACCTGAATACACCTTCGGGTGTATCATCTTAACGGAAGCCAGGGCTGTAGTGGCATTATGATAAAATCCTTGAGAAGGGGATTTGCCAGTGCTGATGCAACCCCATACCCCATGCACATATGCAACCCCATACTCCCATTGACACATGTCAATAGGAGTTTCAAATATGTAGGCAAGAGCAACATTCACTCACATGGCAGCCACCCAGAAACGCACGTAAGACGATTGGGGAGAAGCCAGGGATAAGTGGCTACCTTCTTTAGCTGGCCATCATGGCACAATCAGACTTTTTCATTTTGTTTACTTTACACCTACAGAGATAAATGAAAACCATTCCTCCTCCCAAGCACAGACATTCTCTTAGGATTGCACTGTAGTTTCAGTGACACCACTATGCATTAGCCAGAGGCTACTGCAACTGGCCTTCTCCAGGAGTTACCAGCATCCTCAGTGCTCCATTTAGATCCTGCTAACAGTGGCAGCAAGAAAGTGCTAACCACAACCATATGACTGCTGCTGGCAGGCATTTTTTGCAGATTTTCAAACTCCCGTGGAAAGAGATGAGTTTTTTTCAAAAAAACTATGCCTACTAGACCATCCTGTGGGTTTCCACCCCACCACTGTGGCTTGAAATGCACAAACAAACACAGTTTTCAGGAAAATGAATCCTGTTCGTTGTGGTTATGGGACATGTGCCAACACCTTTGCTAACAACAACAACAAAAATGCTTTGACAGGCAGCTGCAGCTATTTCAGCTTTGTTCTCAGTGAAGTTATTAGTTATTAGTAGGGCTTTGTGTGCTCTTTATAGCTTTGTGGGCCATTTTTACTTGAACATTTGTTAAATAACCCACAAAGTAATAGTCTTGTTTATCTTTATGTGGCAATTATAAAACCAAGCTCTGGTCATTGCCCATCACTCAACTCTCTATCACATTTGTGTATTTTCATTATAAAGGTACAGTGACTGCCCCTGAATGTTACCCTCACAAATTCGACCTGGGATCTGAGCCTAAGCACATACTTCTGTCCTGAGTATGGCTGCCCAATCTCTGGGACACACAATGACTCCTTTCTGCAGCAGAAAATTAATTAGTTCAGTGGAATTTATTCAGGTTGAGGTTCAAACCAGTACTGTAATGCAAATATTTGTTATGCAATTACAAAATCCTGCAATTTGGAGCTTAACTAACAATTAAAAGGTTTTAATTAATTGGTTAAACCAGAGCAGAATGCAGAACAGAGGGTGACTATCTGCATAGCTCTCTGGGGCTCAGAGAGCAAGGATCACTGGTTTCATGTTTGTCCATTTTGGGAAGGGGAGGTCTCCATGTAGACACTGTTCTAAAGATAGAAAAGGTCATGATTTTCCAAACTCAGCAGCTGAACTGTTCAGGGTCCTAAATCACTGGATAGCTTAAAAAGCGGGCTGATTTTTCAGAAAGCGCCAAGCCAGCACAGTAATGCATGTTTCCTCAGTAAAGCTGCTGCAGCTCAGCACTGTCTGAAAATAAAGGTTCTTATTTAGCTGCTCCAGGATGCACCAAACATTCAACTTCAGGTACCAAAAGTAAAATTCCCTGTCAGATGATGCCAGTCTGGTGAATAAGAAAACTATGTTTATAGATAGACATGCTCCCAATCACACTCTCACTTTTTCTGAACTGGGAGAAAAAGTAATCTCCCTGATGGTTATGATTTAGCCGCTTGTGTTCACTGATTATTACGGTCATGCACAGCTATCACAACTTGGACTGTCTTCCTATCAGAAACACTGCTCTCTTTGCCATCCGAACTGGAGTTTCAGGTTGTTCTTGTAGGCATCCATCAATGAAAAGAAACTTATGCAGGCTTGGATTTTCAAAGTACATTGTGGTAATCAGTGAAATGTTGCTTATTATCTACAGAGCACTTTTTGGCAGGAGATCTTACAGCATTTTACAAATGAGGTCAGTGACAGCATCCCCATTTCACCACCAAAAAAAGCAGAAAAGTGAAGAACCCAGACAAGGGAGCAGCAATTAGGATTTTCAGCACTCTGTCTCCCATTTTAATATTTCTTTTAGAAACAAAAATTATTTGAACATTACTGGAACATTTGTTGAACCAGCATTGTGCTGGTTTTGAAAAATGTTAATGCACCATATGGATGGTGCAAAACAATGCTCTTTACAAAGCCTGTGGTTTCTATACGGGAACTGCCACCTACAAAGTCACTGCACATCAAGCAGTAAACAAAGTGCTGAACACGAACTATAAAGAGTCAGAAGAATGTGCTGCTCTTTCAGTTGCAAAGGAGCAGCAGCAAACTTGTGTGATGTCTTTGTAAGTTAGAACTGTAGCAGGATTTGGTTTAAAAATAAATTATCTAGATCTGAAAGAGCTTTCAGATGGCAACTGCTTACCTCCAATTTGTAAATTCTTCCTTAAAGCAAGTGGATTAACATACAAACAACTATTTTGCTACTTGGGCCTTCATCGAAGTGTATTTCCCTTGATGGTGACTATTTAAGTATTTGTACAATACTTACAATAATGAACATTTAGACAGCTGTTAACAATTCTGTTTCAGGGTTCTAAACCATGCATATTCTAATATCTACACATTCAAATGTGATATCAAAGTATATATTCTAGTATACATATGCATACACAGCTACTGAGCCATGCTTGAAAAAAAACTCTTAAAATGGAGCTGTTTTGGGGAATGCTTGTCAGTCATCAAAGTTTGCTGGTGATACACTAACAACTGCAGAAAGTCTACCTTGTTCCCTGAGCTGAGTAACAGGATGACTGGACTATACATGTTACACTTCTCAAAAGTTAGTTCAAAACATGAATAAATGCTGCTTTGACAGCTCTGAAACTGCATCTTTTATTCATGGCACTTGCCCAGTCCCAGAAATACATTTGCAAGCATCACTCCTGTGCAAGCTGCTAGGTAGGGCACCTTTTATTTACACACACCTTAAGGATGACAGTCTAAATCCTCAACTGCCTGATCACTCGAAAACTTTTGGAAACCGAGCTTGCAGATTTCCACTGAAGACCCAGGACTCCTGTCTCCACAGTCAACTGGGATGGAGATACTAAAAGAAACTTAAAATCTTCCCAGAAACCCATGGGCTCTGACAGCAATCAGATGCTGAAAGTGCTGTGTCCCTATAAACTCTTCCCTTTTCTGCCTTTCAGCCTACGCTGCTTTGATTCACCAGACCATTTGGATGATGCTTTCTGTATAGCAGCTGACTGATGGCATTTCCATACTTTTTGAAAAGCAAAAAAATACCAGTGACCTGAGTAAACTGCAAGACTAAAGCACTTAAACATTTCCAGCAGTCCAGCCATTGTAGTTTTGATTTGTTCCCTGGCTAAACTGACCACCGCTTACTGACTTCTGTTTATCTGCAGTTCAGTGATAAAGTTCCCTTAATTCCCCAATGAATTGAAATATTTAGGGCAATGCCACAGCTGTGTTTATTCTCACACTCCACCACAGTTATGTAAATACTGCATATGGAGCTGTTTCTGATAAAGCCCATACCAACCCAAAGGAATTATATGTTAGCTCTAGATGACTGCCAAGATGTGCGGCATCTCTCCAGCTTGGCAATGCATATGAATGATATCACATTTTCTCAGAGATCATTTGGCAAACCTTATAATAAAAGAGTAATTTTCTCTCTCCTTCTCAAAGAGTCTCACTGAGCCAAGGAGTGTTTCCAGCATCCCCTTCTCCACCTGCAAAATACGGAGGTGACACAAAACCCAGTGCCTCCAAATGCTCCAACCTGGCACGTAAGAGGAAAACTCCATCCCTCGCTTCATCATCCAGACTTTTTACTTTAAAGAGGATCAGAAAAAGCTGAAAGCAAACGTTTGATAGACCATACTCATTCCCCATTTGATAAGGCCTCTTTCTGTAGGAGTGTTCATTATTTAAGAAATAACTTTTATCAAAACTCTTGAAAGCATTTCTCCCACCAGCATTGGCTCAGCACCAAATCAGGCACTGAGTTACACTTCATGCCTGTTCCCGGGTCAGATTATGCATTCAGTGACTGATTAAAGTCTGGAGTAAATCCCTTGAAGTTAATGATAAGCTGGAGCCAGAGTTATTTGAGTCCATCACGCTACTTTGATTTTGCACCGGCATAGCCAGGAATAAAACAGTCTGTCAGTGACCCTGCAAACTTAAAAATGAATCAAAGGCCAAACTGCTCACTCCATCTCCCGCATCATTGTCTGCACATGAAACCACGGTAAGTAATTTTATTTTTGAGTGTACAACAGTAGGAGCCTTTCCAGGAAAAAGGCAGATTTAGAGGAACACAATCTGATTTATATTTAAATAGTTGTAAGTTTTGTTATTAAATAAATTTAAAAAAACTGTTAAGGTTCTTTAGAATTCCACATGCAGTATCAGGAGATGAACCAGGAACAAAATATATTAAAATTAAGAAATGAATACTTTGGGTTTAATCTGCAAGGAAAATATTCCAGAGAGGCTGTTAGGCTCACAATGAAATTCCCAGCATACTCTAAAGAAGCATCTTCCTATGATTAACCTAAACGGAGGTGAAAACAATTTTACTAAGCGAGCCTTATTTGGTAATCAAGTGGAATTTTTCTATGTGAAAGTTCCTCAGTCCCCTCGCTGTCACAGGGGCATTTGCTGTATTAATAGTTACTTGATGACTTTCAACTTACAGTGCTAAAAGTATGTAGATACTTGTTCCTTGAGAGCTGGACTAGAGGGATGTCCAACTAGAGGGTGTATATATCAGTACTGAGCTGTCACAGTTGATTTAATTTCTATTTGCCACCAGCTGGGCTTTATTAAAAGGGATACCAGCAGACTTGTGCCACATGCAAGTAAAGAAAGGCTTTGTTTCTGTAATGGACTTGCTCACACCACCTTGTGCTGATGTCGACCGATCTGCAGAGCACATCACACACTGCCTTCTCCACCCAAAACAAGTACAAAAGGAACTGAATAGTATATTAAAGGAATTAAATGTATACATATGTTAAGGAGCAGGACTCTTAGCCCACATTGCCCAAAAGACCTCTTATCTTTTACTTTCTTGAGGTTTTCTTTTATGGTCTGATTGTAATAGTGCTGAGAATTGGTAACCTGGGAATACACAGTCCAGTCTTCTTCACAGTGGATTCAGCACCAAACAATGGCAAAAGTGTTGTTTCAAGGAGCAGCTAGGGTCAGTTATCTGAGGAGAAAAAAACCCCACCAAAAGCATTGTTTCATAGGCATGGCAGGAATTTGATTTAAACTTTAGAAGATTCTATCTGAAAATTTAAGGCCAGAAGATGGTGTGGTCAACACACTGACCGCAGCTTCCTGAAGTAGCTGTTTTACCTGAAGCAAAGCCAATCTCAAAGCACCTTCTGCAGCAAAGCAAACCTTCTGCAGCTGGAACTGCATCTGGGCTAAGCAAAGAGCACCTGACAGCAGCTGGTAATAATGGCAAATGACCCCTTCAAATTGAGATGATGGTGGAGGGTCTCATGCTGCTGCATAAATAAGAGATCGTGGTCTTGGAGAAGAACTAGATGTCTTCTGAGAAGGAATGCCACTGTTCCTGTTAGGCAGTGCTGTAGTAGGACCCAGGGGAAAGAAGAGGACAGATCCACAAGCCTGGGTCAAAACTGATATGGAAACAGGAAAAATGAGTAGGGCTGCTGATAGATCAGCTCTGACTTGTGGATGAATTGTCACAGGAGAAAGTCCTGCTGGAAGAGAGAAAGAGCCCATCCACCTTATCTAGAAGGACGTCTCAATGTCTCATTATTTTAAATACCTACTTTTTGGCTTCCATGATCAAGAATCCCAGGAATCACTGCTTAGTTACCAAGTGAAGCAAAACAGAAGCCAGACAACCAAGACAACAAAGCCACAAATTCACTCGGGATCAATTACTCGGCCTCTGAGTGTTGTGGGAAGAAGCACCACCTGAAGATACTGGCAGCTTCCTTGGGGACTTTCTCTACTGGCAGTGAACTCATCTTCCCATCGAACAGACTCAGGGATTGATGGAAAAGCTGTACATAAGTGATGAGAAGAAGTAACAACTTCACCACAACTCCTACTACAGTAAAACAGGAATTTTCATCAGCAGAAACGGATGTGCAAGAAAGCTAGAAGAGAATGCAGGGTACTAAAATGGCAATGTATCCGCAACCTAAGCACTAAAGATCAGCCTCAGCATCTACCAACACTGAGCTGGGGCACCTATGGTGGCAACCCACCACCCAAGGCTCATGCTGAGGATGTAATTTGCTGCCATACCAGTGACTACACAATGTGCAGGAGGGAGCAGCTTTAAATACACCAGCTGAAATTCCTGCTCCTTAATTATCATAGAATCATAGAATCATAGAATCATAGAATCATAGAATCATAGAATCATAGAATCATAGAATAGATTGGGTTGGAAAAGACCTCCAAGATCATCAAGTTCAACCCCTGATCCAACTCCAATTACTATATCATGGCACTAAGGGCCACGTCCAATCTCTTTTTAAAAACCTCCAGGGATGGTGAATCCACCACCTCTCTGGGTAGGCCGTTCCAATGCCTGATAACCCTCTCTGTAAAGAATTTCTTCCTAACATGTAACCTAAACCTCCCCTGGCAGAGCTTGAGCCCATGTCCCCTTGTCCTATTGTTGGTTGCCTGGGAGAAGAGGCCAGATCAGAGCTGTAAGACTGAAATCCAATTTGCAGACCCACTGATAACCAAGGGAAAGCCCAGCACTGAGCACAGGACAACAGCTGGGCAGGACAAAGGGTCTGAGGTTGTCACTACCTCCAAGTCATAATATAAAGACTCTGGGGACTGGGAGCATGGCAGGAAACTGAAACTCTTGCATCTCAACTTTGTTTGGAAGATCTCAGGGGTCTTAAAACTGCTCTTCAACATTATTTAGCAGCAATGTGTATGTCAGCGCTTACATAGCTTTACAAACAGACACACACAGAAACATGATGAACTATTTGTTCTCTTCTGTCCTGCCCTGCAGCACTCACACTGCTCTTGGGGAAGGGAGAAAGCCCCCTGTCATTATGTCAGGGGAAAAGATGGGACATTTTTTTTTTCTCCTTCAAGAAAATGAGACAAAACTAATTCCAGATTCACCAGGACCTGCACAAATTGAAGATCAGTCACAACATGCTGTAACTATCCAATTCTACACTGGTATCCCAAACATCCTTCAGGAAAACTCAGCGGTTCCCACTGTATCTCCAAATACTGGCACATTCCCCCAGCAATACACTTCTCAAACCGTTGCCCAGAGAGTACAGCAGTCTTGAGGACATTAGAAAGCTAGTTTAACATGATTTAACAGAACAAGGATTACACCCAAAGTAAAAAAAAAAAAAGTAATGAACATCTAAAGTTCAACCTAGTTTGTTAATGTATTTGTGTATATGCTGGATACCCTGGAGGCTGTTCTGTGGAAAATTGCCTTTAGATTGTCTGGTGGATTTTTTTCCTTCTTCCAAAAAGAAGGGGAAAAAAAAGCTGGTGATCTGAACTCAGAAGAGGCAAAACCACTCCTCTCTATGGAAGAGATAATCCTACAGAGGTGTCTGATCTCAGTGGCCTTTCAAAAAAATAGACAAAATAGATAAAACCAGGTATGACCCAGAGTAAAACCAATGACCTGTTTGGCTGCTGGGGAGTTTCACAAATGATGGAAAACAACTATTCCTAATAACGGGAAAAAAAAGATCACCATTTCTGTCTATAGAGGCTTCAGAGCTCCAGCTCCTACAGGTTTGGAAAACTGCCCCCTTAACAAGCTAGATGACTGCAGCTTCCAAAATGCACCAGCAATCACAGAGCTGCCCAAAAAGCAGCTGATGTAGATGACAGAGGACCGTTAGAGACCCAATTATCAAACCATTAATTATTAATTCTAGCAGTTAATGATTTGCCCCAAAATTCTGTTATAAGAGAAAAAATAAAATCTTAGAGGTCTCACATCTGACAAACCTAGCCCTAAACGCATTGACCCTGTCTACCAAGGAGGGTCCCACAGCCATGAAACATATCAAGGAGGAAGAGGAGGCCTTCCCCATGGCCTATCCCACAACTCCACTCCTGTTCCTCACACCCCAACTTCTTCCCTTCTCCTACCCTCAGGGTATTGAAGGGGACACGGCAAATGCCTTTTTAGCTAAATTGCCTAATGTCTCTCAGCTTGAAAGAGAGAACAGTAGATAAATCTCAAGTGCCACCTACTTGTTCATCTCTTCCAATAAAGAGCAGATTTTGTGAGCAGATTAGCTGTTACAGTACTATAAACAAGAACACAAGAGACATCCAACTTCACACAAAAGGTGGATTTGGATCCAATATAGTAAAACAGTTGGGAGCTAAGGTTATAAACCCATGTTCATCTTGACCTTAAATTCACAAGCCTCTGTGGGCAAGGATGTATAAGGTATCACAGTGTCCTTCTCAAACAGGCTGTGCACACTGCGACAGCACAGAACAACAGGGTGTTTAATGATGAAGGGCGAGTCAACCAGAGTTTCACTCTGATTATTGTCATTTTTGTTCTTTTCTGGATTTGAATTACACTCTTTCAAGTTGCTTTATTTTACTGTTGGATTGCTGATACAGTAATCTAAATAGATAACAAACACAGCCCACCAGGGGAAAAAAAAAAGTAACAAAAATTCCTGATATAAATCAGGACTTTGACTCTAGCAGGCTCAATAACTTCTTCAAAGGACTTATTGATATTCAAATAGTAAAACATGTCTGTACCAATAACGATAATTAAGTGCCTTTCATCCAACAATCTCAAGCTGTAGCTCACAACAACACTGTGAATTAAGTACGGTCTCTCCATTTCACGGAGGTTTTGTCTACAGCCAGAGAGCAGCTCAATAACAACATAAGGAGCAATTCCTTGAGGAGGTGTGGAGGGGGATTTTTTAATACTAGTAATGCACCCACTATATATCTTTACCTTTGCTCTACCCCATGCATTCCTAAGTTCTTTGTCTTTCCATCGCCCATATACAACATACAGTAACAGAAAAAAGACCCACTAGGAAAAGTAAATTTTCACCTCCCCAGAAAGCCCTACAGAGCTGCTGATGTCCACCCAGGACTGACGCAGCTCCAGCATGCTTCAGCAGTGCCAGCACAGTGATGGAAGCAGTTCATCATCTCCTCAGTCCTGGGTCCAGGTCTCAGCCTTTACCCAGCACCTAACCCCATCTGTGCTTGCTACTGCCAGTGTCATTGACTGTGCCCAATGTTATCAAACTACCCCTTAAGAGGCAGAAAACAAGATAAATGTGATCTATGCTCTCCAAGAGCAGCTGTAAATCACTCTGGTACTATGGTCACTTTGTGGCAGTGTTCTGCCCTCTGTGAGCCCCATACACACATGACTCAGGGGAACCATTTCCCCAACAGCAAAGAAAAATCCAGGCTGCAAAGCTGCACACCTAAACCACACAGCTCTTTGAGGAGAATCCAGCATTTGCTTTGTGCACCAGTGGCTGCTCATACCTGGCAGCATCAACGTATGGTCCTGTTTACTAAGCAGGAAACAGGCAGGGTGGAGGCATAAGCGAGACCATGTTTTCATTTAGACATCTACAATCTTTTCCACTTGCCTCCCTGCCCCCTCAGTTGCCCTTAACTTATACAGGCAGGAACATGAAGAGATACAAGAGCTCCTCGGTCTTTCATCCCCTCATAGAATAGAAAAGAATCAGAACAGAACAGAATAGTTCAGTTGCAAGGAACCTACAGTGATCACCTAGTCCATCACCCTGATCAGTTCAGGGTTGACCAAAAGTTAAAGCCTGTTATTAAGAGCACTGTCTAAATGCCTCTTAAACACTGACAGGCTTGGGGCATCAACCACCTCTCTAGGAAGCTTGTTCCAAGGTTTGGCCACTGTCTCAGTTCAGAAATGCTTCCTAATGTCCAGTTTGAACATTTCAAGTCTTGTAATCCTTTTAAACAAAAATAGCTGTACTTTGTCTCAGTAGTGAAACTGGGAGTGTTGGCAGGTCCTGACCTATGTGTGGTCATGTTTTGTAGAGTTTTACTGAAAAGGCACGGAGTTTCTACTAGTACTCCAGACATCACCTCTATAAACACATACTGAGCCTCACAGATAAAAATGCACCAGAAAAAGATTCAGGAAGTCAATTTTTGAACACTGTTGTCCTGAACTAGCGTCCCAGATCCTTGACTTTTACTTCAAGATGTTTTCTTTTTATTGCATCTTTACAATCTTCTGGTAACTTCTTACATTTGTTGTGAGTATTCATGACTTAAGCTTTTTGATGCAAGGACTAAGTCATATTAAATCTGTTTGAAACTCAGTTTTTGCCCTAAAAAAGGAGGTTAACTTTTGTTTTCACATCTTATTGTAACAAAAGTAAATACATGCAAATTCACCAGAATTTTTTTTCTGTTTAAGATTTTGAAATGCCATTTCAGAATCACACAGGGCTATTTCATGCTTGCATAAATTACATGCTTATACACCAATTACATTTCAAAATGTTAAATCTCACTCACCCTGTTACTGTGCATTACTGACATGTTACTGAATAAAGTAAAAAATATTTTTATAAAAGAATGCGTGCAAAAGGAACCATTTTTGGGGAGAGACAGCTTTGCAATAAATCTTGCAAATACTTTTTTCAGTGAATCAGTATTTTCTAATGCAAAAACAAAAAATAAAATAATGAAGCTGCTTAACTCTATTGCTGCCTTTGGAGTAAATAGGTCTCAGTCTGTCCTGTCCTGCACCTCCCCGTTGTCTTGGGAAGCTCAGGTAATGGCCAGACACAGCTCTGTGTGCAGAGCCCAGAATGAATGGATACTAGGCAGTTCCTCAGTTGTCTCTGGCTGAATACCAGGCACCCACCAAAGCTGCTCTATCACTCCCCTCCACCCGTGGACAGAGGAGAGAAAATATAACAAAGGGTTCATGGGTTGAGATAAGGACCAGGAGTGATCACTCATTGAATGCCGTCATGGACAAAAGAGACTTGAACTTGGAGATATTAATCAAATTTATTACTAACAAAATCAGAGCAGGATAATGAGAAGTAAAATAAATCTTAAAAACATCTTCCCGCCACCAGTCCCTTCTTCCTGAGCTCTATCTCCTTTCCCTCAGCAGTGCAGGGAGATGGGGAATGGGGGTTATGGTCTGGTCACCACATCTTGTTTCCCCTGCTCCCCTCCCATGGGAGACAGTTCTCCATGAACTTCTCCAGTGTGAGTCCATCCCATGGGCAACAGTTCTCCATCAATTGCTGATCAGTCTGCCATGGAATGCAGTCCTTCAGGCACAGGCTGCTCCAACGTGGGTCCCCTACAGGGTCGCAAGTCCTACCAGGAAACCTGCTCCAGAGTGGGCTTCTCTCTCCACGGATCCACAGGTCCCTGCCAGAAGCCTGCTCCCTCATGGGTTTCCATGGGTTCACAGACCTCTCTCAGGCATCCACGTACTCTGGTGTTGGTTCCTCCACGGGCTGCAAGTGGATCTCTGCACCCCCGTGGACCTCTATGGGCTGCAGGGGCACTCCTGCTTCATCATGGTCTTCACAACAGGCTGCAGGGGAATCTCAGCTCTGGCACTTGGAGCACCTCCTGCCCTTCCTTCTTCACTGACCTTAGTGGCTGCAGAGTTGTTTTTCTCACAGATTCTCACTCCACTCCTCTCTAGCTGCAATTATTTCTGTGCAGTAACTTTTTTCCCCCTTCTTAAACGTGTTATCACAGAGGTGTTACTATCATTCCTGACTGGCTTGGCTTTGGCCAGGGATGGGTCTATCCTGGAGTTGTCTGTCATTGGCTCTGTCAGACATGGGGGAAGCTTCCAGCAGCTTCTCACAGAAACCACCCCTGTAGCTGCCCCGCTACCAGAACCTGGCCATGCAAACTCAACACACCTATAGAACACACCTGCTCCATTTTACCTTCTGATTGTAATTCTGGGTTCAACCCTGAAATGCACAACAGATAAGGAAAGTTCCATATCTGTTTCTCCATGTGTCCTTGGTGTGAAGTCTATGAGCTGTAGCCGTACTTGCTATGGTGCTGCTACTGTGTGCAGCTGACAGCTGGCACCACACTGCTGGGAATCTGGCTTGGCCCATTTTAACTTGCTTCCAGACCAAAGCAAACCTTTCCCATTGGAGGGCCAAATCCAGCCAATGAATAACTCAGTCATTAAGACTGGACCCTGGCAAAGTTGCCTGTAAGGATCACACTGCTCTGGACTCCTGACACTGGAAAAACATGATGTGTGCACATTAAGTGCTGATAGGATCAGGCCCACACATCCTGGGTTTAGCTGAAAGAAGTGTAAGCAGGATTTTAGGGTGACTTCAAAAGCAGACAAGAAAATCTTTTCAGTCCACAAAGTATGGTCTCATTTCTTCAGGGAATGTCATGTCTCCTGTGCCGGGTACTGTATTACGTCCCAAGACTTTAAAAGCACCAACAGAAAAAATTTCACCTCAGAGACCTATTTTTTTTTCTCCTATTCCTTAATATCATCACCAGAAATTGATGAAAAGCTTTCTACACTGCAGTAAGATTTACTGCTTATTGGTATTACTACCTATGACCATTCCCACATGTCCCTTCATTGGGAGGGGATGCTCCTCTGTGAGGCCTGATATTAACCTTTACTGCTGCAGCCCAAGAAGTCATTTATTAGTGAAAAACAGGTAAACAACTGATTTTGGTAGCAATTATTTTAAGCATTTTTTTCTAGCCTAAAATATAACAATGGGCCCTGCATCTAGAGGAGAATGACACAGATCCCACTAAGCAGCTCTGAATCTTTTCTCCTGATGCCATGTCTATATTATTAAAAAAAATTCCTACACATTAAGTATGGCATTAATTTGTGTTAAGAATCTTCTCCTTGTTATCTTACGGCTTTTTTAATCAGGTGACACAGAAGACAATTCCCTACCTCCTCCAGAGTGAACCCACAGGTAGCGTAGCAGATGGAGACATCTGAGAACCTCTGGCTCTAAAAGCACCAAACTTCACTCCTGCTCCAACATAACAAGTTGACCAAACCAGCTGAGATTAGACACAGACCTAAGAATCTCTTAACCAGTGTGAGTCTTCCAGGAGAAGAAGAAATCCTATGCAGCACTACCAGCTCTAATGGCAAAACCAATTCTCCTCCATGCCCATTAAACTCACATTTCACTGCAGCTTTCTAAGAATTGGAGATAATTCTCTGCCAATGAGCAAATATTTCCTTTTAGGTCTTTTAATATATGTATCTTCTCATGCTGAACATCCAACCAGTCCAGGCTGGTTCCACAATGCTGCTATGACATTATCCTCAGCCTGCACTGAAGAAATAGCTGCACTGGAAAACTCAGGCTTTTCATGCCCATGTTTGTTCTTAGATGAAAATTAGCTCAGCTATAATCCAAAGGAGCCCTTCTATGGCCAGCATATGCTTTCGCAGTCTGCCAGCAGTGCTCTCCTAAAGTCATCCAGCAAAGTGACACCATCAGTTATAAAATCTATGTGTGTCAGGTCACTGGGTTATGAAACAGAAGCGTTGTAAGCACGTAAGAACATGGTGTGGGCTCCGCTGTCAATGAAGATAAAATTATTTTTATGGAATCAGATTACTGTCTTGGGATGCATTCCAGTGGGAAGGGATTGCTGCATTGTAGTAGCATTTCTCCTGGGAAATACGAGTTCCAGTACTCAGAATTGTTAAAAAACCCTGAAACTGGTAAAGATGGTAATCGATGAGGTCCTGCTACTACACTACAGCTACCACAGTGGTGAGGTACTGTGGGCTTTGATGGAAAAATCCAGCTTAGACCACACTGTGCTGGACCATAGTAACAATCAGAAGTCTATCTTTCCACAGGAAATGACAGCAACACAAAATGAAAACCATGATAACAAGCAAAATGACTCTCCCACACATTACTTCCTAGTAACACCTAAGAACACACACATTTGTAGCGTGCTTCAAAAAAGTTAGCTCCATTGCAAAAGTTAGCTCCATGAGCAATATGTGTGTGTCCCTCTGAATCAGCCCTCCTGGCCCCCAAACCAAACCGAGGATCAGGAGAGTGACAGAAGCTGAAAACTACAATATGGTCCAAAGAAAAGGGGAAAAATTATGACAAAGTGAAGCCAACACATGTAAAGTATCATTACACTGTATCAGTTCAAACAATGTGACCTGTACGGGTATTTTTAAAATACACTCCATAGCAGAGAGAACAACAAACTCTCAGACAAGTAAGTGATACAGCTGTCAAACCTCAACATCTTAAACTATACAGATATAGGTGAAAAAAGGTGGCCAATATCAGTAAACATCTTGATTTAAACTGAGAAAGACTCCCAGGGTTATTTCTGTTTTACAATTGCAGTTCTGTAATTGTCAGTTATCACCGACTGTGGTGGTAACCACGTGGTGAGATGAAGACCAGAAGGAGAATAAATCAATACTAAACAATAAAGCATGGAGGGTGAAAATTAAAAGGTCAGACAAATATGAAAAAGACAGAAAATTACACAGATACTAATAAAGTTTCTGAATTGCAGTGCAAGAGATTACAAAGGAACCCATTCTCCCCAGACCCCTTTCTGTTCTCCGGTCCTCTTCTTAACCTTCTCTGCAAATGAAAATGTAACTTTTGTTTACGCCTATATGTAAGTGCTGAGAATCAAAGACATTACACCCAGCTTCTGGGCAGGCAGCACACTGCAGAGAAACAAAAAGGCCATTATTTGGATGGAGAATCAGTCTGCATCCCTGACTTGACTGGTCCCTTTTTTATTAGCAGCTGTTAGAGCAAGGATCAGGGAGTGTGCTGGTGTTGTGCAGCTGTTCCACATATGTTATAAATAAGGGCTAGTAAAAGCTCATCCTATTTTTAACATCATAAAAAAAAAAGCCAACCAAGAAGTCACAAAAATTCCCCATAAATGCTTTGTAAGTGGAACTTTTCTCTTCTTCCTGACTTTAATGTCCAGAATGGAATGGACAAAACAGACCATTTTTAAAATAATATTCATTAGAAAAAGGAAAGAAAATGCAATTTAGTGGAATCAGATCTAGCCAGCCTGGAGGATGTAACCAATTAGTGTGTACAGTGTCTTTTCCTTCAAAAGCAGACACTTAATCAGGATGAAAACAAACTCCTGCGATTCTATTTCTAATAAAAATGCTGGATTACCACATCGAAGAGTTTCTTTAGCACACCCAAAAGCTGAACCCAGCATCACATGTCTCAGACACAACTACCCACCCTTCCCAAATCAGTGCTTGCTTCCCTTGTTGGGTTGCTACGTGTGGCCAGAGCCCAGCTCCTGCTCACCAATCCCAGCGCTGAAAAGATCAACAACAATTCAACACGAATGCAAAATCCCAACCCCAGGCAAATCCCCAGCTCACCTGTTTTCAGGGTCTGACACTGTCATGTTGCGTGTTACATAGCACATCTTGAGTGGTATTGTCTTCTTGTCTCTGTGGATGGAGAGTGAAAGCTGCGACATTGGGTCAGCAGAGGCACAGCCCAAGCGGGGGGACTCGGGGGGAGGCGTCTCCCACCCGATCTCCGACACAGGGGAGCCTTTCTTCACGTAGGGGGTTGCTTCTCTCATGTATTTCACTATGGAAAAGAGAAATTTAAAAAAAAAAAGGAAAGCAATAAATAAATGGACATTCAGTAGTTGCATCCTCATGTGAGTTCTCTGAGCTGGTGTTAACTCCCAGTGTTGTTCATTATTTTTGCTCACCCAGCATCCCAGCATTGGAAGCTGTGCAAATACAGGAGATGGAAATCTGACTGCTGCCAGTCTCAGTATGGTACGATAAGTAAAATGAGGAAGAAGAACAGAATAGGCAAAATAGAACATACAGCTGGTGTAAGGCCAGGAGAGCCATCCCACCTCTACAGGCAGCCTGTAAGTAGTCATGCAGGAATTCCTACGTACAGAAGCCATGGGCTGTCTGAGGTACGTGGAAGTTTTTAAGAAAGACATTCAATCAAGTGACAGTGAACCTATCTAAAATGTTCCAACAATACTTCCAGTGCTGCCAACTCACATCTTGCTTCTGGTTCATGCTTGTCGGTATCACACCACCGATCTCAACAGCTATTTCTGCTTGCTGGGAAGCAGTTTTAGCTAATCTACTTGTACATATATATATATATATGGAGTAAATAAAAACCAATTCACTTCTTAGATTTCTCTTGGGGAAATAAAATTGAGTTTCAGCCTTTCGTGAGGTGTCAGATTAGATCTCTTCTCAGCCTCTTCCAGGCTTTTTTCCAGTATGGATAGGAAAAGGGAATGTAGGATTCTGAAATTATCTTAATGTATTCAAAAATCAATACCTCTTTTACACATGTACTTCATACTCCTCTCTTTATGCAGGTAAATATTGCAACATTTTTCTCTGCTTTTTAATTCTTTTGGTAGTTCAAGATTACTTTTGCTTTTCATATGCTTGGCAAATTTGCCAGTCACAGTCTCCTTCTCCTTCATAAACCTGAGCCAAGAAAAGACCTCACATTTAAGTGCCCTGGTTAAGTCTCTATCCCCACTGCACACAGCTGTGGCTGTCTAACTGGCTGTAGCCACTTGATTGTACCCAGGACTCAGACAGCAGTGACATGAACTGAAAGGGCAGGAGCACTGTGAAATTATTTGGGGACGTTATTAAAATGCTGTGAGAGACCATTTCAAAGGAAATGGTGCAGATCACCGTGTCAGCTCAGCTGAAGAAGCTGTGAAGGACTGATTAACAAAAGGGCGGGTAAATTACAAAGCGGCATTGTGGTAAAGGACGTTAAATAAGGGAAAGCCTAGAGAAGTTCTGAAGTTCAAAAATAAAGCAACAAAAGCATTCAGAAGAGTGGAGAAGAACAACAACGGATTTTCTGTCAAAACCAGAGATAACTGCAGTATCACTATTTTTAAGGCACTTCATAACAGTTTTACCAAGAAAGAAATCAGTGCAAAACTGGAGTCCAGGCTCTGTTAACATCTATTGCCATCTTTTCTCTAAAACAGCTTAGTGCACATCTTGCCATTGCTCACTCTCTCCTTTATAAAAAGTTTGTTAACTTCAATTACAAGAACTTCTTTGTTTAGGTATGTTACACAATATTCCTCTGTGAGAAGAATCATTTGTGATTTATCAGAAAAGCTGTCTTACCCAACACCAGTGTTTTGATTTCCTTGTCCCTATTCTGAGCTCAATGCTCCTATTCTGAGCATTTTTTAAATTAATTTGTTCCCTACTCAGGGAAAAATTAGCACAGAATTCTATGAGGCTTCCAGAAACTATTTGAAACAAAAAGTGTTGTGATTTATTTTTTTAATCTTTTTGTAGACACATACCTGAAGTCCATTATCTAAAAATCTGAATTACCTAACTCCCAAAACCAGTGCTCATCCTTGGGTACTCCATAAATTACGTGATTTTCAAAGGTGCTGAAAATAAGCAGTTTTAGCCAGTGTCATAGAGATACTGGTTGCAGCAGTTGGCATCTCAGTTTGGATGTACTCATAGTCTCATGTATGTAGTCATAAGCAGAGAAACTGAACACATACAAATGTGGTGAATCTATTCCTGTTTACACTGAATGAATACGAGTTTGCCGTTAACTCAGATGGGAGGAACAGCTGAAGCTGTAAAAATCACGTTTGACTGGAAACAAAATTTTGTTCTCTTTAAAACTAGAGAATAACAATTAATCTGTTGAAAAAAAGTAATCCTGTCAGCTTTTGAACCCTGTTACAGTGACATGCCAGCAAATGTAATGCTAAATAAAGGTCCAGGTCTCAATAGTGTAGCTGTTTCATCTGTGCTATTCTCGTCCTTTTTCAGTCGCAGCTATATGCCTTAGACCTTAGCATATTTTAATTAAGGAAAAGAGAGAGGGGCAGGGGGAGGAAGGAAGTTCAAGTAAAAAATTTGGCTGTAAACCTAAGCAGGAACACAAAATGTGGATTTAATTCCCCAGAGATGGGACAGAAGAAAAGAGACGTCCCTTCCAGGTGCCAAGAAGCCAAGTTTCCATGTGATGCACCAGTGAATTCATGGCAGACAGCTGAAATGTTTCAGAAACCCCCATGAAAGAGGAAGCAGGATCAGGCAGAGAGAGCAGAAGCACAACCATCTTCCCAGAATAAAAAGATGAAGTGATATAGGTTTTCTGTCAAAAAAAAAAAAAAAAGGATTTCGGTAGTTTCTACTAATTATGTCCTACTAAATATAAGCACAGCTCTAGATTAATGGCTGAATTCTGCTGGGTTTTACAGTCCAGACTTTATGGCTGTTGCATACTGTAACACGTTTCATATTTTAAAAGTCCCCAAATGGATACACATAAAGGCACAAATGTAATATGGGAGTGGAACAGGTGGCAGAACTTGATCCATTTATAAATTTTTTTGTTATTATTTAAATTTCAGAGCCACTGTTTTCCAGTTGCTTCATCAACATGCATAATAACATGTCCATAACCAAAGTTCAGTTTATGAATTTAGCTGAAATAAGGCACACAGTGTTCAGATGACTCATAAGTTTTATGAGCAATTATTTCCTATTTTCTTCTAAATTCTGGATGCAAATACTGAAGAACATGCTGTTTTATAGCAATGCACCAGTAACCCTACTACATACACAGCAATTTAGGGTGACCTCCTACATGTTACATTTTGCACTAACCAGCTCTTAATCCACACAGAAGAAAACAAGTTTATATTGGAATATCCTATTCCACACTGCACTGAGAATCATGGATACAGCAAAGTTAAAGCATAACTGAAGTTATACAATTCGCTTTCATCATCAAGTTTTAAAACCAGGAAAATATACAAATTATTGGACACTAAAGCAATAATGTGGATAATATTCTGCTTTCAGACCACTACACTCAAGAGCTAGATTTTCCTTTGGATACAGTAGCATAAATTCAGGTACTGACTGAAAAAGAAAGCAACTATCAAGAAAACTGCTTTTATACATTGCCAATAAAACTACTTAATGGATTAAACCTCCAAAACATTTAATATAACTAAATAAGGCATGCCATTGTATAGCAACTCTGAATTATGTATAACTAGACTATAAGTATGTATATATGTATATGCCTTCAGAATACATATGTCTGCTAAATATACAAATATTAAATATATATTTATATAAACCCACCAATATCTGTAAGACCACCAGAATGTACTCTGCAAACACAGAAACCAACACGCAGTGACTCAGAAAAAAATTTTAATGGTTTCATTATTATAACTCAATTTACTGATAGACTGTAATTTTAGTCGAGAGTTGTCTAAACTCATTTGTTTGATGCTATAGCTCAACCTCAGAGATCCTTATATTTAGTCCTAATTAATGATCCATACCCTTTTGGTGCACCACTAATAAGAAACTGCGGTCAAGCAATTAAAATTCCAATCTCTGAAGTGCCCCTCCCCACAAAGAGAAGAGGAAGGGAAGTGACAATCAAATGAATTAATCCACTGATACACATTGAAATATTTTGGATATATTTTTTGATCTGCAAGACAGGGAATGTAGTTTCCAAAAAAGTACTTCATTTATATGCACTTCTGCCAAGTCCCAAGACTCCACAATTAATCCTTTGTTACTGTTCACAGATGATTTTTGGGGGGGGAAGAATCAGGCTTTTAATGAGAGAAATACTACAGACCAACTTGGTCAGGTTCTTGGCCAGACGCCTTTCTGAGGAACTGGGACTCTTCTGACACATTCAAAATGTTTCCTAGGAGGGAAGACAAAGACCACTGAAGAGAAGCCAGCGAGCCGGAGGAAAGCTCTTTTGTTACTCGAGGAATGAGGACAGGATGTGTAGGTTTACAGTACGAAAGTAAAAGGAACAACATCACTGAATCTGCTCGAAGACAGTTGATCAAGGAACTCCCCTTTGCAGGGGAAAAGCACAGTGTGTCCCCTACCACGATACCAGAATTTGCCTGCTAGGTGTTACATAAGAGATCAAATTTCCACTAAACTCAAGCCAACTGCACACCCTATAGTAAAGACACGTGTATAAAAATGGGATATAAAATTCAGATAGTTTTGATGATGGCACCAGCAGCTTAAGACCCAAATACTTGAAGAAAAGAGTTTATGAATCAGATAATCTATGAAGATATGACTCTTACAGCAGCTTTAATGTGGGCATAAACCGAATAGCAGCCAACAATCCTGCCTGCGAATGTTTCCACTACATTTCCTACACAAACATCTCTTGCTACGTTCAGACAAGTAACATCCATTAACATCATCTGCTTTCTCCCATGCTGAAAGGGATTTGAAAATAGTAAACCTCTTGATCTGTCAAAAGAATCGGATCTTCGCCTCTGGAAGATAATATGAATTAGTTAAAATAAACACCTTATGAGAACACAAATCTCCTTTAGGTTTTGGCCATTTCTCATACTGTATAGTGAGACTGTACTCAATTTCCCATTTTCTGCTGTCTTTAAAGTAATTCTACTGAATTCAGTATATTCTGTATTCATCTCTTAAAGAGACAGCTTGGACCTAAACTGTAAGGAAATGGCTGTTTTTAAATCCTTTTTAAAAAACATTCGATGTTTGCACTTATTATGCTTTTTATACGGAAAACATGAATGAGTGTTTTGAAAGAATAATTTCAGAAAGATCCAGGAGACACATCTTTAAGACAAGGTTTACCTGAAAGGAGAACCTTAGCAATTGGTGCCAAAAGGTGGCTGGTAAGCAATCACAGGCTTCAAGTTTGAGCTTTCGGAGGGCTACAAACAGGCTGGATTAATAAGATCAACAATTTCACTTTTAAAATACAAGGAATACTTCACAGTGTAAATTAAAATTAGCAGCTGCTTTTGTAAAAGAGGTGAAGCAATGTTAAGCAGGGCTATATGCACCATCACGTTTACACTCAAAAAATGAAGGCAGTTCCTCTTCAAAGTGCCTTGCAATATACAGTTTTATGTGGTTAAGAGAATTTCTTTGTCAATAAGGCAAGGAGATTTGTGGTCTGGGCCTCACCAAACAGGAGAAAATGGGACAAAATGGGCTGCTCTTGGGACGCCATGCAACGGTGCATTTTGTGAAATCTCATGGTTTTGATAACTGAATAGGTCACAGTGACCAGCTATCCTGTGTTATCTATATCAGGTTTCAAAAAAAGTAACTCACCACCAAAAATGTCTTAGAAGTCAAGAAATTCCAGGGGGAAACCCAGTGTGAGTCCAGACTGGAGCCATGGGCAGCCCCTATGGATGCTTTCTCCTTCCCACCTGCACCAGGGGCCTCCCTTTTCTGCTCTGATTTCAGCACCTGTAGGAGCTGGAGATTACATTCCCAGGCCATCCCACGCTTCTGTATAACATCAAAAATTCTACAGTTACTTTTCCTCAGTTTCCTTTCCCTGAGACTTTGCCTACAATATGGGCTGATTCAGTCACCAATTCCCTAGGCCTGATGTTCCCCTTTAGCAAACACTTCTTCAACCCTTTCTGACATTCCTTAACAAACAAATGTTTTCTAGGGAGAGAAGGCTTTACACATCTTCTTATCTTATGCAGGATATCAATTTCATTAACTGCAAAGCCTGTAAGTATTAATCCATTTTCTTCCTCCAACAAAGCTACAGTTTTATACTCCACAGCATGAGTATAGCACACGACTTACTCCCCTCCAGCCTATATTAGACAGCCTGAAAACTTCGCCTCCAGTCAGCATTTCCCACCCCCTCTTCCTGAGGTCACTTGGAGCTGGTCACCGCTAACTATCCCCTTTCAGCTCCCTTCTGAGTTACGTTTCCATGGTCTAATAATCAACTCGATGTTCCAAGTTAACAGCACACGTGCTCAAGGAAGCAGGACGAGTTTCAATGCTGCGGTGAGATATTTTTGTATTTCTGTTTAAAACAGATTAACAGAAACTAAACAGACACAAACTTGTGTCAGACAGAACCACAATGAAACCGGAGGCTGGATCAAAGCTCTAAATACATGACATCAGCACTTGAGCTGATGGAGTGATCAAAAGCAGTCACAGGCTGTCAGTAATCTGGTACACAAAAGTTTCAGACTGGTAAAGTAATAATAAACTACAAATAGAAAAAGACTACTGTCTAAACCTGCAAGCTGTAGCTAACTTACTACAGTTTTATGTAAAATGTTACACAGCTCATTTGCCACATTGTTACGTGACACTATGAACTCTACCATTAGAACTACGCAGATCTTTCATAATGGTAGTGGAAAACATCTGAAACTGGCAATTTGGGAGCTGAACATGGATATTAGCAGTCACATTTTGAGAAAAAGCATTGTAGGACCCGTGAGTCACCACTGATAACAAAACTGGAGCTTCTGTTTGTCTCCAAAGGAGAATGTTTCCTAAGTTAGAAAAAAAAAAAAAAAAAGTGGTTTTAGTCAATTGATATTAGAAGTAGGTCATCATACTCCTTGTAACCCTACTCAAAGTACAACAGAAAAATGTGACTTCATGTAAAGCAGGGAAACGGAGTGAAACACATTTCTTCAGTGGAACCAGTACTTAGATTTCTAAGGGCAACGTCCTACCTGAAATTGACATTATACTTTAAAATCTTTTACATAAATCTCAGGAATAACTCCTTTCAGAATTTCTTGTGTGCTGCTCATGTTTGTTTCCCCACCTCTGTTAGTATTTACAGATCCCTCTCCAATCACCCACACGCTCAGATGGAATTCAAGGTGTCTGGCATTGCCAGCACGCTATAATTTTTCTATTTACATGAGTAATCTCAAGTGTCAGAACAAATATTTCAACTGCTACTGATTATGTGAAAAATACGTACGGATATTACGGTTTTAGAGGATGCTGTTATTTCAGCAGTCACACAAATCATTAAGTACTACAGGATAGACTGAAAATGGCACTCACTGAGAGGGAAATTATTATGCTGTGTATGACTGTACCTGTTTTACAGATGGCTAAACTGACACAGGCAAGTTAAAATGCCTTCCTCAAAGTCATGCAGTAAGTCAGTGGCAGAGTTCTCAGCATTAAACTTAATTTCTACCCCTTCATGACTTTTGCTTTTTAAACAAATCAAAGAGATCCTAGTGTCAGTGAAAACTGGATTCACAATGTCCACGGTCTTCTCCCTGTCAGAAAATTCTCAAGACCTTCTAAGATTCCCAGGATTTCTTTTAAAGTGCAGGGCTGCAATCACTTGCAAAATTTCAGTTCATCCTTTTCATCCTTCACTAGACAATATTGAGAGCTTTGAAACGAACAAACTCAGGGCACACATTCAACAGAGAACCTGCTGTATCTCCTGTGGCTGGGCTGTGCACCAAAAGGCATCAGAGCACCATGCAAGTCCTTATTTTTTGTAATCCTTTAGTCTGTACCCTTACCAACAGGACAGTCCAACGGCCATATCCACAACACTCATGTGCCAGAGATTATAAATACTTATCCATAGAGGTATTGAAAGAAGGCAAGAAGGAAGGAAAGCAGGAAGGAAAGAATATGAACACTACTGAAGTTCAATGACAAAGAAATACAAATCCAAGGAGGTCCCTAAATTAATCATGGTGAACTGGGATGAGTGTTTCTGATCAGAGGTGGGCATCATGTAGCAACTTTTATTTTCATTTATTTTTGTGGCATAATGATAGCTCAAGACCACCTTTGCCTGGTTCTGAAGTCCAAGCACAGTCTCACACTCCCTCTACTCCACCTAAAGTAATTTGTAAGATGACCCAGCATGAGAGTGGCAGACCTGGAATGAGGTTTGGCTCTACAACTATCACCTAGAGAAAACTACCTGAAGCAGACAGAGGCACAGGAAAGGAGACAGAACTCACATGACACCACCTCTTGTATTTCAAGGAATGAAGGAAGCAGGACTATATATCCAGCAAGGGTGATGAAAAGAGACTGACAATGAAACATTTAACCACATCCTTGTGCCTCAGTTCTTCCCTTTGAATGGAGCTCTTTTTTCCCAGGGATTATGGTTTTCTCTAGGAATAAGCCACCAAAAACCTAACAACAAACTACAACAATTAAAGAATAAGCACACTAGTCATTAGAACTGGTTAAAAGTTATTCAGAAAGCACCTCCACTTTGAGCACAGGAAATTCTCAGAACTGAAGCACACAAAGAGACTGAGACTGAAACCCAGCGGTGCTGCCACAGGACCATGGATGGCATCATGTGCTGCTCTTTACAGTGAAAAGTTCTTACCAAGATGACAGCTCTTCTGTTCTCATCCCCAAGGAGCTACAGTTACTGTATCTTAAAAAATGCCAGTGATCCCCAATGTAATATGGCCCTCCTGGAACTTAAGTGCATAATGCAGTTTGGGGTGAAAGGAAATACTTAGGGGGAGGGGCAGGTTTATTACTTTTAAATAGCATAATCTAAAACTATTCTGCAGACAGGATCTCAAAAAATGAATTACTGAACACAGGGAACAAGTGAAGCAGTAAAAATCCTTATAAAAATACTGAATTCAGAATCTGATTCTTTTCCATGAAATGATTTTGTGAGGTGCTCTGAAAAATACATCTTCATTCAAATTCTTTTCTTTTTCTACAAACAAAATAGAACTGTGAATTGACATTTTGATTTAAAATGTCTTTTTAAGATCAAACTCCTTTTCTAATAAATATTGCATAGAGTTTCCCAGCATCCATTTTGTCAGATGGAAAATTTATACAGTTATGATTCTATTAGGTTTCTTGCAGTGCACTGGGCATTTAATCAATGAGAGCAAAGAGCATCTAAATAGGGTTAGGCTTCAAATTCCTTTCAGTTAGAAGTTAAATCCCCATTAGCTTTGAGCCGTAAGCCCCTGTGGGTTTAGCATGCAGCTTAAAAGATAACTCTGTGAGGGGTCATGGCTCTTTACTGAGGAACAGAAAGCCTATTTCACAGATCACCCTGCAATAATAATGTAAATATAATCCCGTTTCAGTGGACACTTTATCCTTCCAGAAAACAAGCAATGTTTTCTGTCCTAGAAAAAAATCACATTAATCTTCAATTTAAGGGTAAAGTAATTCCCTGCTTCATTCAAGCCCTATTACAGAGAATTACTGAGACTGTCCTGGTACTGTGCCGATGCTGGGGTCAGTATGGTCCCCCACCTCTCCATAGGGCAAGACAGGCACAGGTTGCTCTCAGCAGCTGCTCTCAGCAAGTACAGTTGACTCGGCACATCAAAACACATTTGCTCACTATGCTAAATGCCAGTTTGGCTGTTCCAGGTTAGGTCAAAGCCAGGCTAAAATAGTACAACCTATTGTTTTTCCGAGTCTGCAAACTGCCTGCCAAGTACATTTTGGTCAACTAGTACAGGAGGCTGATAAGAGAGGCTGGAAAAGAAACTGGCAATTGCAAACTGAGCTTCAAAGGGCTGTATTGAAATGCAACCCTGGTTCAAATCATCACAGAGAAAATCATTTGTTTAATCGGTGAGAAGAATGCTAATTTGCTTGTATCTCAAATTTATTTGCCATTTGTACTAGTGGAGCACTTACCAGGACTGGTGACAAATGGGCATGACAGCCTCAGATGCTGTGCAAACACAGAACAAAAAAGCTGTTCCCCTCCCAAAGATCTTAGAAATCAAGTACAAGGGACAATAGAGACATGACAAGGAAATAAGCAGGCAGAAGAGTCCACGGTAAAAATCATGCATGTATCTCCCAGTGTTGTTACAGTTGTATTGTATTCTCTGTAAGGCAGAAAGCAGGAGCAGGTGCCGTTTGTAAAAACACTGGAAAAACGTGGGGAAGAAAAGGAAATCCGAATAGGGTGATACAGTTGCTAGGATGCATTTGCAATTAATAGTAGCAAGAATTTTCCCTGTGTGGTTATCACTGTTGCTTCCCAAGCAGGGATCCATCAAGACAAACTTTCAGCACCACCTCAGGTGTAAAAGGTTTTTGCACTGGAATTGTTGCTTGAATTCTGCTGTTAGATACAGATATAGATATAAAAGCATTTGTCTGAAACGAGGACAGCTCAAGCAAGTAGGAGCAGCTAGCCAGACAAGGATGCCCAGCATTATATGTGCCTTGAGGCACATATAATGAAGAGTCCTCAATACATGTGCAGATTAACTGCAGCTCTGCTAAACCTCGCAATCTCTGTCTTGGCCTCATATGTTCAAGCCAATTCCCACAAAAGGGAAAAAAAAAAAACCCTTGCCTGTATGAATGTCCTGTAAGACCTGGGAATAATCCTGTTGCAAAAGTAAACAAGCTTGCAAGGCTAAGGCAGACTGAAAGCAAAGGATAAGACACGTATGCTTCCATTAGCATAACTGGTTTTCTTTATGCTCCAGTGTGGGAGTACCTTTGAAATGAGGAGTTGAAAGCACAGCTTTCCCATCCAGATCATCTATGCTTTTACAGAGGCTTGGGGATACAAAACAGGGATAACTATCTGTTTGAGGCTTGTTTGCTTTATTTAGCTCAAGGGCAGGTCTCTCTTGCTACTTGCAGAGAGCTAAATCAGATTATATCAATGCTGCTGCTTTCCTTTTCTTTTTTTTTTTTTTTTAATTTTTTTATTTTTTAACAGCAGCACTGATGGGCACAGAGGGAAAAAAATGTATCAAGAACAGTTTCTCCCCTAAAGAGCTTCCGATCTCAAGGTCGCTTACAACTTCTGCCAAAGTCACTGGGTTCATCTTCAGTGGGAATTAGATCAGGTCCAAGGGTCAAAGCTGAAGATGTGAATAGTCTATGAAGAAGGAAAGAATGGGCAGTGGGAGGAAAACTAACCCTGGCAAGTAGCTGCATAAATTGAACTCCAGTTCAACAAGAGATATCCCAAACGGAACGACCGGAAAAGAGCTTTGACTTCAGCCTTACACCACGGCTCAGTGCAGATCACAAACACCAGCCTATCTGTATCCCTACGGTCAGGGTGACTCTCATCTCATACGCCAAAGGTTGTCAGAATATTATTGACATATATTTCTAAAGTGATCACTCACTTAAGTAAGCTGACCTTTGGGCTAACTGCCTTTGTAGGTTTGTGCTCCAGTTTATAAAAGGACAAGTCTGAAACCCTAGATTTCAGAAGATGTCAGAAATGGATAAACAATTCAATATGCACACTATGCTCATCTCCAACTCTTAAAGACCACTTCTGCGATTTCCCCCCTTCCAGAAGCCATAAGAGGCTGAAATAAAGTTGGTGGCAGATTGAGAGCCTAAAGCAAAACTTTTGAGGAACATAAGACCAATCTGCCTGGTCAGTTACTGGATATAAGAAAAAAAGATGAGGACTTAGGAGAGGATGTTAATCTAGCTGATGACAAATTTATGCCTGTGATATTTCCACCTCTTCCACCACAGGAAGTGTTAGAAACTTATCCAGTGGGTAAATAATAGATATCCCAAGTTAGGAGCTGAGAATACTGGAGTGCTTTATACACTCTTTGTTTAACCAAAGGTTATTCTGTAACTCTTTTATTAAATGCATGATAGATTAAAGAGTGTACAAGCCTATTAACTGCAAAGAGGGCAGACCAGTTCTGAAGTATGTGCCAGTAAATAGAGTGTTTCTAGGTCACTTCAGCTTCCTCAAGACTGTTTTTCACACTATTTATATTGCACTTCCTTGTTTCAGCCCACTGAAGGGACAAATCATCATCACCTTCAGAGGCAGGACTAGAAGACTCATGGGATTCTTCCAGATTGACAGCACAATCTCTGCACCTCAGTTTAGTTTCCAAACACTAGACCTGGTTTACACTTTGAGGTTTACAGGGTTCATGTTTAGCATGTAGTGACATTAATGATCAGTGACCAGAAAGGCCTCTTCAACAAAAGTGTTAACGACATAATTCAGCAGCAACAAATATACAACAGAGCAACTATATAGATGCAAGCCAATATAGCAATACATAGACATTTCAAATATATGCAGATATACATGCATCTCCTCAACATATGCCATATCCTTGGGTGCTGTTAGACAGCTAGAGATTTCTGGCTCCTCATTCCTCCAGAAGCTGTTACCTGATCACAGTGGTCCTACCCCCTCAACACCTGGGACCAAATCTGGATGTGTTCCTCTGCCAGGAACTGGTTGGCAGCAGCAGTCTCCCCTTCAGCCAGCATCTACCCCAGCCCCTTCCCTGTCTCCCTCTCATGGGCACACACTGCACACCCCTCTCACTCATCCCAACAAGTACCAATCTTTTCCCTCCCTGCCTCAAAAAACACCTCACCTTCGCTTCTATCCTTTCCCTCTCACAGCAGCAGACTCTAAACTCTTCTCCAAAGGAGGGAAGGAGGGAAAAGATGAGGCAGAGATAAGCAGTGCTGCTGGGCCCGGCTGTCCTTGCCCTCTCTCCCTTAGCTCTGTGCACAAGGTGCACACAGGGAGCAGCAGCTGATGCTGGACTCCAGCACCTCCCTCATCTCAGCAGTCTCTTGTGCTGGGGCAGGTGCTGCAAGAAGCCTCTGTGCTGTGCAGCTTCTGTCTCCATTGGAAAGCACAGCAGCAAGGGCAGAAGCATCCCATGAGCCACGTGTTGTACTGTGTTGAATGATGCCAACGTGCTCATGTCGGGAATTCTATCTACCATTACAGAGAAACATTGCCTCCCTGACAAAATATCTTTACAATACTCAGAGCATTCTCTACGCATCAGTATTTTCAGATCACTTCACAGCAGCTCAGCACCCACCACAGTCAGATCAAGTTGCAGCAGTAGGTCTGCACTGCTCCACATGAAGGGAAGCCTTGGATAAAACGGGAGTGAGGTGTCCATGCTAGACCATGGCACAGCCCACCACTACCCCCTGTCAGGCATGGGGAGCTAGAAGAAAGTTAAAGATAAAACATATTTAGTAATATACAGTCAAAGTTTTGAGAAAGGGATTGTGATTTTAACGGAAAAGAAAATTTCATCAAGTCAAGGACGCAGTATCCTAAAAAAAAACCCAACAAAAAAACCAACAAAAAACCCACCCAGATACAAAACAAACAGAATGGTTATTTGGGCTGTTACTGAGATGGTACCTAACAGGATGAGCAAACTCATTACAGCCTGTCTCCTTGAAATTCTCCACTTTCCTATAGTCTACAGTGCACTTCCAGAGCATTAGCTGCAATGGTGAATTCCAGCTATATTCAATACAGGCAGTAATTAAATGGTTATAAAAATGTGAAGCTGGAATGCTGACAAGCTCTACAAGCAGCATTATCAGCAGTGACGGCCGGGGAGTCAATCTGCTGCACTTCTCCAACGGTTTAAATAATGTTTGTCAGGATCCCCCAGTCAACAGTTTCTCCCCCCTTCTCTTTGCATCATGCCGCAGTAATCGTGCAGATGCCTGCTGTGCTCAGGAGATGGAAAGCTCAAGAAGTTCTTCAGGAGAAGTAAAACAACAACAGAAACCCTTGTGCAATTAAGTCATGTTTCACTTTCCAGCAAGACTAACCCAATGGGCCACCAACAGCTCCTCTCCCAGACATGCATCTTCCACTCCTATGGCACCCTTGATTCTGCTATTTCTTACTTGGGAACAGAAAAAATTGTTTATTAAAATACACACTCGGGAGTGTGTGGCTGACACTTGCCTGTGAGGCTCAAGAATGAGCAGGTGTATATTTACCTCAAAATTTGTGACCAGGATTTTCGTGGTAGAGGAGAATCTCTTGAACAACATGGCTGAGCGAAAAAAGGGACCCACACTTCTTACTAAACAAATCTCCTAAAGTGTTCTTGTAGCACTAGGGTCTCTTTGTCCCACAGGGGAGAGGGGAGGAAGGCAGGTCCAAGCACACAGGGACCAGGTGGCCCCTACTGCTGTCTCCATTCCCCCTCACCCCTGTGCTGGAGCAGACCTCTGCTGTACCTACAGCTGTCTGAAGTCAAGCATTCGACTCTGCACTTCGATGAAAAGCACACTCCTCTGCATGGGCTATCACTTTTAGAAGAACCATCGTTTTTCTTTAAATTCCACAGTTGCTCCTCCAGCTGGAGGAAAGGTAGTGTGTGCACAGGCAGCCCCGCTCACAGGCCATCCTGTTCACTGCCCTGAGCAAGCACAGAGCAAAGGCCCAGCTGCTCACACAACGCTGCTTGTTCCTGTCATCTTTCAGATACAGAAATACCAATGCAGAAACAGAGACACATACAGTGATTTTTTTTTTCCTACATATTTTCCAACACAACATACTGTTTGCTACTCTACAGTCCTTCAGCAGCCTCAAACAGGCATTCAGTTTAAATGACGTTTTCCTAGCATCCTCTGCTTTCAATGTCCTCACTATATTCCTTTGTAAGGATACCTCTTTGTGCTTGTATTCTGTGTCTGACACAAAACCTACAGGACTTCCCCAGATGGTAACCACTAGGGAGAAGAACAGAGATCAACTCTATTTTACTGTCTGATTTGTTTCATATGATCAATCAATTAGGCAGGTCAGAGCTGAGTAATTCCACAAAACTAAGTCTATGTAATTGCTCATCCTCTTTCACTAATATTCTCACCTTTCAGCCCTATTTTATTCTCATCTTAATTGCACAAGGGTTTCTGTTGTTGTTTTACTTCTCCTGAATTCTCATCATCTTTAAATGCTGATCTCTTCAATCAAAGCACTATCTCCTTCTGTATTGCCCGGCATTGCAGGGATATATGATCCTGATGTTTGCTAGGATGAAAAAAAGTCTGTCTTGCTTTTGGGTTGCTACCACTACAGACATCCAAGCAATCCTGCTGAAAGTTGGAGGGTCAGGAGGAAGGGAAAACACACCTCAACCTTGGAAAATATATTGTATCTCCTTGGAAATACTGATCAAACACAGCAAAGTAGAGAGACTTTGTCAGTGGCCTGCTAAAGGAAATAACCAGAGGCAAACCCTCCTTAGACGCCAGAAGATCTACAGAATGAAAATGGTATGAAATATTTTCTTCCCTTGCAGATTTTTTGGTAAAGAGATATAAAAGCTCAGCAAAACTTTTCCTCTGTTAAGATATTACAACTGTCACTCTTGCCACTGGACTTTGATGTTTACAA
>NW_016690306.1:1559934-1585007 GCF_001604755.1 Lepidothrix coronata
AGTTCCCACCACAGTCTTATAATATTTCTAGCTGATTAATTAGATTAAGAAGTAAATCAACCATGAAACAGGATTCACTGAAAACCAGGCTCCATTAATTCTGGGGCTGTCAGACTTCAGGTTTTTTGCAAATAACCAGGAAGTCCAATTACATACACAGCAAAAACCACAGAACATTGGATTACTCAAAGAATTAACAGAGGGAGTCCAAGCCCCAAATAACAGTTTGTCTGAGCAGGAATCTGTTCCCTTGTAATGGGAAGACACTGACTGGTATAAGACATACAGCTGCCTGCAGCTTTTGTCAAGTCCTTGCCAGAAGTACCCATAAACAGTCATCCCCACTTAGCAATGCTCCAGACCGAGCCAGATGGAGCCCTTGATGGAAGCTGAGTAGAGAACTGAGGCCTAAAGAGCCATAAACCCGCTTCTTTCTATAAGTGCCCTTCAGTTCAGAGGCATGGCACTAGCTGGGCACCACAAGCACCCAGCGCAGCAGTTGGCCCTATTCAGGATTCGAGTCACCAACATCATCAATCCCCATGCTTAACCAAGCATGGTGACTTGGTCTTTTAAGAGGAAAAATACAAGGAAATCTTGTAGAGCAGAAACCAGGCATTGGCTGAGCTCCCAAGACTTCAGGAGATGATTTAATTGTCTCTGCTGCTTTGGCACAGTTAGCTTTTGGTAGACACATGCTGCTGCTATTCCCTTGGTGATCAAGTTAGCAAAATCAAATGACTAAAAATGAGAAGTCTGGGGGGAGAAGGAGGCCTTTAATGTGATCTAATACAACTTAAAATCCAAAATGAAAACAGCCAACAACGTGGGCATAACGGGAGGCATCCACTGAGTTAAAATTACTATGTCAGAAACTGGCAATCTCTGTAGTTCACAGAGAGAAACAGTCCTCTCAAGAGGGCAATTCATGCAGCAGTTATTGTAAAGTAGGAAGAAATCAGTTTTTGGAGCTGCCAGGTTTTCTTTTTCTCTGTTAACAATCAAGAAGAGTAAGTATCTTGATTTAGCTAGCTGTCCAGCAGTTAGCTAAAGTTCAGAGGGATGAACTTTACACAGACCAAGAGACTCCACTTGATCAACCTCTATTTGATTTTGCATCAAATCCAGTATTTTAAATCCAAGGTCATATCATTCAATTATAATTTGTAAATACTGAAGTGGTACTGCAAAGACTTGGGAGACAGGAAAATAAGAGTAAATTAAATGCTCTGGAGTTTCCATAAGGTTTTTTTGATTACATTACCATACCCAAATCACATGCATATACATTATTCTTTTAACTGCAAACCATAATCAGAGATGGCAAGGAAGTTCATTATGTTCACAAGTCCCAACTAATGGATGTCAAAAAAAAAAACCAACCTCAAACCCATCCATCCCTTCTTTCCCCATTCCTTCCCAAACCTATTCCAAACCAAAGGTACAGATTACCCTGTTTCCAACACAAAGCTTGGAAAGGCAGAGATAGGACAGAGACATTCAGGAATTCTTCTGGGCAGGTTTATTTTGATCGCATCTTGCACAGACAATGAGGGATGGATGATAAAAAAAAGACTTACTTTTCTCAGCAGGTGTGAAATTGAATAAACTTTTAAAGTAATTATCCCTGTGAGACAAAACTAAATAGAAATATTAATTTAAAAGATCATGACCATCAAAAAATAAACTACGCACTGTCCTTTTTCATACAGATTTACACAGATATCCCTGTCATAACCAATATACTACACAACTCAATATGCATCTCAACAGTTCAGGAACCACCTTGTCACATACAGCCCCTCAGAGATGCCTTCTTTTCCTTGGAAATCTCTCATGGGAGCCTCAGGGTTTTCACATGTCCCGCTTTTTGTCTTCACAAATCAAAGATGATAAGTGATGCCCTGGCAATATACTACTTACACCTGATAACCTAAGGGCTGAACAGGCAAACCCGAATGCTGGGCAGTCTCCCCAGCCCATGAGTGGATGTCAGATTTTCAGCCTCTGACTGCCTTCACTCCACTGCTCTGACCAGTGATGCTTCCCAATGAAACTAAGAACACCTTTTACTAAAAGTCAAGCTGTCAAAACACAGAGTAGTCACACACAGTCCTGCAAATTCAACTGTTAACTTCTCTTACTATTAACACCAATATTATTGTGAAGATATTTACTGTTGAAACCAATGAACTCATATGTTTGCACTGAACAGTGAGGACTGTCTGCAGGGAAGAATTAAACTCAGAATCTAGCACTACCAAAAAGGAAAAAAGTTTGCAGGAATCAGATAATGCATTGCCTGTGTTTTAATTGATGTTTTCTTCTGTTTAAAAGAATAAAGAGATTTTACTTACACACCTGAAATCTGAACTGTACTCCAAACCCTCCTCCATCACTGAATCAGCTACCCGCTTATTCCGTTTTTTATGGGAAAATTACAATTATTGGTCTTAGCTGGATAGGAGAACCAGAACCAACTTATTTCAAAATCAAAAATATTTCAGCTATTATAAATTAATTTTCTCTAATGCAAGCACTAGTCTGGAACACCATTATTGCAGCATTTAGTCTGAATTGGTATTCAAGCATAACGACTAGTACCCTCAAAGCACAATCAACTCACTCAACCTGTGAAAATCTCCAGTGTCCGCATGGGCACTTTGTTCTGAACAGTCACTTAAGACAACTGGCACCTGTGCCCAAGGTCTTCATCACATTAATTCCCTGGGCTCACATGGCTGCATGTTTTCCAGTCTAATATGCACAATTTCAAGGGGCAAGGTATAAGTTAAAGTTACATGTTGAGGTCTTTTAAGCCTTGTTTTCTGCAGGTAAGGCACATTAATATGGATTGTCAAGCAATAGTTATCTTTGGGATCTTCATTTCCAAATGCTAAGAAGTGTATGTAGAAGGGGAGAGTGTAGAACTCGACTTTTCAAATGTCAGAGTGACGTGAGTGTTTAACAAGTAAGATATTCACAGAATATGCTGAGTTGGAAGGGACCCACATGGATCATCGAGTCCAGCTCCTAGCCCTGCACAGGACCATCTCCAAGAGTCACTCCATGTGCCTGAGAGTATCATCCAAATGCTTCTTGAACTCTGTCAGGCTTGGTGCTGTGACCACTTCCCTGGGCAGCTGGTTCCAGTACCCAACCACCCTCTGAATGAAGAACCTTTTTCTAAACCTCCCCTGACACAACTTCAGGCCATTCCCTCGGGTCCTGTCACTGGTCACCACAGAGAAGAGATCAGTGCCTGCTCCTCCTCTTCCCCTCATAAGAAAGTTGTAGACTGCAATGAGATCTCCCCTCAGTCTTCTCAAAGCCATGGGAAAAAAATGCACAGGAACTCAATCTCAAAACAGGCAAGGTATAAATAAAACCAAAAGAAAATCCAAAATTTTCCAACTCTATATCCAAAACCATATAGAGGTCTAAGCTGACCAGAGCGTGAAGGAACATATTTTAGTTTGCATAGAAAACCTTTTTTATTTCCTGGCAATAAAAACAGGGCACTGAACTCCCTGCCATAATCTCAGTCAAGGACGGATGGTAAAAATAATGGTCAGAAACACAGAACTCCAAGGAATTTATTTCGTAGATGTAGGGGAGACACTCAGGGGCCAAAAGTTGTTCCAACAATGAAGCAAATCCTCTCTGCACCCAGACAGACCCTCTATTGAGACAGTCTCTTGGTTACAATAGAAACAAGATCACAGTTAATCTCCTACAGAGAGCTACATGCCTTGGCTAAACCACAACACACACCCCTTCCTGATGCTCTCTCCGAAAGCCCCGCTGACAACTGCAGAGCTGACCAAGCACTAGCAATATGGCTGCTGAGGTTCAACCAAAATTAATTCATCCTCTCTGTTTTGGTTAGTCTTTTTGCTCACAGACGCAAATCAGATACAATCATTAAAGTTGGAAAAGACCTCCAAGACCATCGAGTCCAAGCTTTGGCCAAATACCACCCTATCAACTAAACCATGGCACTAAGTGCCTTGTCCAGTCATTTCTTGAAGACATCCAGGGATGGTGACTCCACCACCTCGCTGGGCAGTCCATTCCAGTGCTTAACCACCCTTTCAGAGAAGAAATTCTTCCTGAAATTCTTCCAGTTCAACATGAACCTCCCCTGGCACAATCTGAGGCCATTTCATCTTGTCCTGTTGCTAGTTGCCTGGAGAAGAGGTTGACTCACCTTGACATAACCTCCTTTCAGGTAGGTGTAGAGAGAGAGAGAAGGCCTCCCCTGAGCTCTTTTTCTCCAAGCTCCCTCAGCCACTTCTCTTAGAACTCACTTTCTAGATCCTTCATCATCCACCACCACTCTCTGGGTCTGGCCATTCAGCCAGTTTTTAACCCAGCAAATAGTACAAGAAAAATTTCCCAGGGACATGGTGGCATCACCATCTCTGGAAGGGTTCAAGAGGCATCTGAATGTGGCACTTGGGGATATGGTTAAGGGGTGATTATGGTGTTTCTGGGTTGATGGTTGAAGCAGATGATCTTGAAGATTCTTCTGACCTTGATAATTCTATGATTCTGAAACACAATAATGTGAAACTGGTGTACACAGAGAGAAAAAAAAACACTAATCCCAGAGAAGGTCACAAAATACCCATATAATTTTCTCTATGAAGAATCTTGTCACAGTCAGAGCCGAAAGGAGAACTCAGCTTAGCTGCCACCAACAAAGAGGCCTTTAGGGAAATGCTGCTGTTGCATGCAGGAATTCTTGGGCATGTGTTTGTAAGCTACTTCTTTACAAGATTAAAGACTTTGAATATCCTCTTGATACAAGCTTTGCTAGCACATACAGTGGGCAGGCTTACCAAAATCAGAGACATAAAGTACAATCTGGATATACAGAATCTAATTACAGAAACACTGCCAATCCCAAGAAAAGGCTGAATAAAGCCAGCAAACACAGGTTCCTCTAGGAAGACAAGTAGTCTATTTCCCCAGCTTTTCAATATTTGCACCAATATTCTGTGATTACCAGCAAATTACCAAAAGAAAAACTTTGCTTTCTACCAATTCCTGCCTTCTTTATGTTTCATGCATATTTCTTTGAAAACATCTTCTTTAATTGGCAGTAAGACGCTCGATTTTTGATGAAAGTGATGATAAATGAATACAACAAATCTACATTTACCTTCCTTATCTTGGGCTCATTTCGTCAGCCTTCAGAAGAATTTCATTAATCACTGAACAAAAGTCACAAAGTTGTAGAGGTTGGAAGGGACCTCTGGAGGTTGCCTGGTGCAGCCCCTGCTCACAGTAGGACCAACCTCAGTCAAGAGCCAGCTGCTTGGGGCCTTGCCCAGGCAAGTTCTGAATTCCTCTGGGGATGACAATTACACAGACTCGCAGGGCAACTTGTCCCAGTGTTTGACCTCACATTCTGAAGATTTTCTGCCTTATATTGAATCGGAATTTCCCTTGTTTCAACTTGCAAAATTAAAAAATATCAACTACGGCTATTTGAAGCCTTAAGAACTACAAGTGTTGGCAAATCCCAATTCCTCAGCACACAGACGGGAAAGGAGAACTGGGGAAGAAAAAAAGTCTACATCGACTAAGTTAAGTAGTAGAGACACACACACATGGTCATTCCCACTGTTACCAGAGCTGATCTGTGTATTTAGGCCAAGGGCCCAGGGAGTTTTTGACCCTGGCTCCAACCTATAGCCTGGGTCAGTGCTGTGAGGAGCCTCTGTTCTGTCTGCATTTGTATCCAGTTCTACCACTAATCAACTCTTTAGGAAATTTTTAAGTTTCACACGCTGTGGATTTTGAAGATTAAAGGCTCAAAATATGTTGCCTGGATACAATTGGTTAGATAAGATTTCTGAAGAGAAGATTATGCAAAGAATTACCAGATGCAATGAAACAGCTCAGAAAATGCTTCTGAATTGCTTGCACTATTAAATTTGTCCCTGATGTTTCTCTTTTCAACTGCAGAACTATTTTCTTTTTTAAAGTCAAACTTTAAAGGAAATCAAATAAACTCTGGTCAACACCGCAACAGATAGAACAACTGTCTGAGTTGGTCTGAACATTTTCAAAAGTTTTGTTGACTTATACAGGCTGTAAGCCTGCATATCAGAAGGTATCACATCTACAGTTTGACAGTAATTTCTAATATAATACTGACCCAAGTAAAATATGCCAGTATATTTTCATCTCAAGACAGTGTCAGTTGAGAATTCTGTTTCTTAAAAAAAATTGGAAGATTTTGTCAAGACAACAACATTAAAAGACAATATTAGAAGCTATTTCCCAAAGCAGGAAGAATGTCAAATGTATAAACTGTACATATCAGTTTGTATAAATCAGATGCAGACAGTTTGTCCCTTGCCTCATTTCCATCAGGAAAATCTAGTACAAGTCGTGAATCACACATTTAGGTTGCATGTGACAGGATCTTATTTTTTTTCTTTCAGTTGTCTCTGTTAGAGATCAATCAGACCAGAGAATCATTTTTAGAAAAAACTTTAAAAAGATCAATCAGCTCAAGTCACACTATTTGCTCAATGCAGCAAAAATGACAACTACATTCACCTACAAAACAAAAAACTGAAACCCAAAAGCTGCCTATCCAGTTCTTACTCAGTTCAGTAGTGAGTAACAGCATAGGGATGTTTCCTCTTCCCCAGGAAAGTCACTTGCTGGTTTTTGCACACCCTGCCACTTGTTTCATCAGGCTCCAACAACACCAGCACAACAGTACCAAGCTGGTTTTATCCTGCAAAGGTACCACTGCCTAAGTCTACATTTTTACTCTGTTTAAGATGTGTCTGTAAAGAAATGTGATTTTAAATGCTGACAAGTCAAAGAGTTCACTCCTAAGATGAAACTGAAATACAGAAGAATGTGCAGAACAAACAGACATACTGAAGACCTTCCTTGAAACTTTTACGGTCAAGACACGAAAATCTTCCAGAAAACTTCTCAGGCTTTTGATATAAGGCAAATATGAACAACAAAACACATTCTTTAGGATAAAAGCATGAAAAATGTTGGCTTTTGGTGTTCTAATTCTTGAGATCTCTTGGATTGTTCTTCATAATATCAAACTTCATTACAGTCATCTTGATGAATCTTCACCTCAAGACAGATGAACAACGTGGATTACAAGGAGGACAACTGAATCATTTGAGGTCAAGATTGTTAGGGAACAGGAACCATGGATGTAGGACTTGGTGTACTAATCCTTATGAAAAATTCAGCTTGGGATATCAGATTATTGAGGTACTTAAGGTACAAAAAGGTTACGGTAGGTCTAGAACAACCATTAGGTGGTAATATGATAAAAGTGCTGAATTTTATCATCATTAGATTTCCAGAACACGCAGTGAATCTATTCAGATAAGGTTCTTCTCTGAACCTACATCTCATTAGCTTGAACGGAAAAGCAGGAAAGTGAGAGAAACAAGCATGCCCAGATGATTCAGGCGAAACACGACCTCCATGAAACAAATGACTCCTGAATTTCTTTGTCCCTCAGTCACATTAACAATTGCATTTCATCATCCACTAAGACCTACAAATTTGCTGGGATTTTCAAATCTATGGCCACCATAGACACTTTGACTTTGCAATGACTGTTCATCATGCCATTCTGGCCTCACACTGCTAGCAAAATGATGCCTGTAATGCAGCAAGGAGGAATTGGACCATTTCAACAGACAGCTTGATGCTCTCTTACTATGCTCACAGAAAACCCTTAGGACTATATACAAAATAGTGACGAAGACCCCAAAATCCAACTCAGTTTAATCTGCAGCCAAGGCATGAGTAGAATCATCTGGTACTTGAGACAGGAAGACTGTGCATAAGAAATGAATAAAACATTAAATACACAGCAGGTAATCAAATGACTAAAGAAGTTTTGAAGGGCTGCTATTATTATTATTATTATTATTATTATTATTATTATTATTATTATTATTATTATTGGCAGGTGGTACTAAAGTAGTCTGTCTGCTCCTAAACTTATTTCTCTCAGTTGGAAATACAACATGCAGTTCTTGTGCCGCAAGGCTGAATTAAACTACATTTTAAATTCTATACCCAAGCAAAAACTTCCTACAAAACTTTACAGACAAATGAAAAGAATACTTAGTTCTTATTAATTTTCATATTTCCAGTTTTGTCTCAAAAAGGAAATGCTAAAAAGCCTATGATCTGTCAACCTACTCCAGTTCTAAGTGGCTCATTTCCAAGTTAGCCAGCAACTGATCTCTGGTTTTTTACATAAAGCCACTGATGAATGCAGCAGAAAGAGCTTGGCCACTTACCTTTTGGGAGGGCAGAACATAATGTTATGAAAGGATCCTACCTTTACATATATAAAAGGCCCAGGTAGGAAGACCCAGCAAGCCTGTAATTTCTATTTTTTTTTAAAAACACTTGAAAGACTTTAAGTGCTAGAGGGTGTACTTTCAAAATGCTTACATAACCTGTTACGCTTCCACAACAGGGTTTTTCTCTGCTCTAAATAATCCAGTGAGCAGTCTGGGAGCCAGGAGCTGGTGTAGGCAGCAGACAGGCTGCAAACAGGACTGGAAGAGGAACTGAACATCTGGCTGCCTCCTGGATTCAGAAAGACAGGAAAAAAGCTGCACATCTGCAGCTGGCAGGACAAAGGGCATCAGATTCAAATCCAGTGTGGTCCTCTCCAAAAAAAAAAAAAAAAAAAGCCCTCTCTGACAGAGTCCACAACTGCCTCTAAGCTAGTACAGCATATTCTACCATAACTTTAAGCTCTCCTTAGTCTAGGACCTTGGTTTTGGTACTGTCCCACACCCCTCCTGTGTTCAGCAAGATGATATTTTTGCATTAGCTTTCAAATCTTTAATAAATCTTTAATAAATAACCATGTCTCCCTACTAATGTAACCAGCACTTCAGCAAGCCCTCGCTATGACTCAGCCATTCCTAAAACTGGATTCAATGATCATTTCTCTCTAGAAGTGCAAAAGAGGTGAAATCCTTCAGGGAGAAGAACAAAAACCCAAACACACACCCCAGTATCCTGAAACAAATCCGAAAAGTATCATAAATAAGCATCCCTTGTAACCTAAGTATCTACTGAGAACTACAAGGAAAGCAAGAAGCTATTAATTTCCAAAGGTCACTGAACAACCATCAGATAAAAGGATTCACTCACTGCTGACATGAACTGAATTTCAAACACAAGTGAAAGGCCTTATTTTTGTATTCTCAATTTCATTACTAAACCACCAAACTTTGTCAAGGTTGCTGGCACGCCAAGAACTGAACAGGGATACATCTCAGGTTAGGGCACAGGAAGTCTGCAGTACGCCAACAGGAAAGATCTAGAGATTTTACCATAACAGTACAGGGTGAAAGTTTCTTGGGATTAAAGTTTTTGTCTTCTGGGACAGTCAAATCAGCACCGTTTGCCAGCACAGACACTCAAGCACCTTTTAGTCTGAGTTTTCTGCTCAACCATGAGGCTTTGCATGAAGCCTCACAAGTCTTCTGGAAATGAGGTTGAGGGCAGTGCACCATCCTCAGAACCCAAATATCTTTATTTTGACAGACCCTCCCAAAATGGCCATGGTCACCAGCACAGTAGAACTCCCGTGAAGAAAACACTAATTGCCAGTTGTGAGTAAAAGAAAGATTAGATGGATTGGTATAGACAGAAATATAAGTGGAATGGAGCTGTGAGTTTTACCTTATGTAGTGTCTAAGATGCATCTGAAGAGTATATTTACCTGTTTCAATTGCAGAAAGACTGGGAGCAGGGATTTGAGTGCTTATTTTCAAGTCTCTCTCAACAGCATTTTTCCAAGGAAAAGGGCTGTTTTCAGGTGATGCAATTTTCAAACCATTACTTTGAAATCACTATAAAGGGAAAAAGCAGGAGGAAAAACCAAGCCAGAGATAATTCCAGCACTGGCATTTGGTCTGCCCAGTAATGAGCCCACATACCTCAAACAGAAAAGGAAGCATCTGTTTTTTCTACAAAGTCCCAGGCACTGTGAGCACAGATGTGCCCATGTATTAGCCCAAAGAGAAGGAGAAGGGTGACTGCCTTCCAGCTTTCAGGCACTGCACCACCTATGGCCTTGCCTGCTCCCATAAAAGCTGCAGCTGGGGTGCCGGCTGCTACATGGGCTCTTGAAGCCTGTTACTTCAAGGGCAAAGCCATAAATGAGGATTTAAAAAAATAAAACAAAAGTTGTGGAGCTAACACACAGCATGTTGGCACATACCGTTTTACTTCCCCTTCCTCCTCTCCCTCACTGCTATTGTTTATTTAGACTATGGGCACTTTGAAGAAGGGACACTCCTCCTCCCTATATTTGGGTGCTGACAACCCAACCTTCACCATGTACCATGACCCAACCAGGGCAGGCTATGCTGTCAAACAGGGTCAGATGTTTGTCAACAGATAAGCTCATGAGTCTCTCCAACACGTCTACTCATTAATTAAGAGATGTTACCCAACAACAAAAACAAACCACTACAGGCCACTAAGAGCTTGCAAATAAATTAGCAGTACAGTTTGTTCACAATCTTAAAGATTAGTACACTCAACTGTCTGAGATGATGGGAAGAGGTTGGCTAGTGCAATGAAGGCAGTGAGAAACCTTGATTTAAATGAACATCATATTTTTATCCTATTCTGCATTGTTTTATAAAGCTAAATCTTCAATTTATAGCTTGCTTTCTTTCTCAAAGAAAGCTACCTAACAGTGAGCATTGAATTATCAAAATGTATCGACATGCAGCTATATACTGTGACATTACACTTGGTACATTTCTCTTTGTAAGAAGATAAACAGATACAGCATAAATATTCTAATTACCAAAATTCGTTATTTCTGTCACTCTTGGCTTGGATGACATTGCAGATCCAGAGACAAAATAAGAAAAAATCCTGTTCCAATTAAACAAAGAGCAGTTTCACCTGGGCCCCCACAGAGGTTGTCCTGCTCCTCCCCTTCAACTCCGGGCCAATATCTCCTCCTCCTCCCTCCAGTTGGATTAGTAGTTTAATTAAAAAAACTTAAATTATAGGAGGCTTAAAAGCAAAAGGCCCTCATGACGTGGACTCCAACTCAGAGGGTTTCTATTTGTCTGCTGAAGGACTTCACCTCATCTCAGATCCCTCCAACTCCATCCTTGTCCCTCATGACATTCAGAGATAGAGGATGAAATTGTGCCATGCAACTCAGTGAATTCAAGAGAAGTTTCCTCTGGGTGTAATTTAGATGCTCAAATACAGCAAAACAACAAATACACTGCCTCATCACCAGGGAAAGGGTTTGTGTCAGGGTTTAAGGATCTGGTCAGAGACAGAAGGGCTGAGTTGGGGAATCACTGACAGAAGTACATCAGGGGGTCACAGAGAACTAATAAAACCTCCCCATGTCCCATATGCCATGGTCATTGAAGTTATTCCAGGTGAAGTGAAAAAATTTATTATTTCTAGCATGTCTATCAAACAGAGCTGGCAGCAGTTCTTCAAAAGACAGTTAAATTCACTCATCAACTCTTAATCCCCCTGCTTTCCCTCTGCTGGGGATGCTGGTGTTTCTGTTCTTCGTGGAGATGCTATCTGTCTCCCAGTCCTATGCTAGACAAAACGTCTTTCAAGGTTATTTTAAACCAATCTGGACAGTCATCAAGATACTCCCATCTGTAATCCCCATAAGGGATTACAGATGAGATGAACATTAGCTCTTACAACTCAGTGAAGAAATCTAAAGGTGACAGTGGAAAAGGCTCAGAGAACATCAGAACCAGGGTCTGCAAAAAACAGAAACACATCAACAATACACTCACATCTCCAACACAGTACTCACTCTTGGTCACCCCATCTCAAGGATTTAGAAAAATAAGAAAAGACGTTGAGAATTAAAAGGATGGCTGTAAGTTCGTGCCAGCTTCCAGACATATCATTAGACTGAATAGACCAGGACACGTTAAAAAAAAAGTGTTTGATGATAGAAATGACAGAGAAAACAACGACTATTCATCATTTTTTCCTATCAGAGAACTAATGAGCATGCTGTGAAATTATCAACTAGACAACTTAAAAGAGAGTATTTTTTCCACGTAATACATGTGCTTGCTGTAAGGTATTGCAGGCGTAGCTTTGGGTATTGCAAAGCTTAAAAAAGGACTTCAAACAAATCCGTGGGGGCTAGGTTGGTGGTGGCTATGACATGCAGTGGCTGGCTGGGGTACAATGCCTGGCTCCAGCAGTCCCAAGCTGCCAATGGCCCAAAGGCAGGAAGAAGGGGATACAAAGGGAAGGAGCAACACCTCACCCTCAGGCAGATTTTTATACTTTCCCCCTCCATGGTGGTTTTGGCTGGAAGAGAGTTCATTTGCTCCATAGGAGCTGTGGAGGCTGTGTTTCAGATTTGTGCTGAAAGCAGTGTTGATGACACAGGGATGTTTTTGTTACTGCTGAGCACTGCTCACACATCATCATTCTGTCCCTCGCCCCACCACACCAGTGAGGGTGCACAAGGAGCTGGGAGGGGACACAGCTGGGACAGCTGACCCTAACTAACCCAAGGGACATTCCGTACCACATGGCATCACACTCAGTATATAAAGCTGGGGGAAAGAAGGAGGAAGGGTGAGACGTTCGGAATGCTAGCACTTGTCTTCCCACATCACTGTTACGCGTGATGGAGATCTGCTTTCCTTGGGATGGATGAATACCTGCCTGTCCATGGGAAGTGCTGAATGAATTCCTTGGTTTGTTTGGCTTTCCTTGCATGTGTGGCTTTTGCTTTACCTATTAAACTGTCTTTACCTCAACTCATGAGTTTACTCACTTTTACTCTTCCAGTTCCCTCCCCAGTCCCACGGGGATAAGTCAGTGAGCACTATATGGGGCCAAGTTGCTGGCTGTGACTAAACCACGACACCCCCTAAATATCACCTTATTGGCCAGTATAAGAGAGAATCCTGGGGTGGCAGGCATACAGTCATACTCCTACGGATGTTTATGTCCATGAATGGAATTAAACCTACAACAAGGTTTATCTAAGGGCAGTCTCAGCCCAGGGGGACCTGCAGGACAAGGACATCTTCGCTACAGCTTTGGAAAGTAGCTTGCTCTTGAGCAGGAGCCCTATATGCTTTCTACATATTGCCAATACAAATCCTTCAGAGAGCATACAGTGGCTGGAGGTGTGCTCACCACCCATCCCAGGCCACAGGGGAAGCCATCCCTCACTGATGCGCTCCAGGGGTGCTCACCAACTGCTGTGCCCCCAGAAAGATGTGATGTCAACAGCCAGCAATGTTGCAGGAGATCTCCCTTCCCCCAAGGACCTATGGTTTGGTAGTGGCCTGACCCAGCCACCATTTTCTGGATTCACACCAGGCAAGCTTCTCAATCTCCATCCTCCAGCTCCAGGAACAGACGCGAAAAAAAGCCTTACACACAGCAGGCATATCCTCCTTCCCAGCCAAGGTAGGAAGAAAAAGAGTTAAAGGTGGGAGGGCATGGTGAGAGGAGGGACTCAGGAAGCCTGGCTGGAAAAAGAGCAAAGACTTACTGTGATAACTTGGGGAAACAGGATGTTGCAAGGAGGCCAAATGCCCACGCTGTTCCCATACCCTGATGCGATGCTGTCCAGACTCCCCACCCCCCTGAGGTTTGTCTTTATTTTTAACAAGTGCAAAAAAATCCCCAAGAAAACACTGTACTGACAAATATAAATGACTCAGCTGGAGATGGACTGGCTGAGTAAGCCCCAAGACCAATTTTCTCTCTAGCTCTCCTCCTCTCAGAGGTAATCTCGTACCTTTACAATAACGAGATCAAGACGAAATACATCTCTGGTCTGTCTGCTGGGCTGGGTCAACAAAACACTTTGCATCTCCCAGAAGCGTCGAAAACTATTGCAAGGCAGGACATTTTTCTCTTAGTCCCCCTACAGCTCTAAATAAGCCTTTGTTACTTCAAGTAGTGAAAAAGTACTGACAAAATCAATCAAATTGGCCCTGACATTAGTGTTCTCCTAGTCACCATAATGGTGATTGAAATACCAATATCCTTAGTAGTGCCACAAAAAATGGGCTAGTTCCAAAAAAACTTTTCTTGAGTAAACAGAGGAAGCTCAGAACTGTTCAAAACTTGCTTCAGTTTAAGAGCCACACAAATAAGGGAAGAGTCTTATGAGGTCTTTCAGTTATAAGTTCAGAGCACTGAAACTGCCAAGGATATGGGGTGCCCCATTCCCAACAGTCTATCAGGAGGCCACAAGAAAAAAATGTACAAAATCCTATTCATCAGCAAAGGTACCTACCTGAAGAACGTACATGTTTTCACACCAGTAAAATCTTATTTCTCAGAATCACAAATATGCCAAGTTGGAAGGGACCCACAAGGATCATTGAGTCCAACCTCTAGCCCTGCACAGGACCATCCCCAAAAGTCACATCATGTGCCTGAGAGTATCATCCAAACACTTCTCGAGTTCTGTCAGGCTTGGTCCTGTGACCACTTTCCCTGGGGAGCCCGTTCCAGCACCCTCTGGGTAAAGAACCTTTTTCTAATATCTAACCTAAACCTCCCCTTTGTCTCCTAACCATCCAAACAACAACCAAAATGCTTAAAAATGTGTAGGCACAAATCCAATTTCATATATTAATTAAGTTTGCATATTTGTAACAAGAATGAAATTGTCCAAATGATTTTTTCTTCTGAAGACTCATCCAAGGAAACTTGAAGTCAATGAAAAGACTCCTTTCTACTTATCACTTTAAGAAGGCTTTGAATTAGGTTCCAACATGTGATTGAGACTCAAGGAAACACATATACTCTTTCATTTTTAATCTCCTACAAACATAGTGCATTCAAAGGAATCTAATTGATCTTCCGCTAATGATGTAATCAAAAAATCATTCTTAGAGCAAATTAAGTACATTAACACTAACCATATTTAAAGATCCCATTGAAATGAACCATAATATTTATTTCCTTGCCATTTAGGAAAGATTAATTTCATTACTAAAAACAGAGTAGATGCAAGGCTTTGCCAGAACAACTTCTGCAGACTTTATTTCTTGCTTTCATTTTCCATCACTGCTTCTCCCCCAATGTACTTTAGTCCCATTAAAATCGACATCTTTGAAAGTGACTGCTGATTTTAAAATTGGGCACATTTCTGTTGCTCAGCTTTGAAGACATTAAACTTCTGCAGAGAAATGCACAAACACTTCTATGCACAACTTCAGCCTTCAATTAATACTGACTTTGTAATATGCTGCTTTGATGGAGGCACTCTCCCTGTTTTTTTTCAGCAACTGAGACACTCGGGGGAAAAAAAAAAAGCAGTAGAAAATACCATTGCTCTGAACTAGAGGACAGTTTTCTTAGCCAGCCTGTAACAGACCCAATCTTTAAACATGGACTGGGTCTATAAATTGCACTTTCTGTAGGTTTGTGAAGGGCAGAGATAACTACATGTTTACTGTGAAGCAAACATAGAACAGATGGAGCAAGAATATTCATAACTTAAAGTGTAGGGCCAAAATAACAGGTGTTTTAAGCAGTTCAACTTCTGAGTAAAAAAGCCATCGCCAACAGCTCCAATCCATTTATGTAAGCAGCTTGTCCAAACTCCAGGATATGCTTAATCATGTCTGAGTGAGGATGAGGCAATGAGGGCTTGTGAAATGATGCTGCAGGAGGTGACACGAAGGAGAAGGCACCAGAAAAAAAACATCCGAGCAGTGGTGACCCAGAAGACACAAAGGTAGACAGAAAAGGCAAACGGAGAATTGGTGGGGTCCTCACAGACATGGATGGAGGCTCACTTCATAGAGTACTTCACAGATGCAGACAGACCACATGAAGACAAGGGTGTGCTGGTCTGACCTCATGTCCTTCCCACCAAACTCTACAGGTATCAGCCTCAAATATTTTGCAAGGAACATGCTTTGGCTCCTCTTTGTTTTCAAGGCTTCTTCACTCTCTCTATCTTCTTCGCTCTCTCTACTGCTTTGGTTTGTGAAGGCAAAACCTCTGATCAAGCACCCGATTAAGAGAATATACATTACAAAAGCATTCTTTATTCCTGCATTTGAACAAAGCTGACATTTCACATACACTCATAGTAGCCATCAGCTAAAAGGGTTTACAGGACAGACACACTCCCCCCCAGGCTATCGTTTCCGTAATGGATTCTTTACTAATTTATATGCCAGTAAAGGATGGATTGTAGATATTTAAACAGCAAAACTAATTAACTAAACATAACTACTTCCTTTGAAGCTTTCATAAATGGTAAAAATTTCCATTTACCTAATTTCATGTGTGAATTGAAAACATTTGTAAAACAGTATTCTTCTGTCATGGAAATTGAGAATGGTATTTTCAAGCTAAATCATCAGAAATCCTGAACTGAAGAGAGGGCTGCTAGCTTCACTGCTGCGCTCTGGCAGGTCCCTGGGATTAGATGACAAATGACTCTTCATCTCTAATTTTTACTGGATTTGGAGATGTGCTTTTTACTTTCTCAGAAATGCTTCTCTGTATAAAGGATACATTCACCACCTCTCCACTTGCATCTCTGTTTCAGGAGATTTGTAGCTTTATCAACAGGGGTAAACATCAGTACTTACAAAGATTTCAATACTGGACATATTTATTAGCATTTCTGCTAAGTTCGCTCACCTCAAAATTATAATATTCAAATTGCTATGGCATATGAAACCATAATTTCTGAGGTCCATGCTGTTCCTCGAGGAACATTACTGGTACAAAGAAGGCTTACCCTCTTGCCAAAATAACTTAAGGCAGACTAATGTCTGAATTCCTTTCCAGATTCAGCCTGCTTAATTTCAAGATAAAGTAAAAAAATGTTTGAGCCAAGCTCACATTTTGCACCTCTTGCTGCCTTTGTTGTTGCAAGAAAGATGCCAAAGCCTCCCACCTTCTCTGTCTTATGCAAAATGAGGTTACTCAGATTCAACAGACCTTTTTTCATCATCCCTAATCTGCTTTTCTATTTCAGATTAACTGATAGGCTCTGAAATGTTGAACTTTCAGTAGCTTTATTCTCTCAAAGGAGCTGAGAAAGGTGCAGCTAGACCTGGCTTTGCCTCCACTAAAGCCGAGACCTGGGTTTGCCCCTTCAGGAAAGGGCACAGACCTCTGTCAGCCCAGGTCACATGGAGGGTGAAACTTCAGGAAAGCAAAGATTTTTATTGAAAATTGCTGCTTAGGCACCTTGGTGGTAGCTTAAAGGAAAAAAAAAAGAAAGAAAAAAGGAGAAGGAGAGATGACATAAACCTTGTGAGTCTAGACAAATTAGCCTGCAGAGCCATGTAAAAGAGCTTGGAAGAACAAGAACAACTACAGGAATATATGCAGAGATGCAGTACTAAAGATTTGATCTTCATATACGGAAGAGAAGGACAGAAAAAAAATCAAGCACAACTATATAGTCTGGTCCTCTACGTTCGCCTTGTGCCGTGTGCCACCGGCACCAACCCACAGCATCTCTGAACAAAAGGGACCAGACACTGAGGACTGGGAAAAGGAGGAGAAAACAAGGAGAGAGGAGGGAAAAACAAGGTGATTTTACTTTATCGACTGTTAAGATAAACCAACACAGTGCCACTACTTATCCGCTCTACACCTAACGCTCCCTGATGGTTTTCTGACTGCCTCCACTGTGTATTTTCTTATGGGCACTGGACCTAACACTGTGTAGGAATATTTGAAAGGTAACCTGAACCCAGGAACTCACGTAGCTGGGCTGATCTCCAGGCTTGTTGTCCTCACTGTTGGTTGTGTCCTCACACAAAACCTCAGAAAAGGGCTGATGCAGATCAGTCCTCTCCCAGAGGGGAAGCTTTTGTGCACATTCCTCAAAAGCCATGATAAAACAGCACGGAAAGGGACATGTGAGTATTGCAGTCTGTCTGCCCACACCCTGAGTTTGGAGAGATGCCATCTGGGTTATTGGCAACAAGGGGTTTCCATGGCCTCCCCATTCTAGTGCTTTTCAGTCATGTCAATTAATTCAAACAACCTCCCAAAAAAAGAGCTAATCACTGTTTCTTGTGCTTTCCCAGAATTTGAAAGTTTTGGATGAACTGATGTTACTGTAAAACATATCAGTTAAGGAGAAAGAAATAAAACATCAAATCAGAACTATGTCTAAATATGTGAAAAAAGCTGTTGCCTACAAAAGCACTGCATTTAGTAGCTGCTCACAATGTGCTCTCCTGCTGAAACTGGTTATTGTGATTTCTCTAGCAAGTTTAAGAAGTGCCACACCAAATTCTCAGTCCTACCCATGAATCACTGTTTGCCACCCCTTCCGCTGCGTGGAGGGCAATATACTGGGGAAGAAACTATACCAGGGCCAGAGCCAGCAAAGGCATCAGAAGAGATGTTCAGGTGTGGAATCTTTTTCACATTTGAAACAACATTGATGAATGTTGATGAAACAACATAAACACTCCTCATGTTCAGCTGGGTGAACCAATTCCCTGACTGATTGCAAAAACACCAGTATCCGTATAAAGGACAGTTCAGGGCTGCATGGCCAGTGCAACAGCCCCAATTTATTGCTGCCTTAATTCTCTGAACCAGACCCCTAGAAACTCAGATAAAGAACTGAGCCATGCAAAGAAGAATCAGGAACACGCAGCTGGGGATGGAAGCAGGTCAATGCCATGGTAGCAACCATTTGAAAAGTTTTAAGTGCAATGCAAGCACACCCCAAGTTCTCCACCATGCATTAACTAAGCCCAGATCAATACAATGAAGTCTCTAGATCATGGCAAATGGCATTTCCACATTGCAGCACTCAATCTCCTGGAAGAGCCTTGACCTGTAAATCAGCCTCATGCTAAGAAATATGTTGTAACTCCTGAATAAGAACATGCAAAGCCATCCTGTGAGTATGAGGCATTCAGTCTTGCAACCAAACCTAAGGGTCACTACCCCTTTGCACAATATAAGTAGTGTCTTTCAGAGCTTTCCAAGCCTGCTAATCCCATTTTTTTTCTGGGTTTCTTTTTGTTGTATTTTCTGGCTTTTTTTCTCATATCTTTGGAACTCTATACAATTTTCTAACTTAGCTAATGAAGGTAAGCTTCTTATGGTTCTGGGGATGTTTCTGATTTTTTTGTTTAAAAAATATTTTTTCAAGAAAGGAAGTCTTTAAGCATTCAAACATCTGGTATTCTGGGTAGCATTGCCAGATTAATTACTATGTTGGAAGAGCATGCAATGGAGCAAACTACTGGTGGAGGTGCAAAGAACCGACACTCAGGCTGGAGTCACCAAGACTCAAAAATAAAAAGGCATAAACAACAGAAGTGATAAACAACAGGTTTAAAAAAATCAAATTTGTTACTAATAGGACAGGGACTGAACACAGAAGGAAACAGTATTGTTAGAAAATCTTACATAAATAAACTAGAGCATTTGGAAAGGCTGTAGACCTCAGAAAGCAACTCTGAGAGCTATAAAATGGGTAAGAGAGTCAATGTATTTAAATAGCCTCAAGGCACAGTAAATACAGTTTGGCTGGGCATAGCACAGGACAAGTCATCCCAATCTGAGAGCCAAGAAAACACAAAAAACCCCACAGGATTTGTACACTTAAAGTGTGACCAGCTGCACAGTGTGGACCAAATTTAGCATGCTCAGGAATATAGTGAATTTGAAGCTTTTAAGACATGTCTATGTATAGCTAGTGACAGCATGAAACTTGGGGACTACTTGTACATTAACCCAATTAATGAATAAGATGCATGTTCCCTAAGCAAGGTGTATACAAGTAAAACTGCTGGACTTCAGTCTCCCTTCCTGCGTTGATGCAAATCAACACTTAAAATATGCCCAGCTCAGGAGGTTCAGTTCAGTCTGTGCTTTGCTCCTGGGCACCACACCACTCGGTTGTCCCTCTTCTCACCCATCGGAGGGAGGGGGTGGTGTCTAATTTTCTAGCTCTTGTTCCTCACTTCAGCTGTAAGATCATTGCTCTTGCTATCAAATCAACCCAGTCTTTGTTCAGGACAGGTACTTTTAACTTCTGCAGAATTTCCCACTCCCACACACAATCCCGGAGACAGTGTGTATGAAAGATTTATATCCATCCTTTGTACAGCAACACAAGGTTATATAAAAGCTGGGATATGCAGAATACAAAGCAGGTAAGAAGCACACTTTAACTTGTAGGTGACACAATTAACACTGAAAATTCAAGGTTGTCACTCAGAAGTCTAGCACTTCAAAAAAAAAAAAGGGGCTTTTTTCTCAGCTGTGGCACAATTTGCCACACTGAGAGAGATCCTGGCCCTGTTCCATCACTGAGCGTTTGAAGTTGGTTTCAGTGGGGTCACTGCATGTTGACAACAAGACAAGCCTCAGCATGACGGGTGCAGTTTCACAATGGCTTTACACAGATCTTAAATATGAGCTATCCTGCAAAAGGGACCCCCAATGACTCGAGCTTCCCATGACCTTGCTGCCACCCAGTAAGCCGACCCGGAGACCTAGAACACACAACACGCTGCATGGCCACAAGGGAGCAGTTGTCAGAGTTCAGGTGGAAGAGCTCAGGAATGAGCTGACGAGGCCAGGAGGAGGGCAGGAAAGTCCCAATCAGCTCAGGCTGCAGTTTCATAACACGCTGGCTTCAATGACAAAACCATCTTGCTGGGTTCTTCCTCTAACCTCAGCACTTCTACCTTGTGCTTGGGTCCTTCTGCTGACACAACTGCTTTCCAGTCTGCTCTGTAAACTCCATCAGGGAAAAGGTAAGCACTTGAGATGACATCTTTTCTGGAGCATACATTTAGCCCATGTAAGTTAAAAATAATCTGCCTCTGGCATGGCATCGCACGCAGTTAAATCAGTGCAACCACAAAGAGGTACATTGCAGCACAAGGATGGGCTTTTCTCATTGAAGACTCTTGCCAAGGCCAACATACAACACAATCACACAGTAATATTCTCAAACAGTATATCTTTTTTTCATATTACTTGCAGCAAAGGTATGTAGCACTTTCTACTCCTTGGATTATATCCTGCACTACACAAAATCCCAGTTCTGGAGAACCATGTAACTGAGTGAGAACTGAGACATACAGAACTGTCCTTGGGTTGCAAAGAAAAAGCTGGAAAAACACTATAAGGGAGGGAATCTATATCACATAGCTTTAATCACCTAAGAGGTGTAAGTGGAAGCCAAGCTAGTATCCCTGTAGTAGGTGAGGAAGCAGAATGGTATCGCCCAAGAACACTCGGGCTGTTCCTTTCTCTGCTGCCCATTCCGAGAGCAGGGATGCTCAGCATAGCCTAAATGCCTAATGTAAGAGGAATCCTCTCTAAAGGTCTGAACACACCTGAGAAAGGGGAAAACAAAACCAAAATCACAAACACCTTTCTCAGTCTATTACCTCTACTGCTCGGAATTAGAAATTAAGGTTTTGGGGGCAGCGAAGGTCACTACACAATCAGTAAAAAAGCACAGTATAAAGCCAGCAAAAGGAAACACTCAAAGATACAAGCAAGCCCATTTTATAAACAAAAGGAAAAATAAAAAAAAAAAAAAAAAGAGGAAAAGGGAGAATGATTTATCCTTTCAATCAAAAGTCCAAAGCAATTAGATACTGTTTCTTTAAAAGCAAAGGCTGTATCCCATACATTACCCCTCAAAACAAAGTTAAATGCTTTTTTACAGCTTGATGGGAGCCTTAATTAAAATTTCATTTCACACGGTCTCTAGCTCTGCATCCTTGTTAAAACACATTCCCTGTTAGCATATCTCACAATTACTCAAGAACATCAAAAATTTAGGAAGTAAAGGGCTCTTTTCTGTACTCTGTGAGTGCTAAAAGAATGACATCTCCTTCAAAACTCCTTTAAAAGAAATTAAGCCATTAATACGATAGTTCTTGATACCAAATTAAAGTCTACCTAGAAGCCTGGGCTGCAGTCTGGCTGCCCAGCAAGGTTTGAAAGTACTGAGGAGACAGATTTCTCTGGCAGTTGTGCTACAGTGGGGCATTTTCCCTCCTGCCTCAGAGGATAAACATCACTGGGTGATGATAGCACACGAGCCACAATTCAGTCTCGTACTGTGCTGGCTCAGAGATCCTCCACCCCAGAGGGAAGACCATGCCTGGACTGCATAGGCCAAGGCATCATCATTCCATTTTCCCTTTGTTGTTCTCTCTACAGCATGAACAACAAAAAACATGACCCAGAAGGGAACAGGCCAAACTAGACCTAAAAAGACAGGTTTCACTTGGCTTTATTTGCTGAAGTCCAGTCCAGCCCACAACCACAGAGAAGCAAAGAAGGTTCAGTCTCTAACAAGTGAGCTAGAGGAACACAGAATGGACTCTGACTCCAGCACAAATCTTCTTCAGCAGCCAATGTTTAATCAGTGTTACTGAAAATTAATAATACTGCCTACCCTGGCAGGCAACAGCTGGGCCCACCTCTCACAGTCCATCACCACTGCTGCAAAGAAAAAGACATTTGGAGGTGATGTACGCATTTTCTTGTAGGCTCCAGCTTCATGGCTGCCCACATTCCAAGCCTGGCTCCATTAACTGAGGCAGAAAGATCTGTAGCACAACCAGCAAACACAGAAATCAGATGACTCTTCCTACACAGCACTGAGGGTGTGAAAAGCATTGGCCCTGGTGATGGAAATACTCCACATTTTGTTAAAGATAGGTTGAGCCCGATTAACCTCAGCAGCTTAATGTGCCAGGCTGAGGTGCAAGGGCAGGCAGCAGGGATCCCAACCGATGCAGCAGTTGAGCAGTGCTCTGGATAGCAATGGCTTGAAAGCATCTTCCTCTTCTCCTCCTCATCTGGTTCATTATTGATATGAACCCAAAGGAGTCATGCCAATGACCCTGGCAAAGCCTGAAACTACAGTCTCAGACATCCCATCTCTTTGCTGCTGAAGGTAAAAGGTGCTGCAAGTTACACCATGCTCAGGAAAAATGTTGAGTAGGTTTTGGGCCCTGGGAAGCAATTTAAGTCTGAGTTTACTTAGGAATAGTAAAAATACCAAGCACTTGAACAGTATCAATGTAAGGCATCATACAATTAAAAAGGGCAGAATTAGACTCTTTACATCATTCCAGATTTCCTCCTAAATTTCACAAGGGCATACCTTTCAAAGTAACAATGGCACAGGTTATTACTGGCTTCTGTAATTTTTAAGTTGTTCCCACATGAGCTATTGCCGCTAAACACTTGAAGATCTAAGCTGCCAAGAAAACAAACAACCTCAGTGGGCACCGATGCACTTCTGCACAGCTCCAAGCCTCTAACCAGAGCAGAAAACCTCTGCAGAGCAACTTGGGCAGTCTTGTGACACAGCTGAAGTACCTTATGGTTGATATTAAACTTTGGCTTGTAAAGATTTGAACTGTTTAACTGCCTGCTTGACAGTTTGCTCTGTAGCAGCATTTTAATGGGGACACAGAGGAGCCACTTGTCTCTCTCCTGCTGACCGACAAGCTGCAAACAGCTGGTCTTGCTGGGTCAGAACCCATTTTGCCCATTCCCTCTGAAAGAAGAGGGATGTTTGTGCTGGGGACACAAAGGCTGATCTGTTCAGAGCTGGCCACAGCCCTCCTGCCTGGCTCCCAGCACTGGCTGACACAGGCTGGCGTCAAAGGAGGAAGGGTAGAAACAGAAGGGTTGTCCCACTTCCCTAAAGACTGTTAGGAAATGTCATTATTCAAAAATGTTGTACTTTGAGAATGCTTGTGTGAAGCGCTCATGGAAATCTCAACTGTGTAAACTGGAGTTTAATTTGTATATTCAACATTGTCACTCTCAAAAAGAAGTTAAACATGGCTATGTTTTTCCCAACAAAAAAAACTATGATCTGCAAAACACTGCTTCTCTCCTTGGCAATCACTACCATTTGCTTGTTTGTTTTGGTGCAGCATAGGGAGGGAGGGTGGAATGATAAAAAGAACACGAACACTTTTTCTCCTCACCTTGAACGGGGACAGACTCACCACCAAGCAGCTTTATATAGTACAGTCAGCACGGGCATGCCCAAAGGAGAAAGAAAACAAAATCATGGCTCTTCATCTTGCATAGCCTTACCCAAACTTAGCTTCAGTGAAATCAATGTGAAAGACTTATGCATGCAGAGGTCATCCTCATCTATGTAGTTACAGGATTAGGGCATGGACAGAGGAGCCTGTACACACTAAACCTCAGCCTACACACACCTTGCAGAGCAGAACGGGGCATTCTGCCTGGCCTTGCTGCCTGCCCACCCTGCTTCAGCCTATAAAGTGGAATGTTTTCCCTTTTGCTTTGTGTGTACTCCTTTTCTTTCAGGGAGCACCTGTGCACAGCAGCCATGGGTCTAGCCACATGGACCCTCTAGCACAAGACAGCTGTGAGGAAGGCTGGTCTGAGGGGGGGCTGCCAGTGCCCTGCACAGCTCCATCCCCTCCACCACCTACTATACTAGAGACATGGTGGTAGGTGCTTCTGGGATAAGAAGCATGTCCAAAGAAGGGCAACAAAGCTGATAAAGGGTCTGGAGAACAAGTCTTATGAGGAGTGGCTGAGGGAGCTGGGAGTGTTTAGCCTGGAGAAAAGGAGGCTCAGGGGAGACCTTATTTCTCTCTACAACCGCCTGAAAGGAGGTTGTACCCAAGTGGGGGTTGGTCTCCTCCCAGTAACAAGCAATGGGACAGGAGGAAATGGCTTCAGGTTGTGCCAGGAGAGGTTTAGACTGGATATCAGGAAAAATTTCTTCACAGAAGGGGTTATCAAGCATTGGAACAGGTTTCCCAGACAAGTGGTGGAGTCACTATCCCTGAAGGTATTTAGAGACATGTGGATGTGGGATTTAGGGACACGGTTTAGTGGTGGACTTGGCAGCACCGGGTTAACAATTGGACTTAATGATCTTAAGGGTCTTTTCCAACCTAAACAATTCTGTGATTCTATAAACCCTTCCTGCCTCCAGAGCAAGCTGAGCCTAACAGGCCCTCTTTTCTCCAGCCTCATTGGCCACTGTGGCTAATACA
>NW_016690306.1:1585042-1678759 GCF_001604755.1 Lepidothrix coronata
AAATGTCCTTCTGAAGCAGGAGTGTTCAGAGGGCTGAAGCTGCACCACAGGGATCCTTTAGCCAGAACTGAACCCCAGATGAGTCAATGCCAAAGGCACTGCAGCTGAAGTGCCATTGAATCAGACTTTTTTCTCATCCTAGCATTTATAAAGGAAATAATGTTCAAAGGCATTAGTTATTTTTGCAGAGCATCTCACTTGACTTTTCAGAATCAGTTATTATGCTTTAACTGGGTACTTTTTATGTAATACTGAAAAAGCTTTCTTTGCAACACTCTGCCAAAGCTGTGATTACAGGTTTAACATTACAGCTTAGTTTCAACTTACTATATTTTCTAATGATACCTATATTTAAAAGGAAAAAAAAAATCCCATAAGGTAATTGGGTTGCATTCCAGGCCTGGAAACCTCAGGGCTCCTGAGCTAATCCAAATTCTCCCAAGAACTCAGACACAAAATCCAGCAGACTCCTACCTTCTTGTGATGATACTATTTTGTCACTTTTCCATCACCCTTAAACTGTGGTCACAACTTTGCACCTCTTTAGAGATAAGGAAAACCATAAGGTTTGGCTGTTAGCCAAGTAGCCATCAGCAGCTGACAGAGCCTGCCCAGAAGCACTGTTCATCCCCAGCAAGGATCTGCCAGCATTCAGATACACAAATCAGCCAGCCGGGACAAAGTCAGCAAGCCAACGTTTTGATTATGCAATTACTTGTTCAGCTACAACTGCAGGTTTTCCTACATAATCAGGTTGATAAACATAAAACTTTTTCTGGTGTTGCCTCAAATCTTAAATGATGTAGTCAGAAGCCAGAAAGGAGGCAAATGATATCCAGAAAAATCCAATGGGAAGAGGAGCATTATGTTGCTGGCTCAGGGGCAAGCCACGCAGAGACTATGGGCTTGGTGTACTCTGCAAACCTAGAATCTCTCTGATGACTGTCACAGTCTGGCATTATACACTGCAATGACAGAAAGGTAGTAGCAAACTCAAATTTCTGCTGAAGAATCGTCTATGCATTGACAGTGCTACACCCAGACAAGTGGACACAGACAGCAGGGTCTGGGTGGAGAACACAGACCCTGAGAAAAACCAAAATTGCAGGTGCAGTCTCCTGTGAAGCATTCCAGCAAATGAATCAACCCAGAGACTCCTTCAGGGCAGCTATGATCAAGACTTTTCCATTTTCAAAGAACAATTAACTTAATCTACACTGCACTAACAACAAACAAATTCTGTCAGATATGGGCAAATGCATGTACAACATGCATGCAAGCTGTATGTGTGTGCCCACTTGCATCCTGTGCCTATGCAATACTGCTGACAGGCATTTACAGCTGTGCCCACACTAGGGCTAGGTCAGCTCTGGAATTAAACAGCTACATTTTAAGGCATTCCTAAACCAACATCAGCCAGTGCAATAGAGAAAATAAAGAAATAAATAACATATTGCACGTTGCCCCCATAGAAATAATTTCGTACCCTTTATGGTTTCATGAACACTTGATTCCTTCATATATAGAGTTCTACACGAAGTCTTTAATACAGTAAAAGCTAAAAAAGTAGCAGGTCAACTTAATTTACAGCTGCATTGAGGAGATATTAAAATTACACCTAGAAGAGCTATTTTATGCAAGTTTTAGAGACTTAAGAAGTTTCTTCCTTATTTCCTTTTGTATTCAAGGTTTCCACTGTGACTTTCACAGAAACAAGGAAGCGTAGCCCCAGAACTATGACTAACTGAAAAGATCAAACGTAAACGTCTTACAGGAGTTCATATAATGTTTCACTTGTGACTTCTCCACTGGAAGCACATCTATCTTGGCTCATACCAAATATACATCCTTATTCACTTCATACAATGTGCATATTGATAGAAAAGTAATGGAACAAAGTGATTGAGGAACAGCATATCTAAAGTTTCCAAAGAACTGAAAAAAACCTGCACTCATTGAAGCTAACTATGTATTTTAACAAAAAGGGAGAAAAGTACTACATTGAGTTGCTCAAAACTTTTTGGCTATGAAAATTTCTTGTGATTAATGTGATGCGATTGCAAAGACTTTCTATGAGGAGATGGTACATTGGGTAATTTTCTGCTATTCCACACAGAAAATTCTACTTAGAAAAGGTTTTCAATGCAAGTTCAAATCAGTCTTTTGAAAGCAAATTGCTTTATTCTTAGATACAAAATACCATTTCACATTAAAACATCATAAAGAGTCCCACAGAAACTTGCGTGTTTTCAAGTCAGCTCTTCCCTCAAAAACCAAAGGGTGTTTGTTCCTCAGTGTTTTGCTAAGAGAGTGAACCTTGAAACCTCTCTAAGGTCTTAATACTATATCTGCATATAGACAGAAAGCTCTGGCAGTAGTTGAACAAAACCTCAAGCATTAAATACTAACATTTCAAGATATGCCTAGCAGATAAGTTCAATATATATAAAACAAGATCAACACAGAATGATCCTCGCAATGCAGTCCTCACACAGGCAAAGTCCAGAATCATTTCAGTTTATTTTTATTGGGTGTAATTTATAATATGCCCAGACTCACTACTTATTTCCTCAAGGCTTCACAGTCAAAGTGCTGCTCTTTTGATAGTCTATCCCACATGTTTATTAAAGTAGATATAACAGAGTGAAAGGGAAACATAAAACTGACAAAGGATCATTTTTAGTTTCAGGGCAATTTTATATGCCCTGAAATTTTATATGCCATCTCTTAGAACTTCAATTTATGGCTTTCCTTAATGGAGCCTTTCAGGGTCGATTTTAATGTGTTAAGTGGAAATTCCACTGGTTTGTTACTGCAATGCTTTCTTCATGGCTGGTCTACTCTCATACATCACCTAAGTCTGACTTATTTATACAGACAGACATTCACTGAATGGACAGGGAACTTCTTAAGACTAGCTGCTTTCACTTGCATTCTTCCTGAATTAAAATGTGGTTTTCTTTCATTGCCTTTTTGGCCTGACATTTCTCCAGCGTTCCACAAACCTGAAGAAGACTGAAGTTACCATAAGGGGTTTTTTCCCCTTTTTTAAGTCAGGAATAGAGATTTCCTCCCAAGAGTCACATGAGAGCTGTGCCTTACAAACGTCACAAGAGCATCAGCCTGCAACCCCAACCTGACTGCTCCTTCAAAGGAAAGGGTAACAAAAGCCAGGAGAGCAACAGTGCCTTCAAGCATACTAGCTGTGGCATCTGCAGGACCTTGAGGTCTGTCAGCAGGTTTAAGTGTTGCTTGTGTTTCTCCTCACCAGCGTGGTCAGGACTTCAAGAATTTGGGCTATGTTAACCATTTGACTGGTCATTTACCTGAGCTTCTAAAATCTAGATGGGTTTAATTTAGACAGAGCGCAGTAATAACACCTGAAGCTCTTAATGAAAGGCCTGCTGTCATCATCCAAGTCATTCCAGCTTGAAGCTTGCTCCCCTTCTCTTGCAGTAAGCACATCTTCATGACTTTATATTACAGAGCTCACAACCAGCCACATCCTCCGCTCTGGAAAAGGCTTCCCAGGGTGAAGTACAGAATCAGAATGACAGAATCACAGAATGGTAAGGTCGGAGAGGACCATCAGTGGGGTCATCTGGTCCAGCCTCGCTGCTCAACCATTGCACAGGACTGCATCCAGAGAAAGTTCCTGAATATCTCCAGTGAGGGAGACTCCACAACCTCTCCATGCAGTCTTGAGCTAGGACAGCCCACCATGCCACCCTCACAGCAGAGAGACCCAATGGGTAACACAGGCATCAGCTCAGCCCCTCCAGACCTGGCAAAGGCCCAGCATTTGGTACAACCATGTTGGCCCTAAGCGCATACGAAGGTCAAGCACCAAACAAGAAATGCCTGTTGATGTGACTGTTAATTAGAGGAGTATGTATATAAACACATCTTCCCGTGTGTGTCTCCATGCCCAAGGATGTACTTATGTGATAGGAATCTTGCTGGTTCTCCGGAGACATTCCTCCATCCCAGCCACACATCACTGATGAAGGAAACTGGGTATCAGGAAACTCTGGCACTACGTGAGATAGGGCAAGTAAGTTAAAAGGTGCAGGTGTTACCAAGAACAACATGTTCTTTGGAAAACAATTGTAATTTGGAAGCCTTTTTTTCTGTCCACAGTATCCTCAACAGAAAAAAAAACAAAAAAGAATCACAAAACTAACCAACCAAACATAAAAACCCACACAAAATAAATCAAACAAAAAAAACCCCTCAAAAATAATTCAACCAGCAAGTACTGAAGGCAAACCCTGCTCACCTTATTCCTGTAAAACACTTCTGAACATCGAGAAATTAAATACCTCATTTGGCGTCATGTCAGCAAGAGAAGGATCCTTCTGGCTACCTGGGAAGAGTAAGACCAACGGGAAGCCACCTGCTATGAGGGAAATCGTGTCTGCCAGTACATCCTGCCAGCCCTGCTACCAGCTCTGTCCTTCCAGGCTGTTTTGCAGGGACTAAAGCCCAAAGTCTGCATAAACAGATTAAACTTTCACTGTCTGAGTTAAAACCACTAGCTTAAAGCAGCCTCATAAGATACATGCTGGATAACACTAAACCTCTCTAGCATCTTCATCTTCACACAGCTGCCTCTTGCTTCCCTTGCAGAATCAGAGCCAGTGGCAGTTAAAACACGTCAGGATGGTAAATCATCCTAGAAATAGCAATTATTGAAATAACTCAGACAAAAGTGGAAAAATGTTATTCCCATGGTATAGTTTGCCATACTCTCCCATAACCACTTGATTATGTTGAAAGCCAAACAGGTACTGCACCAGCTGTATATGCCTACGGCAAATGGAACATAAAACTTAACTAATGGCCCTATTTCCCCGAAAGGACACATGAGGCTGATAAATATTCCCAAGACGTCATTTTATCTGTTGGATCAAATCAGGTAAATTGTGCCTCCTTTGTAAGAAAAGAATTTATATTCTGATAACAGCTTTTTAAAAAGAAAATTTTTTACATTTTCTTTTAATGTTATGATATATTTCTAACTTTCTGATGCTTGGAAAAAGGATCCTGTTTTTCAGGTACTTACACCAAAGCAGGAATTCACCATTTTTAGCATGCCATTAAAGTGAACAGAAGCTGTTTACACAGACGCACGCGCACACACAGAAGTTACCCACCTGTGTGCTGCCTTGAAGCAGCCTCACTGCTCAAATACAGGTCATCTGTAGAAGAAAATATCCCAGAGCAGTGAGGAATAAATGTAACCACAGTTTTCGTTTTGATGACTTCTAGAACTGTGCCAACAAACATGACTTCCAACAGTTCGTGAAAAAGCTGCACATCATTTTTAGAAGGAGTGTGCTGTATGTTAATCATTTCTAATCAGAGACAGTTTCTCCACGTCTACTTTTCTGGCTCATTTCCTTACAATTAAAAATTCAATTTTACCCAATAGCTACAATACAGATGTGCTGCTTTGACAGTGACCGCCTGTGTTTTGCCCTCAGCACATGCACAACGAAATTTGTAACCAGTTCAGTAGTTCAAGTTCTAGACAGTTCAAATTAAAGCCAGACTGTAACAGAAGTTTGTGCAGTAGCAGGAGTCGGAAATTCATGTTTGCCAAAGAGTTATGTGGAAATTATGCCCCTTAATTGAATTTATGTGAAGGAACAAACTTAACTCTACAGCAAGGCCGTATCTAGTGTTGAAGCAATCTGAAGAACTAGTCACAGTTGATTAAATCTTTTGTAGAGCAAGTTCGTTAAGTTATGTTCTCAAGAAAAGTATGTTTTGACAGCTAAATGGATGGTGAACAAACCAATTCTGTCTTTTCCCAACTTCTCCTGCAAGCAAAGTTAGGTAAAAACTTTGGTGTCCTCGTTCATTACTCAGTGTTGCTGGACTCTCAGATGCTGCAAGATGCTGTATGCCATAATTTCAATGAACGCTCTCTCTCCCAGAAGTGTAAGGCTGGATCATTAATCATCTTAGAAAGTACAGAGACAAGGTCTCATAGAGCAGCTTTCCTGGTCCTGCAAAATAGCAGCCAATGGATATTTATTTAAGAGCATGAAGGAGGCTCACAACACACCTTCCAACAAGTGGCGTGAGTGGCAAGTAGCACTCCATGCTTTCTATATACCTTGTAGCTTCTCATGGACTTCTCTAGCCCAAATCAGCCATGTCTCACCTTGAACATCTTTAAACTCCCTCCCTGCTTGCAGAGACACTCCTCAAGGCATGTACCAAATGCTGCCATTCCCCTGATGCCATTCCTTCCCATCTCTATAACAAGCTTTGTGCTCCTGCCAGAACAAGACTATTCCTCCTATTCAAAGTCCTAGCTCTTTCCCAATCTGCCATAACAGTACGATGGTCTCCCTGATTGCTCTAAGAAAAGATGTCCTGGCAAAGACCCTCAGAGCAGACACACCTTATGCTGACAGCAGTACTTTTCTCTGCTCAACATAGCTTTGGGTCTGAAGAGGTGACACAGTTGAGCCAAGTGAAGCCCACTTCACACCAGCTACAGTTGCTGTAGTGACACCAGTGGGGGTAGGAGAGCAGAATCTCACCTCCACCCACCATGTCAAGGCCAGCAAAGCTGTGTTCTATGGGCTACTCACAAACTGTACACTATAAATAGTTAAATTTATATTATTGTAGTACCACTACAATCCCTTCTCCACTAACTATTTTTCTGAAATGCTTGAAGAATTGTTTCAGACTTGGAAAGCCAGAGTTTCGTATGCAGTACTGGGACAGCTTTTTTCCCCATCACATTTTGTTCACTGATGCTATTGCTCTCTTGAACTACTGTTTCCTCCAATTTCCCTTCTATTGAAGTAGCTGTACCAATTCTAACAAGTAGCCATGGCAACATAATTTTACAGAATAAACTACAAAATAATCCTATGATCAGAAATCTAAATTAGAAAAATGGAATGGAAATAATGTGTTCTTAAAACCTGGAATTAGATGCCTACTGGAAAGGGTTACAAATAGATGTGGTAAACTCTCCAACACTTACAAACTCTGAATGAACAAAAGTACGTGCTATACTTAAAGCCAAATTTACAGATACCTTACTAACAAGAGAAGTTCCACACCATGTATTATAAAAACAGTGAGATTAAGAGAGTAAAAAAAAAAAAATCATTTCTATCTTACACCTGAAACTATCAACTTATTTGGATCAGCACCTGTCCCAAACCCAAACTGTTTTGAATTACAGACACTCCTCATCAGCTCTCTCAGGACAGATATGCAGTGATCATTTTTGACCCAAACCCAGTATGCAGCAGGGATGAGGAAAGGCCAGTGCCTCTGGCATCACCTTTGTGAAAATGCCTTCTTGGAAGAGTGGAACTCATCTCAAAAGAAAAGGCATCTGCCATGGGAAAATGAAGACACAAACACTGTTTCATTAACCACAGCAAAAGCCTTCAGCTTTCCATTTTACTCTAATGGTTTAAAGATTCTTCAAAGAGTTATACCAAGATTTCAATTTAATATTCCACAAAGGAAGTACTGCTGGGATTTTAAAACAGGCTTTTTTCTTTTCTAATGATACTTAACACGTATAATCTGCATGTGCAATTGAATCCCAGATCTCTAGACATTTAATCTTCTGACATCCTTAAGGAGATGGCAGTAAGTTACTTCTATAGGGCTTAGTATACGATTTCCAAGGTGGGTAAGTTGACAGGGCACCCTGCACTTGGTCCAAATAAATCCAGGAATTGTGTTGCCCACAACTGCCTTATTTTCTTTACAGTAACTGAGAAAGAGGACTCATATGAGAATTACTGCAAAGAGGATGTACTGATTTTTGTCTGTGAAAGGTGATACAGATTGCCTGGACTGCTAAATTAGCCTGTAATCTAATCTAATCAAAGAAAGACACATCAAGTGTTGCCACTCAAGCTTCCCCATCAGCTGCAAGTAGCTAAAACAATCAAAACTGAGATTCTCAGGAATTGCATAGACCTGGAACTCTTGAGAATAAGATTACCTGTTCCTTTCCCTTTCAATTTCACTTTTAAACTGATGTGCGCCAAGAGCAGCTACACAGGCTATGAAATAGGGTATAGCCTCTAAATACAAAGCATTTCCCTAACTGCATATTTGCTGCACACACATACAAAAAAAGACTGTTTTCTCCATTCTTTATACTCAAAGTATAAAGAATAACTACACATACAATTTGCAATCACTGAGATTTACAGCCCTGACCTGACTGTAGTAAGTAATGTCACATATGCATTTTGTAAGCACCCTGTGCCTCATTTTTCCTCTATACTTGCAAGAGACACAGTTTTTGGATTAATATTATATTTTGTTAACACTAGAAATCTCCTGTTGACCCTACTGAAAGAAACACAAAAACACAGATAAGATAGAAAACTAAAGCCAACAAGCTGCCCATGCCTATTTTATATTATTTCAACATGTAATTCAAACAGGCAGAATTGCTTTGCTTCACCCCCAAAAAAAATTTAAAAGGGTGGGAAGGGGAGAATCCTTGCAATTCTTACAGAAATATTGTCTGGAAAATAATACATGTTACTACAGTACAAACTGCATCATGCATATTCTTACATTGCTTTAAAGCTGTGTATTACTCCCAAGAAGGCTACAGAAGATAACTATAGTCTACTGTCCATATGCTAAAAATCACTATGTAGGGGGTGGCCTCCCTGTGGGAAATTTATGCAACCCCAAAAAGGCTGCCAAAGCCACTTCTCCAGGGACCTTGCAACTGTGTTAACAGGGAAGCACTGAAAACCAATAAAAACTCTAGCAACACTAAGAAGATGCTCCTTTTCCCACTACACACCTTCCACCACGAACATCACTAGCTCGTCCACACACATTAAGTTAGGAAAAAATACCCTGCAGACAGATAACAAATAACACTAATGTGGGGGGTTTATCTTCACATCTCAGTAAAGCACAGGCTACTTCAGTTTTTCATTTTTTCACCAAACATAGAGAATACAAGTAAAGCACAACCAGTTCGGTTAGAGAGCATGCCAAGGGACTGCTCTCATCTAGGATGCTTTGATAAAAACAAACACCTTTTGTGTCTTGAGAGTCACTTGAATGTAATGTGCTTTACACAGCACAAGAGGGGTTGCTTGATTTTCCAAAGTGCTTATTTAAGAAGTCCAAATTAACAGAAGCACAGGGAAATTATATGTATAAACAATAGCTGCCATGGTTATTTTAGCTTCCTTCCACACCCGCAAATACGCACTGTACAAGGAGGCTGCCTCGTCTCTCATGTCAGGAAATTCTTTCTGCTTCTGAATGCTGGTGAGAAGCTCCATCCTTCTGTACTGAACACCTGAGAAGCCATCCAGGGCTGACAAGCTCAACACCAGTCCCTGCTCACTCTGCCTGCTTTGCTCCCCCACACCCATGCCCAAGCTGTGACAGAAAGCTCACAGGAAATTAAACCTGCAAGCAGAAGCAGTTCACCCCTGCAGACAAGGAGACAGCAATATTTCTAAGGGCTCAAGTCCTTTCCTCACCATCACCTCCCTCCCCTCTTGACCCTTCTGCCTTACAGCTTCTCTTATGGCAGTATCGCCTATTATCTTATTTCCCTTCCTGGCCAACCCCACACCTATAAGAAGGAACTTTAGCTTAATAGGTGGACTATACAAGTAAAGACTGATGTCCTTCAGGGATGGAAAATGAGAAGACAGAACAACCCAGCATGGCTATTAAATTTGTTAGAGTAGGATCTCTCCTATGAGGCTTTACAGCTGTGCCCCGCCTCCCCTCACCAGCACAAATACTGCAGCTATGTCAGCCCTAACCCCTCAGCAAATCTCTATTTCCACCAGCTCAGAGACAGAGATCAATGCAGCAAAAGGGGCAAGTGTTAAAACGAAGCATTCTCTCATCCCTTCTCTTTGCAGACCTTTCTCCTCCCACCACCCATCCCGGTGCCAGCCCTGCCTCCCATACAGGGTGCATAGGTCTGCAGAGGGATTTTCTGCTCCCTTCCTCCCTGCACAGGAATGCAGGAGAGACTACAGTTTAGTGCTGAGCTGGTAAATGCCTCATTTCACTGAGCAAGCGATTCTAGGCAGGACACTATATAACAGGCAGACTCTGTCACTCTGATGGTTGGGTGTATTGAGCCACACTGACCACATCTTCCCTGCAATAACTTCTAGGAAATTTTCAACCATAAGACCCTTTCCAGGAATGCATAGTGCACTGGGCAATACTCAGAGCCCTGCTATCTGGGAAATATGCCTCTTGTGCTTCACACCTTGCCATGCCTTTGTAAATTCGGCTTTCCTGGACTGGAAGTCACATGCAAATCTCAGAAACTCCCCAAAAATGTAAATGGTGCACTTTGACGCTGGAAACACGTGCTGGCTTTGCTCTTTGAATTGGAGAAAGAGTCTAGAGAGGAGCTGCACACAGGTCTTGCCCTGCCCCAGCGCACACTGCTTTTTGCCATATACAACTCTCTAAGAAGTCAGGAAATGGCAAATTCCTATTGTCTGGAAAAAAAGGACAATCAAGTCTTGCCCTCTTGTACTTTCAAGGGTAAAAAGAAATTTTGGATTTCTCTTCCTTTAGTAATAAAAATACCATTTTAGACTGTGCTACTAAAGAATGAGCAACAAATTGGGCAACAGTATCACAGAGAATTGTTTTAAACTGCCTGTTTACACAAGCCATTCACGTAGAGTGGGTCCCTGCTGAAGGGAGCAGCGCTCTCGGGGCAACTTTTAATTCTACATAAGGCTGACTACTGAAATATGCTCTCGATTTACAAATTACAAAATCAATCGTGGAAACAGCTACTGAGGCACATCAGCCTTCACGGAGCAAAGAAATGCGAGACAGCTGCGATGTCAAAAGGAGTGAAGGCGAGTGCTGAGTACACACTGAAACGGCTTCGTCTTCACTCCTAAACAGGAAGAAAACTGATGTGTTTTAAAGACTCATACAGCACCAGTGTGCTCAGGTGTTGTTACTGCAGGCACTAACAGAGGGAGGCAGACTTACAAGCACTGTATACTCATTAGATCACAGCAAAGCTCAAACATTATTACCCGGTCTCCACCCCAGGAAGTCCCTTAAACTGCATAAACAAACCAGTGACAAAATTTAGATGCAACAGCCTCAATTCAGACCCCACAGAGAAGTTCGTATTAAGACTTCACAGGTATCTTTGTGAACTATGCAGCTGCAGTGCGGGAGGACGAGAGGCGCTTTGGTCCCGCGGGGAGCGCGGGGCTCACAGGGAGGAAACACAACTGCCCTCGCCTTCCTAAATCCTCACGGGGCACGAACTCCTCCGCACTTTTCACTATCACGCGGACAACCCAACAGTTTCTCAGCACACGCTACTGAAGAATGCATTTTATCACCTTCCCTCCCCTTCAAACTTTTCCTGTAACATTATGCCATAGTTGGTTGCTCACGGCTGATCCTCAGCTGCACCTCCCAGCCGCCAGCAGCACCTCCTTTGCTTCTCGGAATAACCACCAAAAACACGCACGTGAAAAAACGTGCGGTACCGAAAGGGCTACAAGCACAGTAAGGTGGGAGCGCCCGTGGCTCGGAGGAAAGCGATGGCACAGGGGAAGGCAACACCGCAGCATGCTTCAAATGCCATTGACCTCCGGTTAAATGAACTTCTGGGCAAATATGTAATCACTTTATCAAACACGCGCCAAGGGCATTTCTGAAGCTGTTCGTTCTCTCAGGTGGAGCAAGTAAATTAGTCTCTGTGAGGAGACGGGGATCAAACGCCTGTGCACGCCTCTCTCCTCATGAACTTGCGGTCTTGGGAATGTGGCTCTGCTTCTTCTTACTCCCTCCCCACCATCCGTCCCGTTCTAGGGGGACACCCTCGCTTCACGTCTCCTCCACGCACACCAGCGTTTGCTCCTTTCTCTGGGCTCGGTTTGTAAGGCTACTTCTTACAAAACTGTTTCAGTCACCCCTGCGAAAGGAAAAGGCACTGCTTTGCAGGGATGGCTGATGTGTCCGTGAGGCACCACCAGCTTCATTTAAGCTGCTTTGCAGCCCCCACTGCCCTAATCGGGAGTGGGGTGGTGGAAGGCGAAACTGGACAGAGGGAGGTGTCGGGCGTTTCGAGGTAACTACGGAAAAGTCACTCAAGCCCTTCCTTTAATACCGGGGAGAACGGGGGGCCTTTACTTCTTTAACCCTTCCTCTCACGGTACCCAACTCCCCCCACCTTTCCCGGGCTGAAAAGATGCGAAAACGTCCAGACGGCAGATCCTGAAGATCGCTCACCCTGGAGGTGTGTGGAGGGGAGTGGTGTCGGCCAGGCTGCCACCGGGAGCTCAGAGCCCGGGAGCCGACCCGCCGCCGCGACCAGACGCGACAGCGGAGGCTCCACCGGGCGCGCCCGGACGGGGCTGTGGGGGCTGTGCTGGAGGATACGAGGGCGGAAAAGTTCAAGCCCAGCTCCGCGGCACCTCGCTCGCCCCTTCCCGAGGGGCCGCACCCGTAACTCGTGCCGTCGGGGGTCCCGGCGCGGCGCGGGGTAGAGAGTGTGAGCTCTCCCCGCTGGAAATACGCCCGGAGGAGCAGCAGGAGATGCGCGGCATTACCCCCTAACCCCCGGCTCGACTTCGCCGCCCCTTCGGCAGCCGAGCCGGCCCGCCCCAGAGCCTCCCGCTCTTGGGCGCACTGAGCCGGCCCGTCCCCGCTCCCCTACCTTCCAGCAGCACCTCCTTGCCGGCCCGTTTGAGCGCCTGCACCGCCTCGTCGTGAGTGGCATCCCGCAGGTCCGTGCCGTTGACGGCCAGGATGGCATCGCCCACGTAGAGGGCCTGGGTCTGGTCGGCTGCCAGTCCCTTGAAGATCTTGCTGATGAGGATGGGCATCTTGTTCTCCTTGCCTCCCTTGATGCTGATGCCCAGCCCGCCCATCTCCTGCTTCAGCACCTTCACGCACCGCTTCTTGTTGGAGACGGCCTCGGGCACCTGCTCGGGGGGGTCTGTGAAGGCGGTGCGCACCGCGGCCGCCCCCCCGCCGCCCTCGGCCCCGCGGCACGCCGTCCCATCGCCGCCCAGCCCGTTGTGGGCCGCGCCGTCGGGGCGCTCCTCGCCGCTCAGCACCAGCGCCTCGCCGCTCAAGTTGGCCAGCACTTTGTGCCAGCGCTCCCGCACCAAAACTTCCAGCCAGCCGCTGCGCTGCGCCCGGCCGCCCCCGCCGCCGCCCGCCGCCGCTACCGCCATCTTAGGAGCATGCTGGAAGCGCCGAGTGACGGCACCCCCGGCTCGGCACAGCGCGGCGGACCCGGACTTCAGCCGGGGGGCGGCGAGCTCCCGGCGCGGCGGGGAGGGGCGAGGAGCCGCGGCCGCCCCCCCGGGGCTGCGCCGGGGCGGGCGCACCTGGCGGCACCGCCCGCGGGGTGGGTGGGTGTGCCGGGCGAGGGTGTCCCGCCCCGGCCATGGGTGTCCCGCCCCTCCCGCGGGGACACGTCTCGGGACCCCCCTGGCTGAGCCGCGGGTCCTTTCGAGCTGGGGGTGTGATGGCACCCAGCGCTGGAGGGGCCCCGCCGGAGCGCCGGCAGCTGCCGTCTGCTGTGGGGTGTAGAGAGGAGTTGAAGGAAACCGGTGGCAGGGAAGAGATAAGGAAAACCCCCAACTCCTTTTTTTTTTTTTTCCACAGAGATTTTTTTTCTATAAAGTGGATTAAAACTAATAGGTAGCCCAAAGGTAGTTAAATTTCAACAGTATGAAAGTAAAATTCAAGTTGTTTCACGGCTTTGTGGGATGGAGATGTTAAGTGCTTATGACAGATACTTTTGCACGTTTTGAAACTGTTTTCTATGCCCTTTGACTACGAATTTTAAAGGCCCATGGAGTCCACATTTGTCATTTTGCAGCTTTTCCCATGCACCCTTCCCTCCTAGGAAGCAATAGGTGCCTGACAAGGGACTCAAAGATCCAGCTTAGGCACCAGAGAGGAGAAAGCTTTCACATTCCTGTTTGGAGATGTCCCCAGCAGGCCTGGAGGTGCTACCCCACAGCAATGTGACTCTACAGACACGAAGCACCTCCTGAACTGCCTTTGTTTCTGCTCCTTGCAGAGCAGCTCTGGCTTCTTCCTAAACTGGAATGAAAACTCCGGCAGTTCTGAACCATTTGGTGTATCCCAACTTTGGGAAGGTTGGGATAGCTAATGAAGTTATTAGTCCCAATCATTTTGGCCACATGAGTCATGTGGGTCTCTAAATACAGCATCTTGCTCCTCTCTGAAGTGATGCCATTAATTTCTGACTCCAAGGTTTTGCTTCCAGGTACTCACACATGCCCCAGATTAATGTGGGCTGGGCAATTTGGGATTCATCTTCTCAGCATGGGGTTGGACCTACATGTGGGATTCTCCCCAGAAAAGCTTGCCTTGGTTTAGTGGAGTCTGTCAGACCACGCTGCTCACACTGAGCTACACAGAACACATTCCCTTTCCTCCAAAGGACAGCAGAAGGAGGCCCCAATCCTCCTTCATCTGCAGCCTCACCCAGGCTGCACGCAGGTCCCTCCTCCCAGTAGGAATGCAACCCTGCACCTAGGGAGAGCGGGAATCCACAGGCAATGGGTTATTCAAGGATAATGGGTGGGTGGAGAAAAAGCAGTCTGGAGAGAGGTCTCTTCATTTCTCATGTTAATTAATGCAAGGTGAAAAGCTATAATTAAGTTTTCAGGACTGTGAATCCAAAGTGAAAAGAAGCATGTCCCGTTAAACCTGAACAAGGCATCCTTTTCTCCAGCTAATTCCTCACTACCTGATTTAGGTAGCTCATGTATAACACTCTGGATGTTTGGGTTGGTGGTTTTTTTTAGATACCATTCCCAGGTGCCAAACATAGTTAATGAATGTGCTTGCTCAGTTGCAGCAGCTTCAGGTAGGTGAGAGAAGGATGGGAGGGAAAAGACAGGCTTGCAAAAATTGAATGCTACAATGCCAGTTGTCATAGCACTCATATTCCTGCATAGCTCCAAGCCCAAGTGACCAGGCCAAGTTATAAAATCAGGCACCTCTGCTTGGTAAATTGGCTCTTACCAGTTATTTAATGTTTCTTCTTTATGAATTACTAAAGGATCAGTGCTGCTTCTAATGGGAATGTATCTTTTTAACATAGTTTCAGAAAATTCATAAGGAAAGGATATTCAGATGTTTGTGTCCTGTTGTGAAAAGGTAATAGAGAAAGGAAAGTTAATGTTTAATGCCTCACACTTCTTCCACACACTGTGCGTTTGGGCCGTGTTTACTGAGTGTGTCTGGTTCTCCAGTGGGGATCCTGTGGAACTGCCTGGTGTAGACAATTGCACTGCATGTATCCGAGAGCTGTGCTTGTTCCAGCTATTTTCCTTTCCTATTCCAGCAGAGGTAAATAATAAAGTTTCCTAAGGCCAGCATCTGATATATGGGTACCCCGTACAAAAAAGGCTTTGTAGCAGTCTCCATTGCTTCCTCTTCCCCCTTCCTGCCCACCTTGGAGCTATAAGAAAAGAGAGGTGATGTTTTAATCTTGAAAATAGAAGTAGAAAGAAGATAGTATAAGAGATGCTAAGGCACAGATCCAAGGCAAACAGTGTCCCAGATCATCTCCCCTCCTGGAGACAGTGCAATTGATACCTGATGTCTGTGCTTCTCTGTCCTAGGAGTGCAGGCTTGTAATTGTGTTTGTGTATCCTGAGTCTTTGTGTACCCCAAGAGCAACTTCTGGCTGCTGAACTACGTGTGAGAAAGAAAAGGTGCCTTGAGACTTCTCTGCTGGTACCCCTGGCAACATTACTATCCCCAGCCCTGCCTCAGGTCTGCCAGTCACACCTGCAGGGGTAGTTTCTGAAATTCAGGTTCATGCAGCAGGAGCAGAAACAGAAGATAAAAACAGGTGTTTAATTGGGTTTGCAGCTATTGGATGCTCAGGTTTGCAACAAATAAAACTGTTACTTCAAAGTCAGCTGCTGGTCCCTAATAGTTTCCAAGGCATAGCAGAGTGCAATCTCCTAATTTCAGCTGCAAGCTTCTCCTGGCTATGTTTCTGACATCATCTATAAATATCCACACTACAATTGCAGTGTTCAGTGAGACTCTTTGCAAGGAAGCTGGGATGCATGGTGGGATTGGCAGAGGACTCAGTACTTCCAAGCTCCCATCTCTAGTCACCAGAAAGGCTTTCAGCACAGACAAAGCTTAGCAAAAGTCTCTCTCCATCAGTTGTCCTTCTGAAAGAGTCTGCTGTGAAAAGCAGAGCCTTTCAAAAAAGTCAAATAATCATCTTTTGATGTTTGTATTTTAGCAGTGTGTAAAAGCTTGAACTAGATTAGTGTCCTTTCTCATATTGTATAAACAAATTGTTAGGCAAGATAATGCTAATAGCTGCTATTGACCTGGAGGGGCCTGTGGGCTCAGCTAAAGTCAAGGGGCCAAATGGAAGAAGCGATTCAGCGAACTGGAAGAAGTCAGTGCATTGGAAAACACAGCAATGGCTTCCCGGGGCAAGGAGCACCGAGGCATGTCCAGGTCATAAAGGGCAGCAGTGATGTCTGAGGTGTCCAAGCAAGGTGAAGGGATGTGGGATCTGTGCATGCATGCAAGAACAGAAATACAAGAAGAACCATGAAGAAAGGGTTGTGAGTGTGGCACTGAGGATGTTCTTCAGGCTCAGCTTTACTGGAGAGGCTACTGGAGATAGAATGAGGACCCTGCCTGTTCATGGGCTTTTTCCCCCTGTTTTCAGGCAAAGAGGTCAGTGTTCACATATTATATAAATAAACTGTCCTCCTGATAGCAAAATCATTGCAAAGCCTCATATGCAAGCTCACCACTCACACAGTGGTGCAGGGAACACAGCTCCCACTCCCATCACAGGCAGAGAAGGTAAGGACACAAGAGAGCCTTTCTATAGCCATGGCTTCTTTATGACTGTCTGTGCTTTTCTATAGCAGAGATGTAATTTTTGAAGGACTTTTGGGACATGCTCAAACCCTTCTAGTGTCTTTTTTTCTTTCTTTTTGCATTATTAGTGTTGCAACAATAGCTCAAAGCCAGCTCAGCTGAAATTCCTTTACGTTGGAAACAACAGGGTTGTGATCCTTGAACATGTTTCAGATGATAGAAGTTGGAAGAAATCAGGTCTGGATAATGACGTTCCCATTTTGTTACCCTGACACCGACCAGCTCAGCAGACGGATCTAGACAGGAAGGAAGTCCAGTGTCAGAAGGCCAGTACTGGAAACCCGACAAAAAATGAGAAAGCTGGAAAGGAGTCCAGTTCCTCCAGTGATCCCAAACACTGTTCAGCAGCCAAGTTTAAGTTCCTTTCTGAGGAACATGCCTGAACTACTAATTCCCCCATGGCAGCCCCTCCTATGTCTATGCAGGATGGGATGCAGCAGGGCAAGCTCCAGCCCTGATGCGGATGTCCCTGTTGCACAGTGGGGGGACCTCTCACTTGGCCAGGGTCATGCCTTCCAAAAGGCATTGCTGGTGGAGGGCAGGCAGTCCCACTAATCCTCACGAGCTATCCACCCTTTCTCAGTGTTAAGGGAGCCTGTTGGCTTTAAAGTCAGCATTGACCAATCATTGCTCATTGGTGCTGGTGGGGTTATGAAGATGTCAAGAGTGCCTGAAGATCTTCATAACCTGGAGGCTGCATTATGACTTATTTTCCAAATTACAGAAGCATTGTTTTTCTTTTCCTGGTTTGAAGCTATCCAGGTTTTTCCACACATCATGGTATTTAGAAATAAAATGAATGCATAGCTGCTTGCCAACAAACGCTTTATGCATTCAGTTTTTCAAAGCAGGAACCTACTTGTGTGCACATGAAAGAAGTATCTGTGTGAAATCTGTATGTGCATCTACCTAAGTCACATGTTAACTAGGTAAACTGAGAAAATGTTCCCACAGCCAGGGAGTTATGGGCCAGGCTGCAAACGAACCTATCCCTTCTGCAAATACAACTCTGGCACAAGTGAATGCAGAAGCTGGTGCCAGGCAGCGTTCAGGTTTCTTGTGCGCTCACATCTGGGGCTGTTTCCTGATACAGTTAAGAAGACTTTTAAAAAAGACAAGCTCAAGCTCAGAACTCTAGAAAGTTTTACCTTGACTTCAAGCAATTTTATGAAAGAACTAAATCAAAAAAATCTGAAAATAAAGGTTCATATAATAGTGTTGACACTACAGCAGAGTTTGTCCTGTTTTGGTGTCCTGCACTTGCTTTGCAGATCTCTCTCAATGCATTAGTTTCTTAACTTTTTCATTCCAAGTTACTTTGATCTTGCAGTTTCTTGAATTGGTTTTTTATCTCTTGCATACCTATCTCCCCCCCGCTCCCTAAGCTAAGCCCAAGATGTTTTAAATGCCAAGGTGAGAGGTTTGCATTGCAGCAATTCTTGAACATATAATAAATAATGAAAAAGGTGGTGGAACCCTAGATATCATCCAACATGTTTCAGCTCTGGTTTTCATTTTCATCAGAAGCAGATTAATCTGTTTGGGTGTCAAAGCAACAAAAGCATTTTTTACTATCCTGTTCTTTCTTGGTCTTAACCTATGGTTTTTTAATGTTGTAGGGGTGAGATATGTTGTGCGTTACAACGTGTGGTCCTGACCCCACAGTCCAATGACTTCATGCCCTTGTCCTCAACCTGTCAAATCCTGTGCATTCCTGCAAGTCTCACTTGGAGGTGTCCTGCTTTCCACTCTGCTGCTGCCATGGTGTCTGTGAAACACACTGTCCACGAGGTCTTTGGACTTTTCCTGTCCTGGGATCTCCTGTGGTATTCACTGCTCGGGTGTCCCCAGGTATCTGTTCCTGCAGCGTGCTGCTGACAGCAGGAGAGAAGCTGGCTGCTGTGCAGGTGCCAGAACTGTTTGTTTCCTTTGTGCAAAGTAGTTCAGCTAGAAAAGCTAGTTTGCTCCTTCTGTAGCCTAGAGCTCCAGCTGTACCCTGTCACAGGTGAACTAAGGTCATTTTCCTCCTTTCCATGCAATTCCCAGGGTCATAAATCAATCTGTTACGATGGTGAAAAACAGCAATGGATTGCTCAGACAGAAGGGAAACGAAGAGAGGAGTTTGCAATTTGGAAACAGACTATTCTCCAAGATTGGTCCTGCAGAGATTATGCTGAGCTCATGCTATGACTTCAGCACAAGTTTGCCTCCCAAGAGCATCCCCCAGCCCAAGAGAGGAAAACAGCATGGTCCTGCTGGTTACCAAAGGAGAAGGGCTCTCTAGGACTCCTTCAGGACCTTAGCAAGGCTCCCCTACCTGCCTGCCCTCATGGAAGCAGCAACTTGATACTCCAGGCAGGAGAGATGTCCCAATTCTGTGTTCTCCAGAAGCACCTTGCTTTCTCATTGCCATCACAAGAGAAGGCAGAGAGGTCAGACAGCTCCTCCAAGCTCTGCACTGTGAATATGCAGTGAATGTGAGCTGCAAACCAGCAGTTGGGACTTTGCTCCCTCCCATGACAGGGCAGAACCTCATCAGAGAGGAAGTAGCGGATTTTCCAAGAAATGGTTGTGATGTACAGAAAGCCTGCTCCATCAAGGAATAAGAGAGTACAGAAGTATTACTGGAATGCTAGAAATAATAGTGCTCACCTCCAGGTCCTCTGTAATACTATTATATTATTTTGCATGTGCACGTGCCATTTTCACTTTTGTTTGTTTGTTTCACTTTTGAGCTCTGCAATGACTTAGTTCTATCTCTTGTTTCACACAATATCTGTGCTAGTTCTCTTCTCACAGCATTGTAAATCAAATGTAAGTCCAGGGAGGGCAATGGAAAACTGATCTCAGAGAAATAAGAATCAGCCTCGCTGTATTTTTGATTCTTGGATGTTTCTCCTGTGCTCCAGAAATAAGACACAGAGTCCTTACAGTTAATTAAGATGGGAACCATCACATTCAGGGGACTAATGACAATGCACTTCTTTGCCCAGATCAAATTATAAGGCAGGTCTAGGAGGGAAATGTTGAAAGTGTGTTCTTATTTTAGTGTAATCAGTCTGAGTTAGTGTTCCATGGGCAGGAACCTCCTGAAAGAAAAATAAGGTCAGACCCAAGCGAGGCAGGGAAGGTGTGTGAGGCAGGGCAGGAGCAGATCCTGTACACACAATAGATACCTTCACTGCTAAGACTGTAAAATGACCAAAGTTCTTTGCTAAATCAGGTATTTCTGTTGGAAGTAAAACCACTGTATTTACAAATCATAGACAAAGTTGATTTAAATTTCACTTTGAGAAACTGTGAAGGTATTTGACACTGAAATCTAAGTGAGATTGGTTCTGTGACATTAAAGCATCCTTTATTAATCCCACCTGTTGCACAATGCATTCTTGGACAGATGTTTGAGCCCTTTGCCCATCTGCCTGAAAGATTCCTTAAGCAAATTTTTTTGATTGTTGTTTGGTTGTGGATTGTCTTTATGTCAGTATTTTTTCATGTATAAGCCCTGGCCTGCAAGTTCTGAAAGCCAGTGTTGAACTGCCTGGCCATGGACAAATCCTTATTTTTTGTCCTAGTTCCCTATCAACTAATTGATAAAAGAATACTGGATTTCTTTTTAAAGTACTTTAATTTTCTTTAATGGAAATTATGATATGAGCTCACAATGACATTTCTCAATATTCAGGGTGAAATTAAGAGTTGAGAAAGTCACAGAGGATGCAGGAGCCTCTAGATGTTATCTCTTCCTCACCACCCTGTACTGCCAAACCACATCCCCATCAGCTTTTCCATCCTGTGCACACTCTTGGTAGTGTGATAAGGACACAGGCTGCCCTACCCTACCCTAACCTACCTTACCTTATCCATTCTGTGTACCTTTCACTGTCACTGCTTCTGCCCAAAGAGCGTACCTAGATGTAAAGCTCTTGGTGTTGGAGCTTTCTGATACATCACTGATACAGGTAACATACTAACCAGATCTGGTTTTGTATATTTAACCCAGAACTAATATCTAATCCAGAATTAAAAATCATATTTAGTATGGAACATGCTGACTAATTTTCTGTCAGAGTGGAATAGACTGAATCCTTTTTAAAATTAGTATTATAGTGAAAGTGAATTTTTTGCATCTTTTTATAAGAATTTTGGTCTTTAAGTAGGAGATATTAGTTAGATTGTGCAAAACACACTAAATGGAAAACATAGTTTCAAAGGCTGGGTGGTTTTTGAAATATTGGGGTTTCGTTTAGTATTTATATAGTATAAATTAAAAATAGTTTGTTAAAATGAGAGTAGTAATAGCAATTGCATAATGTATTTAACAACTGGTGGGATAGTCATCACAGTTATTTAGCCAAGTATACTTCCTCTGGGAATCTGGTTCTACCATACATAATGAGAAAAAACACAGGGGGGAGAAGGGGGTGATTTTAGCAGAATGTGTTTCTTCGTGCTAATGCAAATACAGAACAACTTTCTCACTAGATTTGAACTGAGACAAATAAGCGTGAGCCTCTGAAATACAGCACCAAGAACACACAGGAGGGTAGCTCTGGACCACTTCCCAGTTGCCTACAGCAGTGCTTCTCTTTTTTTTCTGGGTGGGAATCCATTATTAAAACATAACAATAAAAGCACGATTGATGAACATTTAATATAAGAGTAAAAATGCCTTCATGATAACAGTGATAAACTTGTATAATTGGAGTGTGTGCTTGGCCAGGGAACACAAAATTCCTAAAGATAGTACTGTTTTGAGCCTGTGGGAATGAGTTTGGTTTTTTTATCCAGACTCTTTAATGTTGTTTCAAGGCTGGGATAGAATAAATGTAGGGAACTGCAACCAGCAGAGCTGGGAGCAGTCTGGAAAAACAACTCTAGCCTCGTGAAAGAGCCTACATAGTGATCGGTAGCACCAATCCAGGGCAGTGGAGGTTGAATTCATGGAGCACAGATCTGGAGAAGGTCTTGCAATGGGAAATACACCATGTGCTGCAGAATGAAGATCCACTTGTTGGTGGGCAGTTTAATATGTGACTCCTGCTAGTCTTTCACAGCTGTCCCCTGCCCTATCTGAAGGTAGCAGCTACATCTTACTGAAAACCAACATTATTTGGTAGCAGGATTATTTTATTTATTTTTTTTTTACATTTTGTTCATATAATACTGTATTCCAATTCCATTTACTGCCAGGAAACTCTCTTGGCCCACTGTTGGCAGCAGCTGCAAAATCAGTGTGAACAGTCATATATCTGAACAGCTGTAAATGTTCACCAGGGTTTGTAAGAACCAGACATCCCCAGGCCCAAAAGACCCAAGACTTACAGACTTTTGTGTACCCTTTTGCAGACAGTCTGGCAGCTCTGAGCGTTCATCCCTCCCTGACATTTGCGAGACTCTCACAATCTCTGGTGCAGTGATGGACAAGAAGGTCTAGATGGGGATAACTGTAGAGCTCTAAGGCTTCAAACCTTGCACATCTGCACAACAAATGTGAAACATCTGTTGTCTCATGGAGAGTGTTTGTTTCCTTAAGAAAATCCCTTAACTTATTGGGGTCTTGGCTTAGGGTAACGCTCGCGCGGGAAATCACGTCTCTTGGATGTGATGTTTGGCTCACTATCCACGTGGCAAATGGAGTGGCTATTGTGAGGGTCCCTGCAACAGTGTCTTCTGACATATCAGAGACTCCCTGAACCACCATCCTGCTTTGTTGGGATTGGGGTCCTACATGACCTGCTACAGATTATCTTAAACCATGAGCAAAACATCCCCTATCTGTCCTTACTATGTGCAGAAGGCTGTTCTGCATGATCATTTCTGAAACTTCAGGAACAATTTCTACTAAGTATTTAGAAGTAGCTATGTAAGTCTGTCAGTTCTGCAGCCATTACTTCTTAGTGGAGTCCCCAGCATGGGCAGATTTGTCATCCTATATACTAACGCATTGACACATCAAATAGTGCCTATAAAATGATCTAAGTAAAGCAAGAACTGCATGGAAGAATCTCTGGGCCTGTCAAAAAATTCCCACGTGGACTCCCACCTAATTCCTCCTGAAGGAATTAGACAAATTCTTTGCTGTGAGGGTGTCTGGAAGCTCAGGCAATCACCTTGCCTGATTAGTCCCTTCTGTCACCTCTGCAGAGACTAGTTGAGGGCTTTGGAACCACCCGGGGAACTAATGCCTTAGTGCACAGGGTGTGCACCCAGTGCAGCCCTGGCACCAGCAGCACTGTAGCTGTAACTATAGGTTTGAATATCTGTAAATTAAATTCCATAGCTCACTAACACACAAGGCTTCTGGCTCCATTGCAAAAGGCCTGGAAGTCCTGGCATTGTAAACTGCTTCTGAGTCCCAGATGAAGCCCTGGGATTAGAGCCAAAGACCCTGGAAGTGAAACATCACCTCTGCACTTTCTTTAAATCAGTTTTAGTGGTAAATTCAAGGCAAAAACTTCTGTTTCCATCATTTTGCTGCAGGATTTCCTTGGGGATTCTTTTTAAGACAAGGTGTGTTAAAGAATGAGTTAGGGAAGGGAGGGAGACTATGCATACATCTCACCTTCCTTCAGTGGGATGTGCCCTGCTGAACTGTGCCTGGTAGGCCACATGCTTATCTGCCCTTGCAGCAGTATCAGGAGACAAGATAGCAGACAGTCCTTCATGGGAGGGCTCAAGTTGTCTGTCACAGACAGTAGACATTTGTAGGTAGTCTAAGTCCATGTTTCAGGCTTGTCTTAAGGGTGCAAATTTAATCCATGTCCTGGTCACTGCACTACTTCTGGATTCTGTTTGAAATCCGACTTTGGTTGCGGCGAACTGCCATTGCATTTGGACACAGTTGATAGATACAACTATGTTGACTGTCCATCAACACTGTTTATGACATGGATCTAATCCACCTCCCACTGAAGTACATTGTAAGATTCCCACCCACATAATGGATTTGATAGAGGTCCCATGAAAACAGTAGGATTAAAAAAATGTGCAGCATTAGAGGCAGAAGTCATAATAGCTCCATACAGAATTATGCCCTGCCCTTTTCCAGTGCTCCATCAGATAAAAGCACACTCGTTGCCACACACAAGCAACCTCCTTTGTTGTATCTGCAGTTCTGTACTGTAAATCCTGCAGTGCTAAAATTAATTAAAAGGGAGATGCATATTTACTGTCAATAAGAGAATAAGACTGTTCATTATAGATAAAAAAACTGCTTCAAATCTTCAAGAACGCCATGGGAAAGCTGGAAGGTTAAGGCTATAAAAGAAATTAAGTGATCAAGGAATATTGGTTTCATGAACCTGTGTTGTTTCATGATACTCGTAATTCAGAACAGAATGTAGTTAGTCAGATGTGATTAACTTCTTCTGAGATCTGACATATTACTCTCTTTTGCAGCAAGAACCAAGTAGCCAATTAACAGAAACGTGCCATTACCTGAAAGAATATGTTCTTCTGATTCTCCTCTGCTGCTGCCGAACAAGTGTCTTTTGTTCCTTGAGTAGAAGAGTAATATAAAGGGTTTTGCAGAGAATAATATAAAGAAGAATTAGGCCTTATATAACATTTTTGGCAGGAAAAGGACAATTTGGGGAAGGGTTTCATTAATGCCCTGATCTCTGCTGGAAGCTCAGCGGGAAGGAAGGGAAGAGCAGCAAACAATCAGACGTTTGTTAGGTGAAACGGGACCTGTGAGTGTATGAGAGGCTGTGCTTTCATTCAGACAATGCAGTAAAATAAACAGAGTGTGAAAGCAAGAGATGAAGGGGAAGTTAATTCTGTTCACATTTACAATATTTCAATGGCAATATTTTCTGAACAATGGTCTCTATTGATGCTACAAGTGCTTGCATATTGTGCCTGCTACTTGCTGAACAGACATGACACTATTCAAGCAGCTGTATTCTCTAACTGGAAAAGGGACGTTCCCAAAAATGATGAAAGGCTATATCTCATCCATGATGAAACTATTTGGAATCTAACTTATTTTGGTGCCTGAATTTTTCTTTTGCTCCTAATTGGGATCTCTTGGAAGATTTGTTCTCTCAAGTGGCAGAGCAGCTAGAGGCCAAACTCTAATAACTTTAAGTCTGATACTTCGGCATTGTGTCACGGGCTAGTGCTTATCAGAATAACAAAATAAACAGTAGTTTTGTCTACATTAGAAGGAGTTTGCTGTTATGAGCAGGCCATTTAGATATACATCTCCTTTGTCTTTATAAACTGTGTCTCCACTGAGAGGATTTGTATATCTACATGGTTGAACTGATTGGCAAACTTCCTCTGGTGCATACAAGGTCTCTGCACACTTTCTTATTCTAAGAAAGTACTTGGTCATGACAAAATACTTGGGAATTAAGGGGGGAAAGTAGGGAGAAAAAAAAAAAGAAAAAAAGTCCAATTTCCCATGAAATAACTTATTACTCCTGTTATTAAAGGACTTCCCATATACAGATGCACTGTTTGGGGGTATGAATTCTTCATGCTTTCAAACAACATAGTTCTTGCCAGCGAAAACTTTAGCTGTAAACAAGACAAACCCGTCCTGAATTCTGAGCCAAGTTCAACACCATCTTATGTCTTAAAGGCCAATTTTTACCCCATTTGGCTACAAAGGCAAATTTACATTACTGCTGTGCATTCTTTGTGTTTGCTTGCTTGCTGTCTGTACACCAAGCTGTCTGATTTTCTCAGCGTTTTTTGCTAAAATCAGCCCCTCCCTGTCCACAGGGACAGCTGGCTGCTGTAAGCAGGCCCAGGTGCTGGCTGACATCTGGAGAAACTCTGCATCACTTTTAATTTGGGATCTAAAAATCACTGACCAGAGCTCCAGCATCTTCCCTCATCCCTTCATTTTGATACAGCCCAGCCCTCTTTGATTTTGAAACTGTTGCCTCTAATGTTTTGGGTCCCTAGGGGGCTTACACAAGCTCCTTGGAATCTGGTCCCATGGCAGAGCTGCACTGGTCATTTAACCCTTGAGAGACTCAGCAGGGAAGGACAGGAAAACTTAGAAAGAATTTTCTTGACTACAGAAACATTGTTCTTGAATTATGTCAAATCAATGGTAATCCTCCTACCATCCCTTCCAGTTTATAATCTGATCATCATTTTTTCTGTCTGTATCTTAAAAATTTACCTCATTTTCGTGGTCCATTCCTATTCTGAAATAACACTTTATCTTTTAAAGTCCTCTCCTCAAGCACAGTCCTCTGTGTAGCTCCCCTGGAAAAGCACTATAGCAATAAGAGAGCGGGTGGTAAGGCTTCGGGAGACATGTCATGTTGCTGCAGATGAAAACCTAAAAATTAAGAGGAATAACTCTCATTTTCCACCTTCACTGTGACTTTTTCATCATCTTTAATCAGTAATATATTTTATACTGCTTTAGATTTTCAACTAGATCCTCACAACAACCATAGGGATTAGTTACAGAGATATTATTATCTCTGAACTAGATGGAAAGAAATGATCTTGTAGCAAGAGGACACCTCTACAAACCAAAAAGATATTGCTTTGATTCAGAGAGGCCTGATTCTGCGGACTAGTAATTTAATTTCCATGCTTCAATTTCTCCATCGTATTGAAACAGGAACACTGATATTCATCTGCCGTGGAGGGGCATTCTGATGAGGATGAGCAGGGTAGTGCAGGGCTTTTACAGTGGGAAGCACGAGCACAAAATAAAATTTAAGAGATGAAGAAAAATAGCAGGTGCAGAAAGGCTGAGCAACTTTCTAAGGTCTGTGCAGCGAAGCATCTGTGGAGGCAGGACCAGAAAGTAGGAGCTGCCAGCTGCTGTTTCTATAGCAAGCAGCTTCTGGTTGAAACAATGGACTCTAGAGAATAAAAGCTGAGGGGTTTTTTTTCACCTGGTTTGTTATTTTCTAGTTATTATTACAGATTGTGCCCTACCTAGGACCACAACCCTCGGCTGTGTGGCTGGTGACATTTTGCAGTGGTGGATGCCATGGTTAGTGAAATGCCTTTTAGTGAAGTGAAAGGAATATCGCTCCTTGACCTTTTGGTTGAGACTTCTGTCCTAGACTATTGCGTATGTTAGTCAAAAGACAGTCACATGCTTCTTTTCCCCTTTTTCATACTTTTACAGGCCAGAAAACCCTGCAACCTCCAAGTGATAAAATAATTTAATTAAATGCTCTGAAGGGGTCACTTCTTGCGTGACTAAACCAGAATCAGGAAAGGCTCTAACTTTCACAAGAAGTTGAAGAGAAGGGAAGGACAGACTGAAAGGTAGGACAGAGAAGGTTACTAGTGGTCTTCCACTAGCAGATGTTCTGAGGGAATACGGAGGTGCTGGGCTGGACCCAGTGCCGTGTCTCCCCAAAATGCCTTTGCAGCCTGAACTCTGAGCCTTGGTTTTGCAGCTTGTGCACCGAGTTCAGCATTAAGTCTAGTCAAGGCCAACTATATCCTCTGATGCTGAAGGCAGCAGCCTCTGCTTCTGCTGCTTGCAATAGATGAAACTTTTTGGAGAAATTCTCCCTTGTTTTTTTGGTTTTTTTTTTGTTTTTTTTGTTTGTTTGTTTGTTTGTTTGGTTTTGTTGTTTTGTTTGTTTGTTTGTTTTTTATTTTCTTCCTTTATTTTCTTTTATTTCAGATTCAGATCACTGTTCTGTTCAGTGATATTCCCTTTTTTTCTCTTCGTAAAAAAAGGCATTGGATACATGTATCTTCTATAATAAATTCAGAGGGTTTAAGGATATTGGATAAGCTGGAGTTTTGCACAGTTTTGTACTGCAGTTTGTGCTGCCACAGCCTTAAACTACTCCAGTGTCTGTGCTGAATATATCCTCATTTTTTGCTCTTAAATCCCAGTCAGCACTGAGATAAACTGCTGCATGTAAAAGGCAGGTGTGTTAGTGCCACCCTGATTTCCCATCTGAGTTGCCTGTACAGGGATACAAGTTTAATCACTGGCATTTTTATGATTTCTCAGTAGGATTTTGGAAGCCTGTGTTTGGCTGGGTTTAATCGGGAGGCTCCAGGTGGCTGCTATCACTCAGACCATGTACTTTTCACGGCCATTTCTGTGAAGAGATTTTTGTGTGTGGAGGGCGTGTGAGAAAGCCTGCAGCCTGAGCTTACAGACAGGACTTGTTTAATTGTGGCTCTTATTCACGTTAGTGACAAAAATCAAATCAAAGTTTTCCAGTCAGAAAAGGAATCAGTATCACATATCTTAGGTGATCAAGGGCAGAGCTTGAATTTCAGAAATAAATGTTCAGTCTGCAAGCAGCTCACAAGCTTGAATGTGCTCAAACAAGTTTTCTTAGACCAGCTCTTTAAATAGCCTTTGGTAGACAACAAACATAAACACTGCTGCCTGTTTGCAGAAAAGAAACTTGTCTAAATTTCCCTGCTTATTTTTTTGCTGTGAGATGGTCACCAAGAAGTACTCTTCCTTCACTTCCAGTTTGTTTTCTTTATCAAAAATATATGCTTTATGTGGTCACTTTCAATGTATATCAGACCAGAGATCATTCAAATGACCTTTTAATGCTTCTAGATGGTATCCTGAAGATATAATATGACAGCTAAGGAAGCTCATGTCTTCTGTGAAAACTGGGAAAAAAACAGTTTTTCTCCCAAAGGCTTATACACAGCTGATACTGATTTTTCAAAGGTTTGCTCTGAATTTGTTTGAACTGTGTTTGTTGAGACTGAAGAGTAGAAAGACAGTAATAGGAACAAAATTACACTAGTAATTCAACTAGTAATTCAATTTTCTCCTTCACCTCAATAGGCAAAGTCTCGTAGTTTCTGAAATATATTCAGTCCTGAAGGACAAAATGGGGAGCTGGAAAAGACCTAGGATGCCGAGTGGCTGCATAGGAATATTGACAGTGGTTGTGAATTTTCTGAACTCTTTTATGTCTCAGAGTTTGCACTTCCAAAGTGAAGACAAATTATTCACTGCTCCACAGGTGTTTCAATAAGTCACTTCATTGATGAAAGGATTTGCAATTAAGCTCATGCTAAAGCACTCATTAACCATAACACCTTTATCTCTTTAATTACAGGAATGGGAGATGACTATCAACTGTATGAGTTAATCATTGAAAAGTGTCTGTCATTAATTCCTCACTGGGAGCTAAAGCTTGCAGGGGCAGTCTACTCAGCTGAAGCCCTCAATGAGGACAACGTGAACTTTGACAGAGAGGGTTGAATGGAAGCGAATGGGTGTTTTGCCTGAGTTAAGAAATAAATGCATTTTGTTGTGGTTCAGACTTTTCACTTCCCCTTAATGCTGTACAAAATCCTGTCAGTCAGACCTTGCTGCTGCTGGGAGCTTTTGCAGCACAGCCATTATACACCTTATAGTGTATAGCAATTTCCATAAGCAAAATGTCCTTTCACTCATCTAGCCAGCAGCACACTTTCCTGACTTTTCACACTTCCCAGTGAACATCCCCTCTGCACAGGCAATCCCAGCATGGAAAAGGGGTTTGACTTGCAGCTCCTCTGTTCTGTTTATTACCCACTACTGGTTGTCCAGGTTGGCAGTGATGAGATTGATGAGAGAAGTACCAGGATAGTCAAAAAGGACTTCAAGGCACTGGGTCACCTGGTTACAGGGAGAGGAGCATAGGTGGTGTTCTCCTTAATTCCATTGGTAGAAGGAATGAATATTGAAAGGAACTGGAAAACCCATGTGAACAACAAGTGACTTAAATTCCACTGGTGCCATAAGTGGAATTTTGGTTTTTTTGGTCATGGGCTGGTTTATACCGCACCAGGTCTGCTGGAGAAAGGTGAGGTTTACCTATCTAAAAGGGAGAAAATTATTCTAGCCTGTGACTTGGCAGGGCTGATTGAGAGGGCTTTAAACTAGGTTTGATGGGAGGAGATGAGACTCAGCTCTCTAGGGATGAGCGCAGAGAAGGGGACAGGAACGAAAGAAAAGCTAGGGCTGCTCTGGCTCAAAGAGAGGGATAAATCCTGAACAGGCACCTTATGGTCAGGACTGTGCCCAGCAAGCCTGCACGCAGCCTGCTTCTTGATCATGCCTGACCATGGCCCCTCCTTGGTTACCTTGGTGACAACATGATTGTCTCCAGCTGAGAGGGTGGATAGCGGTGGAGAGAGCTGGTAGGGCTGCTTCCACAGTTACCCTGAAGAGATTACCCAAATTAATAGTAGGGCTTTTATAACTTCAGCAGGGTAAGATTATTGTTTTTGAGCTCTTTAGAAGTCGGGGAAGCTGCTGAGAAACATGGTATGGGGACACATGGTAGTATTGCTGCTGGACAGGGATAGTGTGATTTTTCATCCCTTTCTCACACAGGACAAGGCCATAATTTTCTGTTTAAAGGCAAATGGCAGACACTGTTATTATCACATCAGCAGATTGTTCAGTTATTACTGTTTGCATTGCAGAAGCCTCCTGAGGCTCAAACTATGTTGGAACACCTATGTGCTATGTACAGGACATACTTTTAGGGAGACTGTCCCTGCCTGGAAGAGCTTCTGAACAGACAAAGCTGATCATAATTCACTACAGCAATGAATAAATGCTTGGTTTACCCAAAGTTGTAACTCAGGAAGCCCTTGTGGAGCTGTAAATCATTTTAAGGACAGACTCATTACTGAAGCAAGGTGGAGACACAGCAGAGCTGATCAGCTGATGTTTTGGTTTTGAGTCTAGGAAGAAAACATGGTATTTGCCCAAAACAATCTACATTAAATGAGGCAGTAGGAGTGTCAATTCCACGTGTTAAGAAAGCAGACCGGTCATGAGAGGCTTAAGGATTTTTGTACACTTCTTTGCTAATGATCCCTTTAATTACTTACTTAAGTCATCTGGAATGAAAACACCAGCAAACTCTTGTAAAGAAGAAAGGTTTTGTAATGCTGTGTGATATGTATGGATTTAGGGCTCTGTGGATTAAATTTGGCAATTTTGAGCATGCAAAGTTACTAATCCACACTTTGCCTATAAAAAATAAAAAGCAGCAGTGAGGCAGGCGGATGCCCTGAGGACGGCTGGGGAATTCCACACATGCCTGTCTTTTGCAACTCCCATCCAGGGAGCAAACATTATCATCCATGTTGCAATAGGTACAGGCAGACCAAAGAGACACACTTGCAGCAAAACATAGGTGCTTTTATCAGGTCCTTCTCCATGTTTTCACCTCATGGTTATTTTTCTTGACATTGTTCTTCCAGTTTCCTGGTGTTTTAAAGTATGTATTTGTCACATTTAATTCTATTTTCCTGTAATAGCTTCATCCACAGAGAATTCTCTTAGAAAACAGCCCAGAGATTTTTCTGTTTCTTCTTATGCCTTTATTTTCCCCACATCTGTTATTACATCATTTATATGGATTACATCTATATAATTTTAGCTTTTATGTCAAACTTATAATGCCACAGTCAGGCTGTCAAAATGGCTAAGTCCTGAGGATTTTATTCAGGCAGAATTTCCACTGAATTGTCTGTGATTGTGTCAATAAGTTGAATGTTGTAATATTTCCAGTAGGTAGGAAAAATAACATAAGAATAGAGCATCAGTAATAAATAATTTTAGAGGCCAGTAAATGGAATAATTTTGTGCAGTTTTCACAAGGTTAGAAATGAACTTAGAAATATAGGAATCTTAAATTTAGGTTTAATTATAAACCCTTGCCCACACTTTTTGTTTCATAATTCTACTGCTTATTGTCAACTTTCATTTAATACAGAATTTAATAAATTCTGTATTTTTTTTCCTGGATCTCAATGATAAATCCTGGAATCTTGTATCAAATATTTAGTTAGCTTAAGTTTCTTGTTTGTACTTCAGTTGCCTTTTGAAGATCACTGGACTCCACCCTCCTGTACTTATTCTGTCTTTCTGTCTGCCCAGCCGCCCTCCACCTGTGGCTTGCCTAGCCCTAAATCCCACCCAGCACTCAGTATTTGAGATTTGGGAAATTTGTGTACCAAAGCATAAGAAGAAGCAGGAGGATTATGCTAGATTTACAGAACCCTTGTAACTATTGTTGCGTATTTGAAGATCCTGCCATTGATCTGCAAGATTCTGCAGTATCTACAGGTAACAAGTCAATGTTTCTGGAAAATGTGATTTTTTTCTCTCCCTTTCCCTTGTCTCTCTCTCCCTTCTTCTTCCTCATTCCCTCTATTTCTCTGAGTGGGAATTATTTGTTTAAATTAACTCAGCAAATCGAGAACAGATTAGGGATACTCATAGACCTATACCCCAAAAGTAATCAAATGGAATAAAGGCAATTCCAGATTTTATTTTTCTTGCTCAATCTCCGCCTATCTCCCTGTTTTCATGTGTGATTAACCTACCAAACTTTTTGAGTTCTTTCTCAGAGCCCTCCCCCTAGACTTAGCTAGAATAATAATTAGTAGCAAAGTGTGAAGTTTGTCAGAGGACGAATTACACCAGAATTGCTGCCAGACTGTCCACAATACCTTTATTCAAAAGTCACACTTCATAAAGCAAGTGAGGTATGATATTAGGGTTTATCCAAAAACCAAGATGTGGGTAGGTTTCATGGTTAACATGACTGTTGTGTGACATCCTATTTTTCTGGTAAGCCCTCTGACCACCTGGCTGCTGAGTGTTACAGAGGACAACGTCTTCTCCAGCTTTTAAAAGAGCGTGGTAACCTCCAGTGCTATCTGCATGCAGGCTGGGATATGGGAGAACAACACCCAGTGGGGCTTTTTAGGAGAAATTCCTGGTTGATGGACTATAGTGAGAGCAGGTTCTGGGCTGCCTTGGACAGTGGAATCCCATCCCCGTGCAGATTTAGGAGGAGGTATCAGCTAGGCCTAAGGGACTAGTGCTCTAGGTCCCACCTCTGAATATCTCTCCACATCTCATTCCTGTAGCCTCAGTTAGTTATTGAACTTGGTCCTAGAATGTCCATGAGAAGGCGGATTGTTTATAAAAGCAGTTATAAATTACAGGAGATTAGAACAGGCTTATGAACACCTGTGGGAAAGTACATCACACCAGTGGGATTTGAACTGATGAAGAAATGAACATAGGCATGCTGGGTTGATTGGCTCCTTTTTAATGTCCACATACAAGTAGGTGTTACTGACAACATTAAAAGAACCTGGCTAGGTCAAGATTTAGTGGAGTAGCAAATCCTTTAAGACTTGGGGTCAGATGCAGCTCAGATTGGCACACCAGGTGATCCCACTCCATGTCAATGGTATGAAATAGCTGGATTTCACCCTTAATATATCTTAGCATTGTTTGCTGCTAGGGGATACGAGCTGTTAAATAACTTCTGTGAGGCACTCATCCTCTCAAGAGACAGAAGCTGAGGAGGGCTCCAAATTTCAGATTAACCTGCCAGAAACATTTTCCCTAAACACGTCCCACAGCAGGCAAATCTCCCACTGCTGGGATGGTGCTGTTCTAGTGACTCCTAGGATAAAACAAAGAAACCGAAGGGAAAAGAAGAAAGGAGAATTACACCGAAAGACAGATGGACTACAGCTTTCCCTATCCTTTTTGGAGAGGAATAGTGAGATGATAGAAAAGACGAAAAGGAGAGTTGCCGGCAGCGTCATTGCTCTCGGGACACAGGCACGTGATCCCTTGCAGCTTGATACCACTTCCCTGCTAGGCAGGGGACAAGTTGCAGAACAGGACTAAGTGCTGCAAAGAGCTTTCCTGTCTGGCACTGCAATTAATTGTGTAATTTGTGGCTGTTTGCACAGGCACACTCTATCCACTAGTCTCTGCACACTCATTTGTTAATAGGGGTCATTGGGCAGGGTTATTTCCCATTACATGTCATCTTTGCTGTCTCTCTAACTCATATTTCTTCTACTGTGTTGGCATCCACTGTGTGACACTTCAACATCAAGGGCAGTCATTTCCTTTGATACCAGAGGAACCCACTCCAATGAGCAGCCAGGATGAATTATCAGTCTGGAGAGCTTCAAATGGATCATAATCAAGCTTCAAAATCCAGGGCCCTCATTTCTCACAGTTAGACTATTCTGACACTTGTTCAGATGGTCATTTCAGAGACCATCTCTAATCATTTAGGTAAGAACAAGACTGTTACATTCACTTTATACTAATAAATAAAATCCTCCATGAGTAGGTGAGTGAGTTACAGCAGCAGATGATTAAACACACATCATTCCTATCCATATATGAAATTGAGACTTTGGAGGTTAAAACTGTGACCCATTTAAATACTTTGGTGGTTTGCAGTCTAGACTTTTGGCGTTTATTATTTTGCAGAGATTGAGACAAAATGGGGGCCAGGATACCATAAGCAGGGATAGATCCCATCAGGGTCTCAAGTAAAAATGCTACTTCACATTAATATACACAAAGCCCCTTCTTCTGCCTCTTAAAAGTTTGTGTTTATGATTTCTGCCATGTTTATTGGTGATAAATTATAACAAAAATAGCCTATGAGTTTATATTTAGGTGCTTCCATAAGGATCTGCTAGGCTAAATTTGTCTGTGGCAGGTTACTTTATTTGGCCATTTGGCCCTGAGAGGCACATCCCTCATACTTTCTCAGCAACTCAATTTTTTAGGTCTTACAAGAAAGGAAAGAGTTAAAATCTCCTTAGAAGAGGATATAGAGAGAACTTGGCCATATTGATCACCATAACTGGTCTACTCTGGCCTCAAATCGGGAGGCCTGGAGACACGCCATCTATAACGCAGCTGTCTCCTTCGAGAACACACGCAGGATCACTCTCGAAGAAAAAAGGCAGCGCAGAAAGAACCGTAAATTGCAGAATACACCATCTAAGGAGTCTTTCTGCTGTGCCTTTTGCAATCAGATATGTCTGTCACGTATTGGCCTCATAAGCCACCAACGTGCCTGTAGCAAATGTGGATAGAGCCTTCCCAAATCTTCGTTCGCGAAGCCTAGCCATGATGATTTGCCTCACTTTTCCTGAAAAGGAACAGAAAAGAGTAACAAGTTCTCTTTTTGCTGCAAGTGCTTTGTTGCCCTTGCTAATACTTTTAGTCAAGCAACCTTAAGGTATTGTATAACTAGGGACAGGACACACCATCAGTGGGTGCTTAACTTTTTTGTATCCAGTTAATAGCCAGGCAAACTGAAGCAGTGCTGGGAGGTGAAAGACAGCCACCACCCAAGTTTTCTGACTCCTTTGTGTGTTGTCACTATGCTAGTGTTTTCATTTTCAGAAATTAATATATTCTCTGTTTGAGGCACTTCATGCCTCAAATGTATAAACAATTCTATAAAAGGGTCAATTCTTTAAAACTGTAAAGAATCATCTAGGTGAAAAATGAAAAGACATTTAAAAATGCAGATTGATATTAAGAAATACTAGAAAAAATCCACAGAGATTCTTTCTTGTTTTGAAGATTTGGTATCTCTGGGCACGTTACTATGATGTTTACAAAAAAAAAGTTTGAAACTAGTGGGCACAAGCTTCATGAAAAATTATCCTACTCCTAAAGTTTAGGAGAAAAGCCATCCAGCAATATCCCTGCAAAATGTAAGGGTTGCCTGCCACACGGCTGAGAAGAGATTGGTGCTGACAGCACAGAAATTACAGCACATGGGTACCTGCTCCAGATGCTCTTCCTTTATTGTTCAACACTGAGTCTTTGTATATTGTCATATGCATTGGAGTGGCCCTAAACTGGAACATACAACTCACATAACCAGCTGGATAAGTGCAGTAAAGACAATGGTGCACTCCAAGTTAAATTTGCAATAATTAAGCTGAATGTCAGACTTAGACCCATGTTTCAAATAGGTTGAGTCACTCTTCCTCCTCTTGAGCTTGATCTTGGAGTGGCTTTTGAAGGGCTTGGTGAATTTATGGCAAGGAGCCTCCTCAAGGTGCTTAAGGAAGGTCAACTCTCCGGGTCTGTGTATATTTTTTATCACCATAAATCACAGAAGTGCAGAATCACAGAATATGCCAAGTTGGAAGGGACTCACAAGGATCATTGAGTACAGCTCCCGGCCCTGCACAGGACCATCCCCAAGAGTCACACCATGTGCCCAAGAGTATCATCCAAATGCCTCTTGAACTCTGTCAGGCTTAGTGCTCTGACCACTTCCCTGGGGAGCCTGTTCCAACATCCAACCACCCTCTGCGTAAAGAACCTTTTTCTAATATCCAACCTGAAACTCCCCTGACACAACTTCAGGCCATTCCCTTGGGTCATCACAGAGAAGAGATCAGTGCCTGCCCCTCCTCTTCCCCTCATGAGGAAGTTGTAACTGCAATGAGGTCTCCCCTTTAGTCTCCTCTTCTCCAGGCTGAACAGACCAAGTGATCTCAGCCGCTCCTCATATGGCTTCCCCTAAAGGCTTCCCCTTCACCATCTTTGCTGCCCTGCTTTGGACACTCTCTAAGAGCTTAATATCTTATATTGTGGTGCCCAAAACTGCCACAATATTCAAGGTGAGGCTGCCCCAGTATAGAGCAGAGTGGGACAATCCCCTCCCTCTCTCAGCTGGTGATGCTCTGCCTGATGGCTCCCCAGGACATGGTTGGCCCTCCTGGCTGCCAGGGCACTGCTGACTCATATTCAATTTGCTGTCAACCAGGACCCCCAGGTCCCTTTCTGTCGCACTGCTTTCCAGCATCTCATTCCCCAGTCTTTACAAACATCCAGGGTTGCCCCATTCCAGGTGCAGAATCTGACACTTCCCCTTGTTGAACTTCATAGGGTTGGTGATTGTCTAGTTCTCTAATTAGTGGAGGTCTCTTTGCAGGGCCTCCCTGCCTTCAGGGGAGTCAACAGCTCCTTCCAGTTTTGTATCACCTGCAAACTTGCTCAACATCCCTTTCAGTCCTACATCCAAGTCATTTATGAAGATGTTGAAGAGCACAGGGCCCAAGACGGAGCCCTGTGGAACCCCACTAGTGACAGGTCACCACTCTGATGTTCCCCCAGTCACTATTACCCTCTGTGCTTGACCCGTGAGCCAATTGCTCACCCACAGCATGATGTGTTTATCCAGCTGTGGGCTGGATATTTTGTCCAGAAGGATCCTGTGAGAGACAGTATCAAAAGTTTTGCTGAAATCCAGAAAGATTACACTAACTGGCTTCCCTTGATCAGCTAGCTGGGTTGCCTTGTCATAAAAAAAAATTGTTTTCATAAACAGGACTTTCCCCTCATGAAGGTGGGCTGGCTGTGACCAATGACTGCATTGTCTTTCAGGTGTTTTTCAATACTTCCCAGAGTAATCTTCTTCATAACTTTACCGGACACTGGTGAGACTGATAGGCCTGTAGTTTCCAGGGTCCTCCTTCTTGCCCTTCTTGAAAATTGGGACATTTACCAGCTTCCAATCAGCTGGGACCTCTCTGGATTCCCAAGAGTGCTCAAAAATTGAGGCAGGTTTTGCAATGACATCAACCAGATCTTTGAGGTTTCTGGGATGAATCCTATCAGGCCCCATAGATTTAGGGATCAAACTGGAGCAGCAGATCCCACACAATTTCAGGCTTGGCACTACTGTGGTTATAGAGAAGGAGCTTTGGATCCTGATTGGGTTTCCTTTGCTGACAGCCTTTTCTGGCTGCCTCAGCAAGTGCCTGTGATACAGCCAACAAGAGTGCTGCTTCCCTGTCTCTGAGATCACCAAGTTTCAAATGGCTGATTGCCCCTAGCACTATAGTTTTCATCCAGATCATTTGTCCCTGCAAGAGGTTTAATTTATTGGAATTAATTTCATACAGCTGCTGGAATACATCAGAGTGCAGTGAGAGGGAGTTGAGCAAACTCAGCCGCCACGGTGCCTGTCGGGAGGGAAGCTGCCATCTGCCTCTGATGAGCTGCATTAAGGTTTTTTTCCCATGAAATCTGTGCATTTTGTTTCAGTCTCAGACACTTTTCCTCAAAGATACTCTCTTTAAGCAGCCAATGCCTGATGACAGTGGGCCTTGGTGTAATCACCGCTGGTAAAAATACAGTAAAGTTGCAGCTTAGATTTAAAGCTCACCTCTGTAGTAAGGAGGGAGAAAACCTGCTGCTAAAAGATAGCAGGTGGGATTATGTGGCCGCTTTAAAAGCTTCAGGCTCACTCTGCTGGGCCAAACCATTGTGGGTTCAGATCTCCACTGAACCTTGTGCAGTCATTTTCTCCAGGGCAGAGTTCTATGCGTTACACTACCTGATGGGAGACAGACAGTCTCCACCTGAGACACTCTGCGAGATACAAGGCAACAGAGAATCTCACTTCCAGCAGTAGCTTTACCCTGTTCTCTCAGCATTTGAGTATTTGTTGTTTATTTTGTCTTTTCTGATCTACCCCAAAATTAAAGTTGTGCTAGTTCAGCTCAAAGCAGTGCAAACATATGTAACTGCAGAGTTGGGAGCCCTGTGCATGCACTGAGTTCTCAGGTACACGAAGCCTTGGCTCAGGAAGGCTCAAGCCTCTTCCCACATTGCTCAAATGGTGAGGTCAGATGAACAGTTTGAAAACATATGGTGGTCCTGCCTGTGAGCTCTGCTCCGCTGAGTGACAGCATGATATTGCTAAGCCACTGCAGGATAAAGTGTCTTTGCTGAAGGCTTTGCTGGGATCAGCAGCTTTGAGGATGGGAAACCCAACAGTTGTTCAGCACTGTGCTGTCAGAGCAGAAGTGACTGTTTAACCATGCTACAATCAAATAGATTAGATTAAGGTCCCTTCCAACCCAAGCCATTCTATGTTTCTGGAAATAGAAATATATATATTTCTGTTTTCTCAGCTACAGAGCTGTTTGCAAGGCTTGAGCTTTAACGGGTACAATGTTATGTAGGCTTTAGATATCTTGCAGGGAGAGGGAAAATTGTCACTCGTGTTTATGTAGAGTTCAGCACATGGAGTCCTAACATAAAGGGGGTATCTAGATACCACAGCAATTTACATGGTAAATAATAGAAATGCAATATCCTACCAAGATTAATAGTAATGAAGTAGAGGCAAAATGACCACTTCAATGATATGATAATAGCATTTTGTGACTTACAGACATTGTAGTTCAACAAATAGGTAGTCAGTTGTAAAACAGCGTAATCAGGCATCAGAGTGCTTATTCCAGTGTATTTTTATAGTGGCCTTGGATCGCTATAAAGTGCATTTGTACTTCAGTCAGCAGGAGGAAAAGGTCCAGTGCATCCTTAGATTGTGACAGCATTTCTCTGTGTTTCTCTGCTTTCCTTGTTGAGATGCAAGTCCTGTTTGTGCATTTCAGGGCATGTGGATAGCACTGAGATTAGAAAGAAGTTAGGTGTGTTTTGTTTTTCCCTGCAAAATGGAATCAAGAGCATAGTAGCATAGGAAGGGGAGGGACCTTGTGTGCTTCTGTGTCCAGTCTTGTGCAGCTACAGGCTGTCGTTTTAGTTGTTTTGGATCCCCACTTCCTTAATGAGTAGAATCCTGCTTCTAATTTCCAGCCTAAATCTATTCATGGACAGATAGTTCATAACCATTTGGTCTTCTGCCAACATATGCTTTTCATTAAATAGCTTTTTCCCTCCACTGGGTATTAACTTCCTGATGTATTTATACAGTGTGATCATGTAATATTTGTCTCTATTTGGTCAAGCTTTTCTAGGTCCACTGATACTGTTAAATTTTGGTTACCTAATATGTGAAATAGTTGGAGGTCTTATGGAGGAAGATGTTACTCAGTTCTCTAATGGCCATACCGTGGGGACATCTAAGGAGCTGTGACATGGTAAAAAGGATACAGTTCACATACCCATCTACTGAGCCTCAATGGGTACTCAAAAATGTGCCCCAACCTCAGGATATGGGTTTGGAGACCAAAATCCTGTAACAGAGACTGGAAAGAAACTTCCACCTCTGGAGAAACAAGCATTTTTGCAAAGCTCTATCAGAGAGGATAGATTTCCTACTTGATGTTCCCTTCCTGGAAATGTGGTTTACCTCATATCTGCAGGTTTGTATTTGTCACTGTGGAGCCTGTCTGAAGGAAGATACTCTTGTGCAGCATCCTGCCTTCCTGTGTCTGCATGGAATATGCCAAGACTTATTAAATGAGTATTTCTTGGACGGTAGCTTTTCCTTCATTGTGTGGCTGGCTGGTATGCACAGATAAGGTAATCACTGGTACCACTGCGAGGGAAAACAAAACTACTGCAAAGCAGGAAGACTGGAAATCTACTTTCTATTCTTGGTAATTTCTGTTGGTATAGTGGCTCATTCACTTGCTGCTGCCCTTTGGGAGAAAGCTCAGTGCTGGAACTGCTCACTTCAAATCCCTCAGTTATGGGACTGCCCATCTGATTGGCCCAAAAGTTGGAGCTAAACTAAACTCTGGTAAAAAGCAAACAAAAAACCAAAAAAAACCAAAAAAAGCAACAACCAAAAACACCCCCCCAAACACCAAAAAACAAAAGTAATACCCAACTGAGCATATTTTGCACAAGTAAATCCGTCCTCCTTTCATTTTTTCATAATCCTTTTCCTACCTATAATCCATTATTTTTCAGAAATGAAACTGGTCATTTACTTGCTGAGGACAATGATTTACAGAGGAAGGTCAGCTGAGCTGACAAGGTGGTGCCATGTACTGAATTTTGCACTCAGGAGAGTACAGAGTATGTCCCACTGTCCTGAAACAGAGGCACAAAATTTTCCTGGTGTCACAGAGACTTCAGGTTCCCAGTGGCATGAGTGGGAAAGGAATGAGCAGTAAAGGAGAGTGAATCAACAATAAGATGTCTTTATTCTGAATTTTTGTTTTGTCATTAGGGCTGTAGCTTCAAATAAATCAGCATATTTTGGTCACATTGTTTGTCTCTGTTGCTCTGCTGAGTCACACCAACCCTTCACTTTCCCTCCCAAAGCCTCCCATATACAAAGTTCTTCTGTACCTCACCCACAAGGCATGACTTTTTCTGGTTGCTTTCCTACACCAAATGCTTTGTGCCATCACCCATGAAAAGAAATACTGAAAACCCTGTGACCCTCAGGAGTTTCCATTTGTAGCTGTCTCATCTTTAAATCATTCCTTTTCTGCCTCGCCATTGCACATGAAGCATCTGAGAAAATAGTGGGAGCACTGGACAGTTGGTCAGCAGCCTTGATACCAGTATCCAGCCCTTCTGGCTGTGGAGGAAGAGACAGATGGTTTGCATGTGGTGTTTACAGCATTCTTTCAGGGACCTATCCCTGCCTCTGCAGAGGATGTGTTTGGGGATGCTCTGTAAGGCAGCTAGACACAGCATTGCATAGTCAAAACACAGGCCCTGTCCTCATGTGAGCAGGTATTCCCACATCAGGCTAAATTATACTTTGAAATACTTTGTTTGTCTCCTAGAGCCGTTGCATTCAGGACCTGTTCAGTGTTCAGGAAAGAAAGTCCTGCCAAGAGAAATGGTGGCAGGCATGACACAAGGAATGTGGGAAAGAGCAGCCATTCCACCACCACCTCTACACGGCAGGGAAAAGGGGCCAGCTTTGGTGGGAGGCATGCAGAGCAGTGAGGACTGGGTCCTGATGGAGGGGCTGGATTCAGGAAGAGCTGACTGGGGAGCAGATAAGGATAGACCTATCCCAGTGGGCATCTTAAACAACCCTAGCTCTACAATATCCAGCAGAGCTACCTTCTCCACAGTATCCCTTTCCCTTCACAGTCTGGGAATCAGCTCTGCTATCACTAATAAAATAAATTAGAGGGCTCTCTTGAGGATAAGGACCGCATATATTTATCCTTATGGCTGGGAAACACCAATTATTGCTACATGTCTGGGGAGCCTTTAGACAGCTTGGATTGTCCCAGTGCAGCCAGGAGAATGATTTTCCATGATATCTTCTTTGAGAAAGGGTGGGATGCCTGGAAGAGAAGGTAAAATGACATATCTTTGCAATGAACATGATATGAGTTTTCTGTTCTTCTGCTTTTGTCAGCCACATCATCCAAATATCAGCATTTGCACAACCAGATTGTCCCAGGAGCAGCAGAACTAATGGCAAATAATTTTCTAAGGGTTTGTCTTCTGAGGCCGAATTTCTGTTGCAATTGCTGATTTTCTGAAAGCAGCTGAGGTCACACTATTGTCTTTCTCTTGGTAGGCGTATTAACGAGGTCTCTCTCCTCTCTCTGATTACTTAGTACTTCTACAGAACTTGTCAGAAGCTTAATTATGTTGAGACCTTTATCCCTCTATTAAATTTGAATGTTGTAAGCCAAAAGATTCAAAAAATATTTCGGAGGAGCTGACTGTTCAACAAATTAATGACATAATTCAGGTGGAAATTGGGCCAAAAAAGCACTGAGGAATGAGGAGAAATTTAGCCAACTCACTAATGATGTTCATAATCATGGTTGGTCCCAGGTAGGAAAAGGAAAGTGGGATCTTTTGCATTAAAATTGCCCCAGCAAGGCAGAAAACACTTGAAAACCCTGTGCCTAAGTGTAAAAATGGTGTTTGCTGTTCAGTCACCATTCCTGTCTTCTCTGCAAAGCAAACTTCTTTCACTGCGTGTGTCAATTTGCCTTTGCCAGCGTGTGCCAGATTTTTTCTGGTCAGATCAGAAGCTCTCTGAGCAGGAGCTGTCTGTTGCTGTGTGTTTGTACAACACCTCTTATAATGAGAATTCCTTCTTGGTTCAAGCTGTTAGGCATTCCTATATCCCAGTAATATATACTAATAAATAATGAAAGTGGAGCAGAGCGACTATCAAGAAAGCTGAAGCTTGTTTAGCTGGATAAATGGCATTTCACTTCACTTCTGAGCAGGTTTTGAAAGCAAACTAAAATTTTTGTAACTTGTCAAGATCCATGTCATGGCCATCACTAACACTTAAAGCAGTGCAGAGCTCTCTTCCAGAGCCTGCGGAGCTACCTCAGCCACTCTAACAAAGATATTATGTACTGTGATAGATAGCCTTAGGTCCAATCTCTGATCATGACAGATAAGCAAAGGAAAAAGTGATCTGAAATAAGTTCATTTTAAAATATATTTATTCCTGTTGGGGTTTGCTAGTCTCTGCATGATGTGTAGGATCAGAGAAGTTAGCCTGACTTCTCCTTCTTGTGAAGCTGACTTCCTCAATTTAGCTTCACATTTTTTGACTACTTTAACTTCATTACCCCAGGTTACAAATAGTCCCACTACTGCTTTGTGGAAAATATTTTTCCATGCCATCACCTGCTTGTCTCTTCTTTGTGTTTATGTGTTTGTTATTGTAAATTTTCCTTTTTTTCCTGTAGGCTCCTGCTGTTAATGGAAGTCCTGTAGTGCAAGCGGAATGACGACTCCGTGTGTGTGTCTGAGGAGCTTGTATGCTGGGGGAGATATATGGCATGGCACAAGGCCAGGTTCCTTAGACTGTGCAGAAGTGCTTTAGGAAGGGCAGGGGGTGTTTCTGGTACACTGAGCTTCATGTCCTTGATCAGAGCGATAGGAGCTCAAACTGCTTCACTTCTCACCTGGTCTGTGCCACAAACTGCCCCCTTACAAGGGCTGTCTCTGGCAAACAGGGGTTTAAACTGTTAGTGCTGCAAAGAAGCATTATAAAAAGTGTTTGGAAAAAACTGTCTCATCTAAGGAGGGGCCCACCCTCCAAAGCTGGGGAACACTGGGTCAGCAGCTGTCTTGAAATGAGAGCAGCTCTGAGTCTTGAATAATTACAGCAGAGACCAGGCAGCTTTCAAGATCTCTTTTACCTCTCTGTGCCTGGTAACGTTGGATGTCCTGCGTTTTTGCATGGCTACTTAAAAGGACTGTTTAATAACCAACCTTTAAATATATCATATAATGAAGTAAAATATCTTTATTTTTCCTTAGTAACTTTAAGCATTTTCATGCAGCTATAAAATTACCTATTTTTAAATAGCTGCAACTTCGCGAATCTTTTTCTCATGTAAAGATTCAATTTTATTACACATATTTTAGTAGGATTTTCTACTTTCATTTAATATCCCACTGGTCTATTTTAAAACATTCCCTAGGCCTGAACACAAAGGCTAATACTTTACAAAGCTCCTTCTCTATTCCCAGTGAATGAACTTCTTGCCAAGCAAGCAAGTGCTTCACAGGCAATGCTCAGTATCATCAAATCCTCTGCCTCGCTGGCAGAGGCTGCCTGTAACCTGTGTGTGTCTGCTGGACTCTCAGATGCTTCAGATGCCACCCTGGCACCCTGCAACCCTTCTGGGGAGATGGCCTTCATCCTCACCTTCTTCTCATCCTGTAGCGTTTTGAGTAGGAACATCTGAAGACATGGCAGGTCAATCTGGGGAGGAAGAGTATTAGGGCTGCTGATGGAGTATTGGTTTGTTATCATTTAATGTTCCTCCTGTGAGAGTGACTCTGCACTGGGCTGTTCCCAACACGCCAGCTTGTCGGCATGACCCTATGACACTTCCTATAAAGTGGATATTAATATATATTAATAAGTATAATTTACATCTGGATATCCAAATAAAGATTAGTTCTTCTCCATAGTTTAAGAGCAGTGTTCTCATGATGGACTATGTTGTTTAACAGAACTGCCTTAAAAATAAGGTAGTAAATTTTGCTCTCTACACAGAGTTCACTCTCTATGTATGCAACTACAACTACGTGTCAGTGGATTTTATAAGGAAGGGTCCCAGAAGTCTTATGCACACACTTTACTACAGAATTTTAAAACTTGCTAGTTGATGTCAAAACTCCCTTTGCAGCATTCATTTAAATAGTGTGAAACCTCAGGATGAGGAGATCCCTCTCAGCCCTACCAGAGGTTCTCAACACTGGGCACCTCCATCCTATTGGATATGTGACACTGCAAGAGGGACGCAATGTGTAGATATGAGTCTTGGCTTTCATGGGAAATGCTTCCTTTTCTGTTCCTTGGTTCTGTTTCTCTGCTGCCTGCCCATCAGTACAGTGGGCAATGTACCATTTGCTTGTATCTCTCAGCCATGCTGGGGACTGGATAAATATTTGTACAAAGGTTTTTGAGATCTTTGGTACATGCATCCTCTCTAAGGGTTGAAGCCTTTGGTGGCTCTGTGAGGGCAGAGTATGGATCAGATGGGCTCCAGGAGGACGTGGCGGCCCATATGATCCTCCCTGAGCACCAAGGCACGTGCCAGAATAGAGCTGCTTTGTCTTTTCTTTTCCAGATGCTATTACGACTGTTGGTTTTGCATCTTTTTTTTTAATATACGTAAGTATATATCAATGTATCTTTAAAATGTTCATCACATAGGCTTGTCTTCAGAAGTGAATTTCTCTTGGTACAACACATTCCAGTGAGTTGTCTGATAATCAGGACAAGAATGTAATTGGCACATTTCTGCTTCAGGTGGAGCAATTAAGGAAATTTGGTGTTGAGAGCAGACATTGTTTTGACAAAGAAGAGTTGCTAAGACCCTGGCAGTCTGGAGAAAAAAAAAAACCAGAGACATTATTGCTACATTATGCAACTTCTGAAAAAGAAAAAGAAGTCTTTTGTTTGCCTAGTTGCTGTTCTAGTCTTAAAGTCAATAGAGCTGAAGCATAGTAATGAAAAAGATCACGTAGAAAATACCTTGTCTTATTCAATTCTCTTGCCTTGTCTTTCCAACCTGCACTGAATAAAAATGTTCTTCACTTCTGGACAGATTATCAAATTTAAAGTGTATTAGCAGACACCAGCTGTGTGCTGTAATTATTTGGCTGAATCTTCTGACGTTAGAAGAGAAAATCTGAATTAGTGGTTCAGATGGTCTCCTGCCTGGTTCTCTAATATCCCCCACCTTGCACCTGGTGTGTCTGCACAGAGCAGGGATAAAGCAGCAGGAGGGCAGGGCAGTACTGTTGGGGACGTGCAGCACAGAGAGACAAGTGACTAGTCATTTTGCAAGAGCTTTGTAGCAAAATATTAACCATTCATTTAATAGCCCCAAGTGAGGAAGGAAGAACTCAGTTGTATTTCTTTCCAGATGGCTGTAATGTTTTTGCAACTATCTAAAGACAGATGTCTAAAGTATTTGGATGTTCCCAAGTGTTGAATTTGTGTCTTGGATGATTTTCAGGGAGTGCCCCAGTGCAGATCTAGCCAGGCTGTTGACCCTGGGGCTGGAACAGATGGACAAAGGAGCAAGTTTGATTGGCATCGGCATGGTTTTGTGGGTTTATCGGTTACCTTATTTGCCTTCTTTGAGTTAAATGGTCAATGACAAAATATATTGCACTTTTAAATCAGTAATTCTTACTGGTGGAAGTTAATTCAGAGCAGTAAGAGAGATTCAGTATATAGAGCAGTGGGTGCTGAGGCTTTTCATCTGCACTTTGTGTGGTTCTAGGCTTTTGCTTGGGACTAAACTCAGTCTTGTTGTTTGGCCTGACTGGCACCCTGTGTGTATGGGAATTGATTCTGTCTGCAGAGCTGGTCACACCTCCCGCCTTCTTGAGGGTCTGGAGAGCTCTGGTGTGTGTAGTTTAGTGTTCCCTGAAAGGAGCCTAGTTCATGTGCAACAAAACTACTCTGCAAACTGAGCCAACATGAAGTAAATACGGGTGATTGGAAAATTTGCTTTCCAAATACATGACAGACATGAATCAAAGTCCCATTCGTTGGTGGCATGTTTTTCCTCTTAAATGTTTTTTTCCTGTAGTCATGGGGGATGGAAATTTATCTTAGAAATGAAAGCTGAAGCTTTGGGAAAGATCTCTGTTCTACCACTGGGGCCTTCGGGCAGGAAACTACAGAATAGGATGAGACTGGAGATAGAATTGCAAAAGTTGGCAACCTTTGCGCATATATATTACAGGGATACCAGAGCAGTGTTTGCTAGTATTGAAAAAGCCAAAAGGTTTTGACATACCAGCTCTTGACCTTCAAATATAAGCCTTTAGGAGCAGGGTACAGCATGTACACAGGCAGTGCTATTTTAGTAATAATTTCCTTTTTGGTGCTCTTGTCTGCCTTTGCCTCACTTCTCTTAGTGAGAAAGGCTTTCAGTAGTAATTAGAAAAGCAATAGCTCCTATGGTGCTCTGAACAGTAAGAAAATATCCAAAACCAGATAGACTACTGTGTGGATCAAGTTATTGCATGTGAAATCTTGTGCAAGTGCTACTTGCAGTCGGTTATTCCTGGCAAAAATATTTCGACAGTTAATAATGTAAAGAGTGGGCAAACTGGAAATCTGATATGAAATTTATTAGTTCTGCTCTACTATTTGGAAAACAGCCAGTATGTTAAATTGGAAATGCTGGTATAAATTACCATGGTACATCCATTTTGATTAAGTGTTGTAAATATCCACTGTTGGTTAAATGAAAAGAGCACTCAGAAGATCACCTGGAGTTTTCTGTGACAAAAGTAAGGGCATCTGGAAATTCCAAGGTAAATTACATATGAAAAATGCCAAAGGAGATTTTATAAATGGTTCATTGATGTCAAATTGAGAAGAATCTGATAAAAATGCACAGTCTGAGATACTTCTTGTTCCACATGTTCTGCATCATTACCAAAGAGAATGCCAAATATCCTTTTTCAGCAAATATAGAATTATTGTTATAAGATTTTCACATCAAACACATGCAAGAACATATTTCTGAATAGGTTAAGAGAGGTTAATCAGAACCTTTCTTGCACTGAGATTAGAATCATACCTGCTAGTCCATTTGTTAATTCTCAGGGAGTCTCCCATTTTGTCCCAGCCTGTACAGGTTAGGTACATATGACCCTTGCTTTGTCTGGGACAAAAAAACCTCATACCCTCTCTCAGTCAGAAAGCAACTTCGCTGGAAGTATTAACTATGTGCCAGGATAGCACTGTAGGTAAACTTTGGTCAGCCTAACTAAAAAATGTTAGTTAGGTATTAGGAAAGAAAATGATTCTTTATCATTTCACAAAGAGTGTCTTATGCACATGGAATTAAAATAGATTTTTTTTATGCAGTTGTCATGAACCACAGTCATAATGAATACAAGGAAGGGTTCATAGGACACTGTGTTGTAAAGCAGGGACACACTTAAAGGCTTTCCATTTTTTTCAATCCCACAATGTAATAAATTGGAAAAGAAAATGCAACCTAATGTCTAGTGCAAGGTCCTGAATGATAGGATTCCTATATTTATTCCTGGCTCTGACACTGACTCCTGTGCTCTTGTGTGAGTCATTGCTTTACCTGTGAATGAGATGGCAGTGAGAAAAATCAATTTTATCTACATAAAAAAGATGCAGTGGTTTCACAAGGTTTAATTCTGATTTTAAAACGTGTTTTGAAGTATTCTGGTAAAATATTGCAATGAGGTATTATTCTGTTTCAAAAAAAGCCCTGCCAGAGTCATAGTTGTACTTTAATCCACAAAATGACTCAGCCCTTGTGAAAAATTAACATTTCAACTACAAACCACTGGTCTAAGAGACTTTTTAATATAATTTACTGTAGAATAGTATGTACATTTTATGGTGTTTTGGACATGCATTCCTTTAGCTCAGATCTACTTGTAAACTGAAGATGGGTAAAGACAAATTTAAGGAGGGTTAAGCACTGTTATTAAACACTAGTCTTTAGTTACTAAAAATAATGGTTTGGATACTACCCTTCTGAATGCTTGAGGCTGTAATGCAGAGCAGGCAATAATCACTTTATATTTGTCCTGTTTCCTAATGTGCTTTCTGCTTCTGATTGCTGCTGGCTGCTGCACTAGGTAGGTCTGTTGTCTGAGTATGGGGGAGTCTCTCCCTAGTATGTATTTATAGCTGTATGCTGTACAAAGCCCATTCAAATACAGTTTGTGTATTGCTCTCTTTGCATTGAATGTTCTTTATGGACAAGGTAACAACCCAGTTACAAGAGGTTAGATAATTTAAAAGCAATGTTTATACTCTTCATTCAAAGAGATGATGGGCTAGAATATGCACATGCCAATATTCTGACTACAACCTCAGAGGGTTCAATTTTTGGACATTTCATTCCGTTTGCCCTAACTGGGAGCCAGTGGCTGAAACCAAAGAGCAGTTTCTATCTTCTTTTCCCTTCCCTTCTTCCCTGGTGACGTTCAAGGACTTGGTTAGAAAACATTCAAATGCAAAGACAAAATGGGCCTAATTAAATTTAAAGAGATCAACAGGAAAGAAGACTGGGGTACTGTTATGGTAGTTATTTTCAGAAGCTATTAGTTTGTAACACTGTTCTGGAGACAGCCAGGGAGGGGCTTCCTTGAAGTTCTCCATTACTCAATTGTTTCCATATGATGTATATGTGTCTGGAATGGGAAGGACTCATAAATCTTCAGCAAATTGAATCTTGCACAGGATTCACAGGATGCCTGAGAGAAGCATGGAATGAGACTAGCTTATAAACCTGACCTGAATAACCAACAGTGAATCTCAAAGCAGACAGAAAGTGTCTAAGGGTAATAAAATAGGCAGAAGAGCTTGCGAACTTATTGTAAATACCAATTGATTCCTCCTCTTCTAATAGCTTTCTGAATCATCAGCATGGACTGGGGAAATATCTTTTTATAACACATTTATTCCAGTAGGATTCTGAATCTTAGTCAAAGTAGTAGGAGTTGAAGACAAAATTGGAAGTGAAGGATAATTCTGAACTAAAATTGTAGCCTCAAGAAGTGACTTGTTACATTTTTTTGTTTGGTACTGGTAAATGCAATATCATTCATATCATGTTCCTTCTGTAAAAAGCTAATAAAGGAGAGTTGGAAGTGGCTATGCCAGTCTGGTGGTAACGACCCCACACCCAAATACCAGAGGATACTAGCAATGGCACAACTTGCCACAGATATCACTTTAACATTTCACTGATAAGTGCTACTTCTGTTGTTTTTCTATTGTGGTTCCTCTGGTTCCTCAAGAAAGAGGGTCTTGAGCACAATATAACCATGTACAGGCATTAGGCAGAGATATGTCCATCTGCATATCCTGCACTGGAGACAACAGCTGGGAGAGATGACAGCCTTGGCTTGCCTGTCCCTCTGCCACCCCAGGGATAGACAGAGACATCCAGGGAGCCCTCAGCATGCCTGATGCAGGCATGTCGGATGAGTGGTCAAGGAAACTGTTTTATGTCTCTCTCCTCATGGTTGGGGAAATCTCTAATTTAAATTAGACATTATATTTTTAATGGCCAAATCCCTCTGTGGCCATATAGACAATCCACTTCAGTGCATAGGAATATATTTTATTTTTCTTTCAGTGGGATATTACCAAGCATTTAGAATCAAATGCTGTCTTCAATTCTTTGCTGGCTAGAGGTAGTTGAAACATGACTTCCTGAATCTGGACACAATGTAAAGAGGGAACTGACACTTTTAATATTTTTTTTCCTTTAACAAGGGCTTTTGAGGGCAGCTGATGTAAAAGAAACTATATAGAAACAGGAACCTGAGTCTGAAGCAAATGGTGCTTTAAAATAACTTAATTACGAGCTGTTGTTAGCCCACTTCTTTCCAAAGTGTCTCCACAATAACATTTCAATCATTGATAAACAAATAAAAATATTTAGAATAAAAATAAATACTTGATATGAAGCAATGCAGCAGAAAATGGTTGGCAAATGCACTGTACCAATAGTCTGGCAACAATATTACTTCCACAAGCCTTGGAAAAGCTGTTAATTTTGACCATTTTGAACCATGCTTGAATGAGCTCTTGGTTGTTGTGAGGTAGGCTGATTTTTGTCCTTGCACCTGGAAGTGAACCCAAGAAAAAAATGCTTGGAATTAGTCAATATATGAAACACATGATGAAAAAACCTCTTGCTGACCATGCTGGTTGTGTGTCTTTGTGCAAACATTTAGTTTTTCCTGGGATTGATGTGTATTGAGCGTGGCTGGCTGTTCCACTTGCTTGCTCTTTTTACTCCTCAAGAGTCTATTGTTCATCTGTTCTCCAAACACTCTTAAGTATGTGCTCTGATCTGTAGTCCTGAGAGTTGCTGCAAGTCTCCCTTTATAGCTTTCTTGTAACTGTTAGGGCAACAAGAGAAATTTTACAGTGTGACTGAGGTTGTGCCATCCCACTGGTTTTCTGAAAAAGTGTTACTGAGGTTCAAGAGGGCACAGGGAGTCAGTGGTGTACCTATGGTTGTTGTTTTATATCAGGTGATTGCATATGACTCCAATTGTGGTAATCTTCCTCAAAAATATTTTTAATGCTTTACTGAAGTTAAGGGAGAAATAATAAGAATGGAGCTGAAGAATTTGACATATAAAGTATGAAATATGTTTTTGACACGTTTTCTGTCAAAAATTATTTTCCCTCCAGCACTGGAAAAAGTTGTTGTAGAAGAATCTCTTGGCTGGTATTAAAAGTAGTAGAAATAGTGCACTTGGGGAGGAAAAAAAAAGTTTATTTGCAATGCCTGGAACTTATTTTTGAAGTTTGATCCTGCTTCCTTTTAGATAGAGCAAGACCAGCAGACACCAATGAGAAGAAATGACAGGGAGGAAATACATTGTGCTGGTTTTCAGTTACAGCTCGCTGTGGGAAGGAATTGACCCAGCTCTTGGTGAAGAAACATCTGGGGAAATGAAAAGCTTCTACAAGCATTGCACTGCTTAAGACATTGCTGCTATCTGGCCTCTCTAGGACCTGCAACAGGAGTCAAGTTTTGTGTCTGTATTTTACAAGGAGCTGGGACTGAGTTTTCCTAGGGGACTGGTGTCTCTTTTGGGTGTCTCACCCTGACTGCTCTGCTCTTCTCTTGCCAGTCCTCACAGCTTCCTCAGCAAAGGACTCCCCCAGAGAGCCCAGGAGATGGTGAGAGAGGGACCAGCCAGGGTCTGTGCTTCTTCCAGTTGTTTTTCACTCATGACATCATGTCAGCATTGCCAGCTGAGGAGACATGGCCCTGAGCTTGGCTGCCATCATCTGTTTCACATCCCTAATACTTCTGTGTGTTGTCCTGCTAGTGGATGCATTTCTGCAATACACCTTGCTGAAGTTAATCCTGCTTATACTGTGTGTTTTATCTTTCATCTGTGATTGCTTGTGTTTGCAACTCTACAAAACAAGCTGGGACAGGTCCCTCTCAGGTTGTGGCACTTAAGAAATGGGTCCTGTGTAATTGCACCTTTCAACTCTAACTGAGGGTCCCTGAAAACTATTTATTTCTCTTTAATCAAGTCTTGTTTTCCTGCTGTGGCTGAAATCGTACTCCTGTGGCTTAGAAGGAGTCTCAGGGGTGACTTACACATTTATTACAGGCAGGACGGTTTTTGTGCTGAGTATGTGACAATCTGTACCCCATGGTGGCCTCTTACAGGCAGTGTGGGAATAGTTATTCACTGGTCTTAACAGCAGAGTCCTTATTCTGGAAAGTGAGGCTTTAGGACCCTCTTGTGGTAAGAAAACAGCAGTCCTACTTGTGAAATGTGTGCATACTGTAGTCACCTTTTGGAGGGTGGTACAATACACGCGTTGTGTGACAGCCCGAGCATCTTCTGTTGGTGCCCAAATCTGATTTCTACCTGCAAGCCTGGAAATGAGAAAGGGTTGTATTTATAAACCTCAGTCCTGCATATGGCTGCTGACATCTTCACCTCTGTCCCTGTTCTTTCAGACTGTTTTTCTCTTTACACTAGGCAAGGGTGCTAACTCCTAAACCCCACTTCTCGGTTTCATTCAGCTAGGCCTGGCAGTGGTGGCACTGTATTCATATTTGGATGATCTGAGTCTAAGACTTGGTCATGTCGTGATCTGGGGACCTGCCACCTCCCCTTCTCTCTTCCAGTTGCTGTGCAACAGCCCAACCCAACTGCACTCCCACCAAGGAGGAATGTGGCTCTGCTGCCTCACCTCCTCGCAACATGCCCTCTCCTCTCTGCCACTTACCTCGTGGCTCACAGAGACTCTGGCATGACTTCTTGGAGGCTTTAAACACTTTTTGTATCTCTGTGCCTGCTTCAAGGAACTGGAGGCCTCATCATGGCCCAGAGTGTTATCCATATGTTTAGAGGATCTGTGAGCTGGCTGCAAACACTGAAGGATGCCAGAGCTGGGGCCCACAGGGAGGCAGAATTAGGTATACAGCTGCTTTCTGTCAGATCTGTGGACAGGAGATGTCAGGTTTTAGCCCCTGAGGATGCCTGAAAAGTCAGTGAGAGGAGCTGCATCTGTTTTCACTCTGGACAGGAAATGGCGGGAGCTGGACATTGAATCCTTTGTAGCACTGGTGAGACCACACCTTGAGTACTGTGTCCAGTTCTGGGCCCCTCAGTTCAGGAAGGATATTGAGGTGCTGGAGCAGGTCCAGAGAAGAGCAACAAAGCTGGTGAAGGGTCTCGAGCACAAGTCCTATGAGGAGAGGCTGGAGGAGCTGGGGTTGTTTAGCCTGGAGAAGAAGAGACTCAGGGGAGACCTCATCACTCTCTACAACTACCTAAAAGGAGGTTGTAGCCAAGTGGGCATCAGTCTCTTCTCCCAGGCAATGAGCAGTAGGACAAGAGGGCATGGTCTTAAGCTCTGCCAGGGGAGGTTCAGGTTGGATATTAGGAAGAAATTTTTTACAGAGAGAGTAATCAGACGTTGGAATGGGCTGCCCGGGGAGGTGGTGGATTCACCTTCCCTGGAGGTTTTTAAGATAAGACTGGATGTGGCACTTGGTCTAGTAACCATGGTGGTTTTGGATCAAGGGTTGGACCTGATGATCTCGGAGGTCTTTTCCAACCCGGTTGATTCTATGATTCTGTGATTCTATGAACGACATTAGGGTGGCTGATGGACTGGTGACAGGCAAGGCATGACAGAAATTCCAAAATATTTGACCCAAGCCTTGAATTGCTCCCCAGCACAAAATTTTTTATGATAATCATCCCAAGAGTATTTGAATATCTTACTCTGCCTCTCTTCGTCGCATCCAAAAGCTCTAGACCTTTTCTTATAGACCAAGACCCATTTCTGACATCAAACACTCTTCTTTGAGGAAGCATGATGCCTGTTTTCTACTCAGCACTCTGACAGCTCTATGGTACAAGAACAAAACAAAGCAACAATCAACTCATCTAAAGCTGAGGAGTTGTTGAGTTGAGTTAGGAGAAAAATAATTATATTATGTCATTTTTATTACTATATTGATAAGTGTTTGCATATTTTTATCTTCTATTCTGATCTCAGTCTGTGTGCCTCTGCTGTGACATCTTCATGACTTTGGGCATCCCACCTATTTAGTTGCAGCAAATAAACTCCAAAATTACAATCCGATAACACCTTTTCATTAATACACACAATAAAATTTTATACTAGTTATCTCAAATATTTAACTTAATCAAATATAAACCAGTAAAGAAAATCCTTGGAAATATTTACATATTTGCAAAATATAAAAATCAAAAATATCAGAAATGAGATACTGTGAGTATACTTGGAAAACATAGCATGCACATAAAACCCAGTTTCAGAATAATTAATACAAAATGAACTTTTGTCTTTCTAAAATTACTTTCTGGAGTACCATTTTAGTTTCTTTTTTGATGTCAAAATGACTGATTTGGATTAATTTTCATGAAGAAAAAGTCAAACTCATAAATAAATATGAGCCAGTGTTGTAGTTACATCTCTTACTGATTTATTAAAAATGTTATTAACTGGTTCTAAAATCTACTTGACCCTGAAACAGAGAGTTTGCTGCTTTTTCTAGATAAAGGATTTTCTGAATATTCCCTCCTTGCCACTGTTTTGGAAGGATGTAGAAGCTAAAGAGATGTGTCTTGAAAGAGTTGACAAAAATTGCCAAGCCATTGATGAGTTGGGGAGGAATGCTTCAAGAGAGGAGGTTATCTAATAAGAAAATTTTGTATTGATGTACAAGGATTTTGGGAGAAAATCCTGTGTTTTGGCAGGATGTCTTACCCTTGCCATGGAATCAATGAAAGCACAAACTGTGAAGACAAGGATTTGTGGTCAAGAGTAATGCTGTGTAGGAGTATGCTGAGGGTTTTGAGGGGAGTATTGCTGCTTTTGGAACGAGTTATTGATGAGCTGTTGAAGCCTAGTGAACCTGATGCACTGAACTGCACTGTGTGCTGCTGACATTGACCCTGAGCCTCACAAATGTATATAAGAGGCCAAAAGATAGAGCAAATTCTTCAACACCTCCACCAACAAAGAAATACAGATCACAAGATCTAGAACTAGCGCAGGACCTCAGAGAACACCTAGTAATATTACGCCAAAACCCATTGCAAGCCCAGCTCCATCTCTGAATTGTCTTGTTCATGAGACTACCACAAACTAAATTTAAAAAAAAAAAGATAAAAATCTCTAGTTTCTTATGTGATCTGCTAAACATAAGATCTAAGAAAAGTAGCATGACTCAAGAGAGTAGTGTTATTTGAATTAGCAGTAAATCTTAGGAAGAAGGATCAGGCAGCCTATTGCTCTGACCTGGGGGCAATAATTTACAATGCTGCAAAATCCCAAATCTGTATAGCTTTGGTAGAGCCTTATATTTATTTTGTGCAGTGTGTAAGGTATTAGAAGAAGAAACTCAATTCACCTTAATTCCATTCTCTCCCTTCAGGACAAAGGGTGATTTGAATTCACATAGCATTTTAGCCAAAGCATGCTATGGAAATCCAACAAAATTTAATTTTTGAAGCATCCTTTGACCTGTTTGCTGAGGTCATGTGCTAGCTCCGGGTCTTGTGATCTGTATCTCTCTGTTGCTGGAGGAATTGCACTTACAGAACTGACATAATATTTTATTATTTCTTTCTGCAATTAGTTCTTTGCAATGCCTGCCTTTTACCTAGCAGGCAATGGTACAGCTTTAAGAGTACTGTTGGTCTTATTCCACATTATGCCTTGCTGGCAGAGTCCCCAGTTTTCTGGGCTGCTGATAATCATTCTCTTTGTGTGCCCTTTTCATCCATCACAAGTGTTTACAGTTGCATTCCAAATCAGTGGTTGTAATGGAGATCCTGGTTATGGAGTTGTTCTACAAGAACATATTTAGACACAGTTCAGCAATGGTCAAAAACGTGTCTAAATCAAAATATGGCAAGGCAGCACCACCCAGAGGTAGTTTAGCTGTCTTGGAACAAGCTAATGCTGTGCTGGAAGCAGTTATGGTCATGGTAGTACAATGGTCTCCTGGGGGCATTTTAGCTCTGTTATGGTCATGTATGTTAGCCTTGTCACAATGTTTTTGGAATTTGGCACATTTCCTGATCATTTCCACTAATTTGTTCAGACCTAGTCTAGGTATGCTAGTCTAGGTAGTGCTATGTAGTATTGTAGGTATGATTTCTGTGAATGTATTTTCCTTCCTATGCCCCAAGGCTAAACGCTGTATTATTGGACTGAGTTGGGATATTATTGTCTGATTTTCAGCATCGTAGCTTAAAACACTCTCCCATTTTAGTGGGAAATGGTATCCAGAGCACACAATCCTGCACTGTTGAAGTCAGTTGGGGTTTCACTGTCAATTTCCACTGGGGAAAAAACAGGGATCCCAGAAGTGTCACTGCAATATTACTCTAAGATAGTGGTAGGCAGCTGCAGGCAATATGATTTGGAAGAACAAATTTGAGCAGACAGGGGCTAGATCAATATCTGAAGGATGATTATCTTGGTCAACACAGTATTTTTCATAGCCTAATGCAATCTAAACAATCTCTAAATATACCACAGACTGTGAAATTTCAATTCCTGTCCTGTCAACCTGTTCATGTGAAGATGGATGGCATGCCTGCTGAAGTCAAAGAGCCTGATCCTGCTGGTGTTGAAGTAGCTAATAAATCTCTCATTAACTTCAGAGAATCCCCAGCAGAGTCACTTTGTCAAATTGCTCAGTTAAGCAGAGGTAGCAAATACCTTACAGGTATAATGGGTTCACAGCAGCTGCATGTGCACAGGCATCCTCTCCAAAGGACAGGAACATCTCTGCGAGCTTTTGGAAACTAAAAAACAAGCCCAAAAGAAATGAAGATGATCATAATGGGAGGTATCTTTTAAATGGGAATGTATCTTTTAAATAAAGGCTTTAAACCCCTTTTGCATTGCTCATGGGAATTCATTTTGACTGCTATTTAAACCCCAGGGCCTTAATTATATTAATAATTCAAATCTCTACTTTTACTGCTGCCTGTTATTTAAAACTTAAAAGAATTATAAGCAACTTTGGATGTCTGTAAGGCTTCAACAGATGTTTTCCTTATCATTACAATGCAGTCTTTTCATTTCTCACTTCCAAAATGCTATCAAATATCGTCAAATTATGCAAAATTTAAAAAAAAAAAAGTTGAGCTGAATAGTACTGGGAAAAATGAGTTAGTATTCACCTTTTTGGGTGTATAATCAAGTGACTAAGTAATGGATTTTGAAAATAATCATGTCAGCAGTGATACCTGGAAGCTCACCTGGGTTATGGATTAACCCCACGGTTATGCAAATACTTTTCTTTTATGGGCTGTCAGCTTGGATCCAAGAGCACACAAGTAGGCTGCACCTTTTCCAAGTTATCTCAGTCTACCCGCTGCTGCTCAGTGTGAAGATGAAGTTGGTACCAGCTGGCAAATCCATGCTATGCTCATCACGATTTTTTAGGCACAGCAATGACAGTTAATTCTCTATAGCTATAGCATTTGTAATAATAATAATCTAGTGGTTAGGGTGCAGGACTCTCACCACTGCGACCCGGGTTCGATTCCCAGCCCCCCGGGCAGATGGACCTCGTCAGCCTTGTAAGGCCATCCATCTAAGAGAAGGTCACTCTAAACAAACCTACATCCTGAGACCCTCACTGCCACTGTCCAAGTTTGCTTGGCCCCGGCAGATGAACCTCAGGATTAAAGGGTGGGCTCAGTTCAGCGCACGCTGGGTCTCACCTAAAAAATCCACTGCGCAGGCTCGAAGGGTTAATGACCCTTCCCAAATCTATGCTCGCGAAGACTGGCCATTATTATTATAGCATTTGTAAGTAAAGCACACCAGAGAGGTTGGTCAACTCATTAATTAAAATAGGAAAAAAAATGCATTTGAAGAGAAATACAAATACATGAGAAATGCATCATTCCTTTGTAATTCACAGCACAGCGGTTACTCAGGCCAGGTCCTGCATTCACTAATTCAGTAGCAACTTGGCCACTGTTTCAGCACAAATAGGATGAAACCTGCTCAGGCTCCTCTGAAATCCTAACATAAGGCTAATACCAAAGAAAAATATTTTCATTCCAGTTGGGATTTAGCAATAGGTGAAGCATTTTCCAACACTACCTGTTCAGAGAGGTACACTTGCAGGGTGGCTAACTCTCTTGGGCATCCAGGACTCAGTAGCCCTTATGCAGGGCTCAGCTTGGTCCAGGAAAAGTGGATGCTTCCAGTGATTACATGGTGGGGACAAAAGATAAATAGCAGCTTGAGGCTTGTTGTAGAGGGGTTTCATGATGGCCCCATAACTTCTAAACAGAAGCATTTTCCTTTTCTCCCAATGGGGAGGCTGAAGCAGTGCTACATGAGGGCAGTTGGGCTGCTAGATCAACACATGTATGACCTGATCTGGGCAAGATCAGCATCCTAGTTTGAAGTGAACTGGTTTTATCTGGAGAACTGGAACTCACTTTTAAGAGAAGAAATTTTCATCTTAAACAATCTACCATTGTTTAAGAATGGACTTGATGCGCTGGCTGATGAGTTGGCTATTTAGCTACAGTTTACATTAATTTTACTTTGGTTTCACAAAAAAGATTAAATCAAATTGTCCATATCTGTCATGTGTTGGATTACAGTACATGCTTGTTGTAATTTCTACAATGATAATTAGGTGATGTCATGTCTGCTTTGTTCTTTGGGCATTCTTCCTCACATCTGGTATTTTGGGAAGAACATAACATTCACTAAACCAGCAACAGATTACTCTAACATCTAATCCTTCTTGTACAAATTAAGGCTCTGAGGATTTATTCATGTGCTTGCTTTCATATAGAATGGGTTGTCCTGCTGAACTTCAAAATGAATAAAGTTATGTTTCTGCATAGGTGCTAGAAGGATTTGTGCCTAAATAATGAAACTAAATGCTGGCAGTATATAATTGTCTGTAAGATTCAGCTATAAACACAGCAAAATTCACCTCCAAAATAAATGCAGGAAATGGAATGAAATGGAAAAGTCTGTGAGAGTATTTTTACTTTGCCTCATTCACAGCAATTTTGCACTGTTAATAATAATCAAACTGGTAATCTAAATTGCCTGCTGCTTCTGGTATAGATGAACTCTGGCACATGATTTGGTTTCTGCATCCTTTTAGACATTTAATATTGCCAATGGATGTTAAAAGTAAAAGGGGGTGGAAAAAAAGGTCTCTAAATAATTTCAGTGCCCTTTGAAGACCTCAATATGTTGTTAACAGCCACCCATTGCTTTAAGAAAATTAATAGACAGGATTCTCACCATACACACAGTCCGTTGCCTTCAGAATGACTCTAACATTGCCACTTTAGGTATATTTTGTCACTTACATGTCCTTACTTGTCAGGTTTTACTTCAATTCGGGTTTATTGAGAGTTGGACAAAGTACAGAATTTCAAGCTGGCAGACAGTAATAATCGTTGCTCGAAAATATCTAATGAGCCGAAACTTTGAACCCAAAAATTGCTTACAGAGGTCCCACAGTGTGAAAAAAAGTGGCATTTCTGTTTCTTTCCTCACTGCCAAGAAAGGAGTGTTCGTTGAATGCACAGGCTCCAGAGGTCTCCAAGTTTACTGTCCATCACATTCCCTGGCAAGGTACAACCCTCCCCGGTTCCTGGACCATTATCTTCTGATTTTAAGGCTGGTGTGGTAGGCCGTGAAGTTTTAATGATCAAGAAATTGTGGGATTTTTCCTGGAATGGAGCAGGAGAGCTTGTGCAGCTACTTCCAGCTTCATCATCCTGGTTCTGTGATCAGAACATGGGAGCCTGGAGACCTGTGGCTGGAGCCAAGACTTTGTGGTTCTCAGGCAGCCGAATTCACAGCACTGTCATCTCTCCTACCAGAGGCACCATCGAGGGAGCCATGCATGCAAGGGACTCCAACCCGCCATGGAGTCACAGCCCTGCATGCCCCAAGGTCTCCAAAGGCAAATGATCCCAGGTCTTGGCTCTGGAGGACAGAGCTGGGAAGAAATATGTGCCTGAATCTCTCCGACTTCTTGTAGAAGCATTGAGTCTTTGTCATTACTCTCTGAAGCCAGGTAAGTTTCTGTCAGAGAGATACCTGTGGTCTACCAAGAGCATAAGAAACTTGAGGTATTTCAGTTAAAGGATTTTAGTTAAATCTCAACTTTTAAAATTAATTTCAACAAAACTTTTCTGACCTGTTATAGCTAGGGCATGTGATAGAAGGCTAGAACAGACTCAGAAAATATATTCTGAAAAAAAAAAGAAGAATATAACTTGAAAAAGCCCCACTGTATTAAATTAACATGGGTGAAATACTGTTTGTTGTTTGGTTTTTTTTAATTAGAAACTGGTTACAGATAACAAGTTGCCTGCTTAAAGGCAACATCCACAAAGACCAAGCATTTCTAAACAATAAGCAATATACAAATTGATGGTTAATGTAAATGTCTTGAAGACAACTTTCCTAGAATGTATATGATGGAGTAAATATCATACTACCTTTCTAGAAATTAAAGGTATTTAGAAATATTTTGGATTTCTGCCACTCAGATATTACTGGGACTAGAGAAAACCAGAAGCCGGAACACTTTTAAAGTACTCTTTACAGAAGATATGCTTCTTAAGTGTGTCTTTAAAACATTTTAGTTTCTTAATATCTATCTATAAAGGTTGTGGCTAAACAAGCTGCACAGAAACTGAATGAAGGAGAAAGAAAAGCAGCTCTGAAGCATCACTATGTCCCTGCCCCATGGAGTGGCTCATCACAGTTTCTCTACAAAAGATCTAAAATCTAGTTTTCTAAAGACTTTGAAGGTCTTTATAAGTTATCCTTGATATCTGGTTATCTAATATATGTCTCTGTCTTCCGCAAACAGATCAAAGTTGCATGCAATCTGTTGTGGCATGTCTCCCCAGCAATCCTCTGTGATGGGCGTGGAAAAAGAAGGGGATTTTGTCTGCAGCATGGTTCTTGCAGAGGTAGCACAGCTCAATTCAGCAAACTACTGCATTTAACTTCTTTAAGTATCATGGATTTTTGCTTGGGTCTCCATCCTATTCTGTGTAATACTCCCACATCCCACAGCCTTTCCTATTTCTCTCAGGGGTGCAGAGCAATCTTCATTTCTCCTCACCAAATTAGCAGGGGCTGATATTTGTCAGCATATTGATGAAAAAGAGTAATTACATGAATAGCAGAAAAGATATGGAATAGCAAAAGTGATCCTACCATGAGTAGCTAGGCACAGAGAGACGATATACTAAGGCTTAATTTAATTTTCTCGTCTGCTGAAGGAATGTGATAGGATGAGTAGAGGACATTTTCATTTCAACATATATTGCCACTCTACTCTCAGGAAAATATCCCATGAAAATGCAGTCTTCCTTGAAGACTGAGGAGCACTGTTCCTGAGCTTCACGATTTGAAGTTCTGAATTTTTAATTTCCTTTCCAAATTGTAAAAATGAAGATGACTTCATTATTTTTTGAGCAATTTTGAAGATTTCAGAAGTTCTGGTGTGAACCTTTAGTATTATAAGTATGCCATGAACTTTTATCTCTTTTAAGAGAGGGGAAAGACTCAAATATAGTCAGAGTCAGATTTGTCTCCTTCCCCTTTGTATGAAATGCCAGGATGTCTAATAACCTCAAGTATGAAAGAATGATACTAGTTCTGTTTTGTTTTAACATTCCATATATAACTGCTTAATTTTATATAATTTTTGTAAAAAATCTGAATGTAGTGTTTTTCTTCCCATGAAGATTCTGGGGGTAGTTTGTTATTCTTTTAACCTTCATAGAACCTTTCCACTTGGAAAATGTTTTGAGGCTACATATTCCTTCATGCTCCCACTTCAATGTGAAATGTTTGTTTCATGCTTTCCGCAAAGTACATGCCTCAAGATCTTGCAGATATCACAATTCTGAAATTCTAAATTACATATTCATTGAAACTTACATTGGTCTCGTGCTTTTGTTCTGGATTATTTCTGATTCTAGTGAAGGATTCTGTGCAAATTACAGATTTCTTTTGCTTTGTTGACTGGCTCTTTCCACCTGTGTCTACAATATATTGAACTATTAATGTAATCCATAGGGGACATTACATGAGGCAGCAATCCTTCAGCTAGGATAGTAATGTAAGTCATGTAATTAAGGATTTTACCATGATACATCAGCAAAGGGAGGCCAATTTAGTGTGACAAGGGCAATCTGAAGTCTAGCACTTTCATGGTTTAGGAATTGCCTTTACAAATTTTAAATGAATTAATCTTATTTCATAATTACATACCTTTTTGTACTAGAAGAAGTCAGAGGATACATTTTTTGAATAAATTCATTATTACATCTTTAGAAAGAAAAAAAAGAGCTTGAATTTTAGTTAATTAATTTTCCTAAATTATTTCTTCAGCTTACTATGTGCACTTCATACCTACAGGAGTAGGACTTTCAGCATAGCAGAGCTTTCTAAAGCCAGGTTCTCTAGACAGGTACTGAAGCTCAGTAGTAGTTTGACAATGTTGAACAAAACAAGGTCATTATCATCTGTTTATGCTGTCTCTGGAATTTCTAAGCTCTACTTGACTTTGAATTTTTGAACTAAGGTAGAATTAACCAGAAAAGATGTGTTTACACTTTTCCTCTAAGGTATTTGATAAGAAGAAGCAGCCGGACTTGTATGTTTTTTAGGTTAGGTCCCTTCTAGTTTTCCTTATTTTTATTTTTAAATGGGGTTACCAGTTTGCCTGATCCCTTTCCTTTACATATATTTCTACAGAATGTTAACTGCCAGCTCTCTGAATTTATTCTTCTTACTTTTCTTGAAGGATTTTATTCCGTATTTCTTGTTTGTTACAAGAAGACCCACTAACCTTCCCTAGTCACTCTAATCCCCTGCCTGCCAATTCCATGATTTTACTGCTGTGAAAAGCAGATCTAAAAAAGCCTGTTTTCCAGATGTATTTTCTAAAACTTGCCCACAACACTTGCTGGGGAGTCTGGGTGAGATTCCTCAAGCCCAACAGAGATGTATGTGAGCAAATGAATATAAGCACAGGCCTGAGATCACAGTCTGATTCTCTCAGTAAATGGTAATTTTTTTTGAGTATCATTCATCCCATCTTAAATCAGCATCTGAATCAATGATACCCTAAAAGTTCCCATTTTCACCACAGAGTAGCAATACCAGGCAGCACAAGGCAATACAAAGCAAACCATGAATTGTTAGTTCATATGTAGACTTCAAGGCTGCAGGTCCCCCAGGTCCCACTTTCTGCCATCTGCTGCAGCCCCTTAGTGACAGACTGTAGAAGCCTAGGAGATAAGGGGGCTAATGTGTGTGTCTCAAACACCAACAGCTGGACGGCTGTGGAGCCAACCCAGGATTGTGGGTAATAATACGCTGTAAGAAAGAACAGGATGTGGCTGGAGAAGGAGGCCACATAGAGGTAAGGCAGCACTTTTCTATGACAAACATCCTTGCTCTGTCTCCTGGAGATAAGCACAACACAGTACAGCACAAGTGCAGGAATGAGGTTGAGAAAAAGGCACGAGTTGTAGGGGCGATCAGGACCACCAAAGGCCCCAAAGACCTCTGACCCATTTCCAGAAAGGTCTAGAGGAACGGACTGTGCATGAGAACTATTTTGTGTAGAAAGTGAGAAATTTGTCTCCAGGGTGGAGAGAAGTTACTTACCTATACAAATGTATCCTCTTGAAGCCCCGGAGTGAGTGTGCCCCAGAACCCTGGAAACTGCATCAGCTGGAGTGATGGTGGAGCCAGAATCTTTCTTTTCTTTTTTCTTTTCTTTTCTTTTCTTTTCTTTTCTTTTCTTTTCTTTTCTTTTCTTTTCTTTTCTTTTCTTTTCTTTTCTTTTCTTTCTTTCTTTCTTTCTTTCTTTCTCTCTCTCTCTCTCTCTCTCTCTCTTTCTCTCTTTCTTTCTTTCTTTCTTTCTTTCTTTCTTTCTTTCTTTCTTTCTTTCTTTCTTTCTTTCTTTCTTTCTTTCTTTCTCTCTCTCTCTCTTTCTTTCTCTCTTTCTTCCTTTCTTTCTCTGTTTCTTTCACTTAGTAAGCTTTGTTGATCCTCTGGCTTTTGTCATTCCTTTTGACCACAAGCATCTCCGAATCTTGGACCTTCCCTTCCCCTTAGGAATGGGATGCCAAACAGATGTCTGGGGGAAATGTCCCATTAATACCCAACCTTGTGCTTGCATGTCTCTGTTAGCTGTAGAGAAAGAAAAAGCTTCATCCATCCAGTGCCAGGTTTGGTGGACAGAATTGTGCAGAGGTCCACTTACCTCCCTGTGTGTTGTTTCAGTGGTTGCAGTCCATTTCTCATGGGTAAAGTGGTGGTCACAAAGGTCTTCCTGGTGTTTTCATAGTCCTGTTGCAATATAAAATGACATGGAGAACAAAGCATGGTGGTTACCTGCAGTTATCACCTTCTCAGCATTTCTGTCCATCAGGAAGAGAAGGTCAAGGCTTCACCAGGTTATATACTACTCTGATTTCTTCATTTGCATCTGATTCGTGTCAATGGCTGCTGAAGGTACTGGTTGTCTTGTGTTCAACAGGTCTTTTGAGCTTACACAAGCCACAGTCAAGGGAAATGAGAGCCAAAAGCCACTACAGTGCTGATTCCAAAGCTGTTGTCAGTGTTGGAACAAGTCCCATTTGAATGTAATTTCTTCTTAGCACTAGGACTCACATCTTGGATACAAAATGAAATGCTGTCAGACTTTTCTGCTTACACTGTAATTAATGCTATTTAAAACTCAGAAAAGAAAGCAAGGAAACCACTAAAGGTTCAAGTTTAGGACTAGCCACCTTTCTTTCACTGTTTATCTCAAGAGAAGTGAATCCGTTAGAAATGGAGTTCCGGATGCCAAAACCAATAAAAATGCAGACTTTAAGGTTTAGCCAAATTGTGGTTAAAGTTATTTCTCTATGGATCACACTCAGTCATTAATTTTAAGGCTGGACATTCTCCAAACTCTGTGGTTTCTTTGTAACAACGAGTAAGATCCCAGTTATTAGATGCCTAATATTTCATTTTTTTCCCTAACGTATCCAGTTGAATGAAAATTAGGATTTCAGAATTCTGTTTCTTTCTGATGAAAAAACAAAGGAGTTCTGTAAAACTGTTGGAAATGGACACAAGAATTCAAAACAGAGCAAAGTAGTTTAGATGATATAAATCAGTATGGCTTAATGGTTTGTATCATGTGTATGTGATGTGGTCTTCTAGGATTTTCCTTTTTATAGATATGAAAGGGCTGTAGTTAATTGCTTTCAGCATAATTAAATTCATAGGAAATAATTTTATTTCAGTATGGATTGTCAGGAAAAGATGTGTCTTTTGGAGAACATAGGTCAAGCAGCACATGAAAAACTTGCACTTTTGCATAAAACATTGAGAAGTGCCATATTCTTCAGAGGCATTTGCATAAGAACTCGGTAAGAAAAACACCAAAAAACCCCATCAGAATGGTGTGCTTCCAAAGCAAAAAGAATCCTTTATGAAATACTGTCCCCCGAATTGAAGTCATATTAATAGTTGCTACTGAAAAGCATAAGGAAGGCTTATAGGTACTCTAATTTTTTTTTAAATATAATAACCCAGTAGAAGCAATTTATATTGTAAACTTCAAAAGAATATAGTGAATAGAAGCATAGGTCTCTCTGCTGAGAAGTATAGTAATTTAATGACAAAATTACTTTACAGATTATTTTAGTATAGGGTTTTTTTGCAAAAGACCACAATTATGTTAAGCTTATGTTTACAAGTCTGAGATACTTTGCTCAGGATTTTTTCAAAAATATTCCTTGACTTCTGCTTACAGTCCTTGTATTGTATGAGAATATGGCCTTTCAGGTAATCTAAAGATATCCAGTCACAATTAATGTAACAACCTTAGGCTAAAAATTCTTAAAGAATATTAAGGTTTTACTCAGAAAATTTATCACTGCAATATAGGGAGTATCTTTATTACTAACCTTCCTCTTACACTCCTAAACTCTTATACCCTTAAACACTTCTTAACCTTCACTGATGGCCACTATGTAGAAAGGACAGTAGATGAAATAGATTTGATCTGACCGCTGTGGATTTCTGCACAAGACACCTCCTGGCCCTTCTGAGGTCAGTGTTAAAAATCCCACCCAAAGCAGGTGAACCCTCAGGTAGTCCTAGGATGATTTTTGGGGTGTCTGTGCATTCAGGATGCAATGTGTGCCAAATGCTACTGGCACCACAAGCAAGCAGCAATATAACCTGTGTTGCTCTTAGACAAATTTGTAGGATTGTCCTCTCTTCTCCCATCTGAAAGAAAATTCAGGCAAGTCTCCTTTCCCTGCAAAATCATGTGTGAGCTCACTCTACAGCTGGGTGCAAATCCCCCAAATACCACTGGGTTAAAGCTGGTATGAATCCACTGCCAACCTCTCCTGACGCTGTAACTGGCTGGGTTGTTCTCACCTTGTCCTTGGTCCAGTGCTGGGTCAGCAGCTCCACTACACTGCAGATAGTCCATAGCTGAGCCGCTCGCTCCAGTGAAGGTTGGCCCAGTGCCTTTCTCACTGACCCCATTCCTTCTGCTTCTAAAAAAGCAGAACTCAAATTAACTCAAATGGGTTGAGTTGAATTTGGATTCTCATGCTTGGCTTTGAACAGCCAGACTTCAATCAGTTTAAGGAAGACCTTTTATGGTACTTTCCTCTATCTCCTGTGGTATTATTTCCTTTGTCATTATTTTAGTCCCATAGTGATTTAAAAACTAAAAATAAATGTCATAACTATCATTACACATCAAATAATATGCGAAGTATCCTCCACAAAGCAGTGCAAATATTTTTGTATGTGTGTCAAACCTTTGACTGCTTTTTAGGAACTGTTACAGCCTGTGAAATAATGGTTGGATATTTTTAAGTCTTTTATTCTTTTGATAGTCTAGGAAGTAGTTTTTATGTAAATCGACTGTACAGAATTATTTTATTGTTAATATAGACTATAAAATACATGAAAATTAAATTTGACTAAATTATTCTGGGCATAAAAATAGGAAGTAGACTTTAATTTTCAGAGGGGACCATTATAGACCCCGGCCAGATCCTGTCAGTGTACTGATGGCTGTTGAAGTTATAGGACCACATGAAACTCCCTATAAGGTGAGGCTACAGATGCTTTGACTAATTTTTTATTTTAATTTTCCAGGTGGGTGAACCACATGGATGTTATGGAATAGGAAAGTCTTAAACAGCTAATTAGACCAAGGCTTTCCAAAGAAACCATTCATTTGGCTAAACCATTTGGGAAAGATTTGCTCACCTGGGTTCCAAGTACTGTAGATTTTGCGTTCCCCTCTTGCAGGAGCTCCCTTGCAGATACACATGTGAATACCCAGATTTATGGCACTGTCAGAAGGGACAGCCAAACCCAGACATGCTTAGGATCACTAGTCTTTCCTGAAAGATTTTGCTGGAAGTTGTCATCTGAAATGGTAGGTAGCAGTGGTCTGTAATGCTGGGTCAAGAAGCACTTGCAGTGATTCCTATTAGTGTGCAGCATGGGTTGTAGGGAATATGTAGGGGTCCAAAAGCCTGCATGTGAATATATTGCCCCAGATGTGCTTAAAGCACTGTTTGAAGTTTCAGTCCTGCAAACCCTGTGTGTGCGCTTAATTTTAAACATACAAGTAAATCCTATTGATGTCAAAATATAGAGCATCCATTTAGAAACTGTAAAAATGACATCAACCTTTTTGGTTTTGCTTTTAAGTTTGTATGTCTCTATTACTGAGCAGATTGTAAGACCCAGTTGACATTGAGTCATTTTTTCCAGCACTTATTCTTATTTTGTGGGTTGTGACAGTACAACTAGAGGATGGAAAGTTGAACATCTCTGTAATACAGACCCACGCTGGATGATTTATGAGCAGTGTGTGGGGTAAGATTTTAGAGAAATATAAATTATACCTGTTCATCATGTTGACTTCTTTTAATGTTTCCCACATGTTACTATGACAACATTCATGTGATATATATTTTAATTTCTGCTGCACAGAGGAAGTGTGTCAGCTCTGCACATTTCTCTTGATTTTATGGCTGAGTGCTGTGTCTAATGTAGGTTGTAAATCTTCTTGGAAAAATACATAAGAGGGTTTTCATCACAGTGGCTCTGCTGGCAATTCTGAAGGTTTTAATAAGCATAATTTAAATTTAAAAAGAACATTTACACCCCTTGTGATGTGGAGACTTCTAAAGTGGGGGCAGTAAATGCTGTACAGAAAAGCAGGAGCTTCATGCTAACAATTGCTGAATGTGTTACACAGTTAAACACATTGTTAAAACCCTTACTTCAATAAAACTCAGAAAAATGTCTTGTGGCCAATATTTAATTTCCTGTTTTCCTCATATTGGGTACAGAATAGTTTTCAAACTTATTTTTTCCTTGTGGGAAAAGTGGGTTAAAAGTTCTTTATAGTTCTCTAAATACATTTTCTGTAGGACCTGGAGGGTTTTCATGACAGTGAGATTTTTCTTTAAAAAACAAATATAAAAACTAGATGGAAATTTCTAAATTGGAGAAACAGTCTCAGTTTGTGCACCATAACCTGTTGTCCTATATGGCAATTAGTTTGCATATGCGTCTGAAACCAATGCTAAGAAAAGTGACAGCAAGTTGTGCTGATAAGTGGATTAATGGAATTATTCAGCAGGCCAAAACCCATTAATCACTGGGAACAGTCTCCCTGTGATACGTCAGTGTGTAGTCAAACAAGACTCCACTTATTTATTTACTTTTCAGTATAAATTTTTTTTAATCAGAGTGGGAACATTAACTGCAGAGATTCCTCCCAAAAGTAAAATCTCCTCCAAATCACGAAGTTAGAACTAAAACATAATTATTCATAAAGAATGAAAAGTTTTAGTCATTTCCTGTAATTTCCCAACAAATTAAATTTTTGCTTTGCAATACTGCTATAAAAAAGAATCACTCCCATCTCACGTATAGTAAGTGGAGCTCCCTATATGACGGCTCCATTCTCACTTTTCCTGTTCTAACACACCTATATTTATAAAAGAAAGGAGAAAGTCCACATCCCATTAGTCTTCTTCTTCCAACCGATTTTTTGATATCACTTTCATCTTGCCCTTGTAGCTGCTTTAGTTTTGCACTTGGACACCTAATAATTCAGTGGAATATCAGTTTGTTTAGGACAAATGGCTGCAGCTGTTTATTTATATTCATATATCCTATTGACTGTATTAGTGTAATGCTATACAGGTCTAAACATTTTGCCTGTGTTCATTGCCTGCAGCCCATGCTGTGCTATACCTCTGGTCATACCATTGCAGCTGGGGTCTGTTCTACTCTGACTTTATTACTTCTCGTAAAGTTGTGGCATTTTTAAGAAGTGTGTCTCTAGGGGAATTTACACCCTAGAAACTCCTGACAAATGTAGCTAGCAAAGGGTTTTCTGAATCCCCCAAAATAGTCCTCACCTGGCCTTCCATCAGTGGGAAGTAGCACAGCTGGAAGATCAGCTGATGCTTCATCACTGTGCCAGAAACAGCTCTGAGGGCCACCTGGGAGGAATGAGTGACCTCCCACATGCTACCCACCGCTGCTTTGGGAACGGCTGCTATCGGCAGGAATAACAAATTTGGAGTCCAGTGTGGAGTGCAGCTAACACACTGCCCAGCTGTGGCAGAGCTTTTATAAAAGGCTGCACCTTTATCGTGATTCCTGAAAGTGCAGGCATGGTGCTAAGCTTTCATTTCAGGCTCTGGGACCTGCTGGGGGTTCCTGTTTGACATGGACTGTTAGGAAAGTCCCTTCCTAGACCTCACCAGAGTAGGAGCAGAGATCTGTGACCTTGTTTCTTCACACCACCAGCTGCCGGGATATGCTTTCTTTGTGCTCTGCAGCAACAGCGTGACAGTATGAATCTGTCTATGGCCTTCCCTTTAGTTTGTGACTGGCTCATTTGGATTATTGCAGATGTTTCAAATTCATCCTGTGCTTTGAGATTTTTTTTCCCTCATTTGGAAAGTTATTCAAGCTTCTTTTTGCAGTTTTGCTTCATTTGGTAACACCAGAAAAACTGACAAAACAGGAGGGGAAAAAAAAGCTTTGCCCATAGTTTCACAATTTCTTCATAAAAATATAGACATTAATTTCCCATGTGATTTTCAGTCTAGCCATACCAGGCTCAGTGCAACCCCTTGATTTGACAAACCTAGGCCGAAATTGCAAGTCTATGCCAAAGCACAAAGGGCAAATTTCAGTGGGGGAACTTGAGTCAATACTGCTAATCTCACCTATAGAGAACTTTTATAGACACGGCTGGAAAGGGAACTAAATTTTGTTAGAGCTGTTTCACCACTGGTGTTGTGGGGAAATACTGGTGATAAGTTTATATATATCCTACTGGAGTTACTGCAGAAACCAATGGTATTTTTAACTGTGTTGGTGCAGGAAGAAAAAAAAATGAATGAACATACTGGTGTATATTTTGTCTCAAAAATATGCTGGAAATTATGAAGTACTATAGTACAATATATATTTCTGTTTTTTCTACGGGGTCATGCCAACATATGATAATATTGCTAAGCATTTCTCAGATGGCCTTAATGCATATCACACAGCTTAAATTTGGCAAAGAAATAGGAACAGGGAGAAGTAAACCTCACTCAGTTTGTAGTATTGTCCATGGTGGAAAGAGAATTTCTAGAGCATGTAAGGGATTTCGGTACAACAATTCATTGGAAGTCAGTCATAATAACCCCCTGTTCCCCATTTATCACAGGATTACAAGGAGAGACCTAGAAACTTTTATTGTTGGTATTTCAAAAGATTCATGTGCCTTTACAGCAACATGGTAGGGAAACAAAGGCACAGTTTTAGCAAAGATAATTGCCTTCATGAGGTGCCAGGTATTAGCGAAGAGGGTAGTGGCAGCTATCCTATGTGGCTTGTTTAGCTCTCATACTTAGCGCTGTAGCTGCACCAGGCTAAATGTGTGTTGCCCTTTCCTGATCCTGCAGCCTCAGCAGCCCTATGTGTCACTGGTATTTGGATAGGAAGCCAGCTGGAAACACCAGGCACAAAACTGTCTAATGAACAATGTCTTGTTCAGAACATGCCTAAGCTCAAAGAAACAGAAAAAGCACCATATGCGTTTGTTTCTGACACTGGAACTCGGCTAAAATGTGGGAAAATGAGAAGGACTTAGTCTGAGCCCAAGAGAAAATTTAGGCATTGTGCAGAAATACAAAGTAATACAAAATAAAAAGATGATCCCTAAGCAGAGAGTTGCCTTTGTAGGCAGTGTACAGATAACAATGGGAGTTGATAGGTAAGTACCTCACAGAGACTGAAGGAAAACAAGAAATAATGAATTGACTGCAGTGAAATTCTCTGTCGCAACCCCACTGCTGCAGGATCACTGCTGTGATCAGGCTTGCAGCTGTAAACGAAAAATGGCACAGAAGTCCAAAAGCTGAGTTTGTGACAAATAATTAACATCTCACCAAAGGGCCATGTAAGATGCAAAATGTACTTACCATTTTTTAGAATAACTTTGTGACTTAGAATGTTGTAAAAGTGCATAGGAAATTTATGTGCCTCTCAAGGATATGTTTGACAGTAGTGGTTTTAGACTTGATGCTGCAATTTTTCAACTCCATGTGTGCAGCAAATTGATTTGTAATATGATAGAGTCACCAGAACCATCAACACATTTACACCACATGACTTTTCCCCAGCTGATAATGTGGGGTTTATGGTGGATTTTGGCTGAACTCAAAGCAAAAAAGAAGACAAAGTTTGGAAAACAAATGAAAAAGAGTCCAACATAATGAAAACACATCTGCATCCAAGTTTGGACGTTGAGTAGAAGTATGGGGAGGATAAAAAAGTCACATATATCTTGACAGTAAATTTGAGAGTTGGGTTCCAGGGGCCTAGGCATGACTTCTGGTTGAAGAAACCTTAAGCATTAAGAACTGTGTAGGAGTGGCCAAACATGCTTTCATCTTTTTTTTTCTGCTGATTTTTTTGGCATAACTAACATCTCCCTGAATTGTATCTGTTCTGCTTTCACAGCAGAATTGTCCAGTGCCAACTAAGCGCCTATGCTGCTGTCAGAGCTGGAAAAATTAATTGTCTGAAGAAGTCTCAGTAGACTCAGTTGGTGAGCAGATATCTTAACTGACCAACAGACAGGAGACAGGTTGTCTATCTGTCCCCTGGATTATGAATTAGGTGTCTCAATGAGACTGTCATTTGTAGGTCCACTGCCTTTCCTGCACTTTGAGGTCTAAATCGTGGGATTGGATATAGATGAATGACTTGCTGTTTTAAAATGCTGGGTTGTGCCTGACACTGATATGCTGACCTAGTAGTGTACACCCCAGAGGAGGAAGACTTGTCTTCTATTCTTTGTTCAACCTCAAGAAATTTTTTCTATAATGAATAGCCAGAGTAAGTCTTTCCCTGTGTGGACATTAATACCAGTGCCTCCTTTTAAGAAATCTGCTAAAATACACTGAGATTTGACCTGTAATGAGATATAAATTCATCCTATTGAATTATTGCATGCTCAGATCTACTTTTTTGTTGAGAAACTCCAGATGGCAGGATGCAGATTTTGCAATGTTTCTACTAAATTTGGTTAAGACTGCTCTGGTGGTAATATTAAATGTCTGTCATGTCTGATGATGCTGGTACTGTCAACAAGAAGGCGGTTTGTGAGATAATCTTAGTTTAGTTCATTCCTACATTATAATTCCTAAATTATACTGACACACCATAGTGACAGACACCTTAGAAACTCCCATGAAAGATTCTTTTCATATAGTTAAAACTTTGAGAAAAAAAGAAATTTATTTTTCTGTCCTGCACACAACAGAATTTTGTTGACACTGTGTATTAAAATTGCCCAAATAACTGCAAAGTTGTATTACTACAAATCATAAATTCTATTCAAAGGTATCCTGTTGCCTGTTCAAAGCAGTGAAACAGAAATGTGACTGTGAATGTCAACTAAATCAGATTATGACACATATTATTGTCTAGGCAAGTGAGTCGAGCAGCTGTGATACTGTGAATTCATAGGTCCTGCCTCAGGCAGAGGGGAAATGTTGACACACCTGGATAGTCACATTTTATGAAGGAGTCAAACCTGCAGTTTCATGCTCAGTTAGAAAGTGCCATTTCTCATCTCAAAACTATTTGATTCTTCAAGAGATTAGGACCTGGGCTAGAGCTACATTACCTCTGAGATTTAGTATGTGCTTCTTTATATTCAATATTCTTGAAGAAGGCAGGCTGATGGGAGTTCAAAGTTATTTTTTGGCTTTTGTATCGACAGAAGCAAATATACGAAAGTAGGCAATAAGATTGTTATTATCGAGTGCCAACATTTTTGAAACCTAAACCCTCTAAATAGCTCAGTCTCTGTCTCTGGCAGCTATCAATAGAGAAAATGTAATTGCATTTTGTCATACAGTTAAGATGTGATTACTAACCGACAGTTTGTCCAGTCTTTGGCTCAGTTTTCTGCAGATGAAAAGTCATAAATTGGCTTTGTGCAGGGTCAGGTGTGGTCTGCAGGAGGTATGTACTCAGGTGCCATGTCATGAAGAGCAGGTGATCTGCCCAGTAATACTTTATACCCTGGCACACAACCAGAGCAGAAAAGGACCGCAAGGGAACACCTTCAAGAGACTTCCAGATGGTTCTATACAGGCAGCTTGGGCCCATCTTGATTTATTTGCTTTGGCCAAGTGTAGATATAGCACTCAATTGAACTAGAATGCCAGTCAAAAGCCTGGAGTTCTGGGGAGCACAGTATAGAAACAAATATGACTCTGCAATATGATTCTTAGTGCATGTTTTTGTGACTACTGTACTCTTGGTTCTTCCATGACTTGGGCATCATGGACCCCTTTACGTACAGCACAGAAACATAGACACAAATATGGAAACATGTCAAACACATAAAGAAATATCTTATTTCCTTCTCCTGGTGATGTATTAAGCATTTTCTGGCATTGTTTCTATGTATCAAATTCAAGGTTGTGATAATTTTTCTTTTTCTTTCTATCACATTTGTTCTTCTGTATTTCATCACATGGTTTTATTTATGTTTTGCTAAAAATATCCAGAAACTCCAAGGTGCTGTAAAGTTATAAGAAATAACTAAGACTTTTCAACTTCAGAAATAAACTCTTGATACATTGTGCCTGAAATTCAAAATTGCCTGTGTCACAGTAGGTGGGGAAATATGAGCCCACAACTGGCAGTTGCACGAGCTGTGAAATAGCCAGTTGACACTGACATTGGAGAGGCACTATGGAGACCCTCTGACAGACACACAGATATGGACACTGCTCTTCACTGTCCCCTGAGAGCCTATTATAAGTAGAAAAATGCTATTTTTGTTTCTCTGAATTTGCAATGAATAGAAGTAGTTAACATGTACCAGAAAACCTGATAAATTCTCAGATCATGCTTGGTCAGAACAGGATTTTGGCAGTATTCCTTCATGGTGTCCACTGTTCTTTATCCTTTGTATCTAACACCAAGCAAAGAGCCATTAGAAATGAAGTGCCGCCTGGAAAACAGATTTCACTGCAATGAAGCAGGATTAAAGAAACTGCTGTGAGATTTACCCAGGGATAGGAAGGCTTCAGTGATGATTGAACATGTCCTTTACCAGTTCAGAGTGACATCAGCTCTGGTGGGATTTTGCTGGTCCTAGAGGGAAAGTACTGGGTCTCATGAAATACTTTTCCACAAAGTATTTCCTCAGTTAACCAATGGGCTCAAAAGTAGATTTGAAAGCTATTTTCTCTTTCTATGACATGTGATATGACATATTTTTCATGAAATTAAATTAATGAACCAAATGTCCAACACTTGGGAACAACCTGTCCCCAAGAATCAGCTCAGTTAGAGCAAACACCATTGCAAAATTACTGGGGGGATCACTCTAGAGAAGCGTATTCAGTGTGACTGGTAAAATATTTCATGTTACTTCTCATTGCAACTCTATAGCCCTTAGAATGGTTTCAATTATACATAATGAGTCAAGGCTTGTCTTCGGGGAGAATGAATCTGACTTCAGACTCCTGAACTTAACAAGGATGAGAGACTGGGCCCAGCCCCTCCTGCCAGGGAGACATGAGGGTCTAATAGCTGTTGCTGTTCTGCTGCTGTTGGGTGGCTGACAGAAATGACGACAGTGCCTCTGGAGTATCACCTGCCTATGCCTGCAAAAACAGCCTCCATCCCATACAACCCCTCTCTCACTCGCTGGTGGTAGCAAGCTTGGCTTAGTGGACCTACTGTTACACTTGTCTGGCCAAATCTAAAGATTAATGGGTCTAGGTGTATGTAGAATGAGTATTCATGAGAAAGCTAGTGGGAAAATCAAAACTCTGAATTTAAAGATAATTAGCAGGCTACCTACTCTCCAAGAGGACACTTGGACCAAGAAGCTTGTGTGGGAAATGGATTAAAATACCCATGTATTGGTAATGCCTTACCTGTCTACTTAGTGTGGTGCTCAGTGTGCAGAGTTGGGCTGTACCGTACAGAAAACTAGAAAGTCCAGTGAGCAGACACAAATGAATGAATGGGGTCACAGCCACACACTGAGATGAATGTATTTCCTTGCAGCAATATGTTATGATACCATTATTGTTCATAGGTGGTCAGGACTGTGGCTTCCAGATGACCAAACTTCCATCACATCTGAATGAGATCTGGCAGCACTTTGAGGAAAGAGATTTGCTTGCTGTTCTCCAGCCTGTGCAGTACGAAATGTCCTTCTTGACCACTGAAAGCAACAGCTCCTCTGCTGTTAAGGACTGACTCTGAAATCACTGGCAGGTTCTTGAGAACATGAATTTTTATTGTATGTTCTCAGAGAGAAGAAAATGATTTAACTATTCAGAACCAATCAGGAGTTCTGGAAAATATTGTAGTCCAATATAATGGCTTTATCAAACTTACGTGCATACTATCTCATAGACTATATAATGTTTAAAAGTGTCCTGTCACTTATAAAGTCTTGAAAAACAAGATTGTTCCATTTACAGGCCCGTTAAGAATTACAAGTCAATATGGCCAATGCACTAATTCACTGTGAGGCTTTGCTACCATAATCCATCATTATCAGGCAGAGAAGTGGAAAGCCAGTATGACATTTAATGGCTCATAGAGACATGAAATCTGGAAACCACTGCAACTTCTTACAAGCCAAGTAGAATAAAACATTAATCAAAAGGTCATAAAGTGCAAATGATAAATGGTTATGCAAGAAAGCCAGCCACATGCATCACTGCGATATCCTTCACACTTCTATTCTTCTAGCAAAAAAAACCCCAAACTGACAATTAATGCAGATAGCAAAACTGCTATTAGGACTGTTACTATAGAACAGATCTAAAGTCCTGGGAAGAGGAATGAGAAATGAGCAGTACCTGGTACCTTTATTTTTCTTTGTTGATTGATAAAAAAGAGCAACAAGAATGGTCCACTGAGATTTGTGCAAGAACTGTTGGGAATGGGGAGCTCTAAAATCGGAGGAAAAAGAGCACTTCAGAAAAATTCATCTTGGCTTTGGGAAGGGTTGGAAGTGTGCTGAAGTAGAAGGCAAGAAGCTCTGGTAGTAGGTTGACCCTCTCTCTCCTGTAGGATAAATATATTGTTTGTACCCACAAAGAACTGTCCCTCACTGTCTGCTGGACTAACCCATGGCAAATGGTCTAGCAATAAAGTAATATCCATGAAGACCAAATGTATTTGGCAAGCCAGCAGTCAACCTGTGCATGGTAGAAGAAAGGTCAGGCCTGGGAAATTTATCAGAACTCAAGCCTGATGATCCAGCTCTCTTCTAGACTCATTAACTGCTATATCTCTTTGCCAGGAGTTACACTGGCCTTGTACTTTCTCATTTTCTGCCACATGATGATGTCAAGCTCATGGAAAAAAAAATGGAAAAGGTAGAGTTACAGTACAATTGCCTTGCTTGTATGGCCTCAGCTTTGCCACTCTCAGAATCAGTCTTTTGGGTTTTTCTAACAGTAAATTATATGTAAACCTACTAGTATCTCTGTGCACCAAAGATACATCTACCTTACTCTTGGTATGAAAAAGATGTCAATTGCATTGAAAGGGGATACTGGAAAGCTGCAAGAATTGTATGGGGATGAGGGATCAAAGGAATTTACTGTTATTCATAGGAGGAGTCCTTGCTTCTTGTTTTACATGACAGAGGCTGAAAGGGAAGCTAGTCTTTTTGGTAGAACGAGCAACAAAGGGGGGAAGGGCTAGGACTAGGTGCTGTTCCCTTTCTCTTTCCAAGTCCTCTTCTTTCAGGAGGGCTTTGAGGGATATTGATGGGGGAAGAAGAGCTAAGGCATACTGAGGAGAGGTTTCTTGGTGCTTGCTCATTCCAGCCACTGTGCCTGAAGGATAGTCCTTTCTGAGGTTTGTTCTCTCCCTTCCAAGATGCCCCCATCTGTCTTATCTCTAAAAATACTTCAAGGCCACAGTTTGCAGTACCAACAAGCTGAATGCATGCTGTAGACTCCCAGGTATTCTTCTCTGCATATCTCCACCTCTATACCTGAATAGGGTGTGTATTTGTTGTTTTCAGGAACTTGACTCCCATTCAGACTCATGGTATAGTTGAATAACACCCCAGAGACAAAGCTGACTTTAAAAGTTCCTGCCCACTGGCTACACAGTCCTTTACACTCTTTCTCTCCCTGTTCCAATTAGCTTCTCGCTCAGCTATGCTGGTGTGGATATTCCTGAGTTCATGAACATGGACATAATCCTTGTTAACATAACCTCTCATTTCAAAAGCAATAAATGGAACTTGTGGAGTGTCCCTCCTTGTAGCGGTAGCGTCCTTGTATAACAAGGAATAATGATGCTTTCATGCGATGGTGTGGTCGAAGAGGGTTTATTCAAAACTCGCGCTCGCTTTTATCCTTACATGTCATGTGACTTTCTTAACCAACCAGTTTACTAGTTCTGGGGCATGCTCCTTGGGCTCTGCACCTGGGCACATCCCCTGTGCCCAGACACGCCTCCCACACCTCCTCAGAGTCTCAAAAGCCATCTGGACATGGTCCTGTGCAACCTGTTTTAGACGGTATGGCCTGAGCAAGGGGTTAGACTTGATGAACTCCAAGAAGTCCCTTCCAACCTCAACCATTCTGTGATTCTGTGATCCTGTAAAATTAAACTAAATCCCAGTTATGTGTTCACTAATGTCAGAAAGGCAGCAGAATCAGTTGGACCAAAAGCTTCTTAGGAGGACCGTGTGTCTCATCTGTGTTCCCCAGCATAGCCTGGCTAGGCTGAAGCCTGGTTTTGCATATAAGTCTGGAAGAAATGTTTTTTCAGGAGTCTGGGTCACAACCAGGCAGCAGGATGTGGCCAAAGTCTCTTGCTTGGATGTACCACCTTAGGTGTATCCAGGAGAAGAATTTTCAAGGACGCTGATACAGGTAGAGTAGGAATTGCACTGTCAATACATGGATATCATTTTCAGAGGCTGCAACACACCACCCTGAGACCAATCTGCACACAAACTACCTTGATTCTGCCACGTCAGTGTGTGTCAAGAGGTAGTAGAAAGTTGTCTTATGCAACCAACACATTTGTGGCTTTTTAAGTATTTTTTTGAGAGTGGCAGTGAGTGCCAAGATCAAAGCACAGTGTGTGACTAAACTGGAGAGATTTGAATCGCAAGTAGGAAACTGAGATCCCATTCGTTGAGGATGATGTATCTTGGAAACTCATTAAAAAAAATTGTAACAAATCAAGGCCACGAAGCCTGATTGGAACTTTGATGAGGGACAGAACTTTTCAAAGCAGTCTGGAAGTGCACATGAATTTGAAAGCACTTGGAAAAATAAGCTGTTGCTTAATAAATTATTCCCACAATAGTATTCTGAACTCATTGCAAACAGTTTCATCCACAATCTAGATTCACTCAGGTCTGGTAAGTTGTATGAATACCACTGCATTAATCTTAATGTGTTTTTATCTAATCACTGGCTTTAGGGAGTATAAATAAACATCATAATCAACCTAAACCTCAAAGAAAGATGCACTAACTTTCTGTCTGCAGCTGTTCCTGCGACCGCATTTTTGTGCTTTTGTTTCGGGACTGACAGCAAAAGCTGAGATTTATCACACTTTGATTTAGATATTTAGCCAAGTAACTTAATGCAGAGAGAGGATTCCAAGGCTACGGCCCTAGTGAAGGCAAGGTGGTGTCACTGGAGGATGACTGAACACACTGGTGCATCTTGGGCAGAAATCAGTACATACGTAGACCGACTTGCCTCTCTGTCTCCCTTGCCTACAATGATAGATTGAATTTTGAGGGTCCTTAAAGTGCAGCAACTTGATTCTGTCTAAACCCTGGTGGGAGGGATCTGGGTGCAAATCCTTGACATTCATAACTGATCAGCAAGGACTTTGCAGTCATTGTCCCCTTGTCTTTGCCTGTTCATTTTTTTTCCAAAGTAAATCTCTAGAAATGCTGCAGTAATTGCCACATGCACCTGTGTAACTTCTCACTGTTGCTCTTTGGTTGTCTCAAGACCCAACATTAATATTACTCTCATGATCTGCAGTAATGCTGGCATAAGACAAGGTAATTCAGAGAGGGTATGGCCCTAGTGTTTCCTTCCACAGATCCATAAGTGATCCTAAAACTCATTTTTCTTTTCTTTGTACACACAGCGTTATTTCCCCCCTGATATCAAATACACTGTACTTTCAAATCAATTTGAAATGATAAAACATGGAACCAGGAGAACTCCTCCTCTGTAGTATATATTTCAGATAATTCTAACTTTTTTCATATGTTATTAAACACACAGAGGAACGAGTAGCAAATTTACAGTTCGTCCAGGAGATGTCTCTCTCTTCCTAAAATATGCCAAAGCTATTTGCGCTTCAGGGGTCTATCTTGCATCACAGATGTTGGCTCCCCCATCCTGCAGCGATGACCTCGCAGAGAGCAATGCGCAGTCTGACCGCTACATATGCTCTGCTCCTTTGTGGGGTTTGGCTGCTGTTTCCAGTGCAAACGCCTCATTTTTAGGTCAATGTTTTTAATAACCATGGGAGCTGAACAAACATTTGTGCTGCAGTCTTGTTTTTTCTCATGCACTTCAAACTTATGCAGCAGGCTAACTTGTTTCATTTCTAGAACCAAGTAATTTATTGTACAGTTCTGTTGCTGTGACCGAAGAACACACAGGGATATCAATGGATTTTAGGGACACTGGATTTTAGCTCACTGGGGCTGGAATATATGTTGTCGTTCTGCTAACAACCTAAAGAATATAGTCCGAACAGTAAGTATTTCAATATTCTTGTTGAAATACCTCACAGAGGAATTTAATCCACATACATTCATTTTTAAATATTTTCAGTTCTACTGCAAAGAATATGCAGATTAGCAGATAATCCTATGACAGTCAATAAATAATAGTTTTGCAAATGACACAATAAAATAATTGATGCTTTCAGAAGTTGCTTTGTTTTTAGCAATACACAGGGTAGTCAAAACACTTGTAGTCCTATGTTTTTTGGATCTACTGGTTTTATTCTCATCATTGTAGTGGCTTTACACTGTACTTCATGAAATTAGATAAACCAAACTGCTTTTGTGAGGAGACAGACACAGAAATCTCTTTTATATAGGCAGAAAAAGTTGACAGCCTGGTCAGTCCAGTGATTTTACCGTGTATTTTTTCACGAATTTCATCGACTTACTGATGAGCTTCACTGGGAATTACAGGAATTATGACAGCAATTTTTTTCTCATGGGATAAATAATGAAATTTATATGAAATTTTAGTCTTGTGAATAGGTCATGGGACTTTCAGATGTTTTAGAGGAAAAATAATTGGATTTATATGAGCATTTACTGACTACTGTCATTGGAGAATGAAGTACTGGCCTATGTGGTGGTACCAGGCGACTCTGTGTACTTGGGAATTGGCTGTCTGGCCAGCTTTGTGAAGATTAAGAGGGAGGCAGGACAGGAGGGTGCATTAGTGGAGTTACTGTGCTTCTGGAAAGAAACAAACAGCTGAGCATACACATTTTCCCCAAAACTGCTCAAGAAAAGAAAAGGGGCAGCAAGATGTCCCCAGCAAAAAAAAGTGGGGACAAAGAAACAAGGTTGAGACTTTGTCAAAAAAATCAGGCCATTCACACTCCAGTACAGATTCAGTTTTGAGGGACTTCCAGGTTTGATTTGAAGTCTCCAGGGACAGGAGCTGTCCTGTGGCAAGTCTGGAAACAATACTTCAGCTAGCAAGAGTGGCAGGCCTCAGGGGTGAAAAAAGAGAAGTTTCATCTAGACTTCCTACACTCAAGGCATCAAGACCAAATGCTGTTCATTTGTGTTGTTCTTCATTACATGACTCCCCTCGGGGACAGAAGCTCCTTAAAGACTCATAACTGAGCTAAACAACTGAAAAAGGAGCTGCTTGTAACTTTCAGAGGTTGACTTCCAGGGTCTTTGCATATTAGAGAAAAAGATACCATTTTCCCACACTTTCAGGGACCTTTTTTTTACTTTAACAGCACAAAACTACTATTTCGTCTTTAAAACCACACCAAGCAGTAAAGTTATTACACGGTAATTATGGAAACCTGTTGAATAGCATGTTTCTTGGACACTGAGAATAAGAGCAGAGTGTCCTGTGTGCTGTGGAAATGTTCCTATTACTCAGTTGCCTGGCATGGAAGCTCTTATTGTTGGTGTTTTTGTTTTTGTGTTCTGCTTTGCAGCTGCGCTCCCTCCAGGAAGACATGCGGGTGCTTCTGCTGACTCAGTCCTAGCCAGAGTCCCCTGAATGCACTGGATCCACCTGATTCTTGGAGAGCCTGGAAGTCATTTTCAGCTGAGTATATTTTATTTTGAAGTCTAGTCAAATGGTGCAGCCAGATAGAGCAGTTGATTGTCCTGGAGAAAACAGAATCTCGAAATGGAACTTTAAATTAAAAAAAACCAGTGAGAGTAAACTAGGAAAGGAGGGGGAAGGGCTACTTTGTAACATCCCTAGAAAAGCAAAAACTTTATCTCAAATGCCAGAGTGATGTGAGCAGCTGGAAGGACTGGATTAAAGACTTGAACTTTTGGGTGGAGTTTTGGGAGTCAAAGAAGTATTTCTGCATGCCACTCCCCCTGTCAGCAGCCAGCCTGAACCCACCTGCCTTTCTACTGGGAGTGCCTGGAAAACTTCACATTATCCTTTTCTAAACTGTATTCCTGCTCTTCTGACATCACATTCAAGCCACAATCTTGAAGCTTCTGCCATTAATATGTTGAGCAACTTCTTGCATTTGATGGCCAGGAGGGCCCACAAGGACCAGTGAGGACAGTAGGGGTCAAGTCCATTTTGAATGAATTCTCCTTTGAATTCTTGCCCGTCCTTCACAAAATAACTAGATTTAAAAAAGTTACACATGGGATGGATTCACCAGTAACCAGTCGTACCAGGTGTTAGTTATCCTTGCTGTTAAAATATGTACATTCTATCCTGATAATTTGGCTGTAAGTAGTTTCCAACCAGCCACAAGTAGATGTTTTCACTTTTACTTCAGAGCTGAAGAAAAAAATCAACTTAAGTGGTGCCCACATTTTCACACCTACATGTCAGCTTCTCTGCTTGGACATTAGCACCTTCACTCAGCCTCGTTCAGGTAGAGAGCTCACTAGAGATGAGGATGGACCTGCATCCTGAGGTGTGCTGTGACACCTCAGGCAATGTCACACATAAATACCCCAAACAAGTCTGAATTACCTACCAGGCTATTTATAAGGAGCAATATTATTCTACTAACAAATATTGCCTTCACCTAAGCCACCTGCCTATAGAGTTTTCTCCAGATAAGCTGAGCTTAGAGCCCACTGGCCCACTAGCTCGGTCATCAGGCTGAGCTGGGCAGGGAGCAGCACGAAGGGGTACCTGGGGTGATGCTTACAGTGCTGCACACAAGACAGTGTGCAGAGAGTGAGTGTTGTCGTGGAGCTTGCCAGAAGGAGCAGTCAGGGGAACATCTGGAAAGCAGTAGGAACTGAGGAGCAATAGGATCTGTTCTAGGACACAGCACACTGCTTACACTGACAACATTCAGATAGTTTTCAAAATGGACATCTTTTCAGCTCTGTAGAGCCTGTCTGAGTGAATAGTAGCGGTTTTGTTTTTTTTTTTTTCTTGTGTAACTGAATTTTGAACTCATTGTAAATATATGTTTATTAAAGTGTGTCTTCTAAAAGAATAATTTATTTGTAGTAAATTTCCTCCAATGCTTAGCCAATGGGTCTAATTTGGCTACACATATTTGCAGACACTCTTCATGTTTATTTTACAGAGCTATATGTTTGCAGATCCTATTTTACTGTCTAATAGCATTGGATCTTATCCATCCCTTTCGTCATCTCATTTTTTTCCCTGAGAAGCTCACTGTATGAATTCCAAATTCCTAATTTCATCCTGATGTAGTCTTTGCAAGGCTTCTGCTTGGAGAACAATGGGAGAGTCAGTAAAATTTCAGTACAACTCCTGAATGTTTGTATTAGTGACTTCTGCAGTTTTTCCTCACGTTTATACCAGAATGGATTACAAGCCTTTGCATATTTCTTATGCTGTGTAGAGACCTCGATGTGTGATCAGGTTACTATGACCTAAACAAGTTACTACAGGTCAGCTGAGAAGTAGTAATTCCTGCATACGTAGCACAAACTACCACCAAGTTATGTGATTTAGATAACTTTCCCTAAATGCAAGGTTTTACCAAATTATTTTGTATATGACAAGCCTGAACATTCAGATCAAAGTGGTTTCCATTGGTGTAATTTTTAATGACTTCTAAATCACTGCAAGTGGGGAACATATCTGAGCTTCATCTTTGTGTAAAATATAAAATTATCTCAGTTTCTGCACTGAACCCAGGAACGTGGTCCTTCAGCTGCTACTGACGTATCTAGCTACAGTGTTTTAAAATTACATGAAGGTGTCTTTAGGCAGAAGGTTTGCAGTAGCTGTTTCATGTGCTGTTTTGAAGCCTGCTGTGCAGGTACTGTGTTCTGGATGCTCTGATAAAGATGGTGCCGTCTCCATTGGTGGGGTTTTCTTTTATCTGTTTGCCCTAACCTGGCTAGAGCAGTGGAAACCCTTCAGGAGAAGGGGTAACCTTCTGGGCCAAATGGATTGTGAAGAGAAAATTTTCTTAGGTACAACAAGAGGATGGTGTGACTGTTATTCAAGGTAAAAGAACACTGAAAAATGATGGAGCACAGAGGAAGGGTGAGGAAAGGATTGCAGTGGCACAATGAGCAAGAGAGACTGGCTTTCACATAATTTATTCAACAACTTATCTAGAGCTTCTGAGCCTTACCAATTTAAATTTTCTTTGTACTAGCAATACTTCCTACTAAAGATTGGGAGTCTTTGTATTTTCAGTGAGTTGATCTCATACCCTTTTCTTCTCCAACATGCATTCATAGTGCAGATATGCCTCTGTGCTCTCTCTCTTACTTAAATAACACTGCATTGCAAACAAAGGGAACTTTTAGCACAGGACATTGACCTCTATTTGGAAAGAAAGGTAAGAGTTGGGAGAGTGGCTGATGAGCTCCTTAAAGTTTGTAGTCTGGCTCCTGAGAGCTGTTCATTTTGTACTTCCCATGCAGTGAAGGAGTGTGAGAGCTGAGAAATGGACTATAAGGATACACACTCAGGCATGTCTGATTGGGACCCCTTCCCAGGCCAACACTTCTGAACCTTCTCTTGAAATAAACATAAAGGTGTGGAAAGCATCTTTGAAGAGAAGATGCATGCCCCTGGGCTGGAGAAATAGGAAGATGAGGAAGATCAGGAAGACATCAGGCCATCAGGGCCTGAGTGATGCTTTGAATTGCACCATAGGCAAGGTTGCCTGTGCTTCAAGCTCATTACTGTGCTGTCATCCTCCGTTACCATGGCTAGAATGACAGTGCCAATACTTTGGACTGGAAGTGACCATCAGCAACAAGAAGACACTGTACCCTGGTACATAAAGGGAAAGAGGCCCTCCTTTCCCTCCTTCTACCTCTATATCCTTAGTAAAATCTGATTGTATTAAATAATCATATGATTTCTAGTTGGACACCAGTGATGGGGTGAAGGTAGAGCCTACATCAGCTCTCTTACCTACTGCATGCCACTGTTTGGCTTGCTGATTTTTTATTATCAGACCTATAATTTTCCCCATACTCAGGGTAGATTTTTCCATCAGGGCCATTCCTTATTTGAGCACACCAGTTTGACATCCTTGTCAGCTAGCTGACATAAACAGTTAGGCCAATATGATACTGTTGTAAAGTCACAGAGGGTCACACCGTGTGTCTTATGTGTAGGGAAAAAAAATCCATTTTCCTTGTTTCTCTACTAAGGAAAAATTGCTGTTTCTTCAGAGCAATAGCTAATTTCCATGACCAGCTGTAAACAATTACTAAGCTGCCTGCCTTGATGATTTATAGCTTAGTTATAAAAGCATGTACTTCTGCCAGGCTGCTTGCTAAGCCCAGAGGAAGACCCTGAGTTAATGGTGATGACGCTATTTTATCACCTGCTGTGAACTAATTCTAGGAACTAGTCAGATTTTTCTGTGGAAAATGCCTTGCAATGTGAAATCAATAAAGTCGATATTCTTTCCTATTTTTTCCCCTCTGTGTGTGGGAATAGACCAATATGTAGATGTGATTTTGGGAGAAAAGGTGCTTGTTTTCAGGATGAAATTTCTGGTCCAAACCAGATATGACAGTAACATAAAGACAATAGAACAGAGCATGGTCCAGTGAAGATAGCACCCTTGGGGAAAATATGAGAAATTGAAGAAAGTTCATGTTTTGAATTTGCTGCTAATTTAAATCCAGTGTGAATTCCTTTGTAACCTGCTATTTAGGCAGATATTTTTGTTTTCATTAAACCCTGTGGAAGATCCTGGTTTTATCACATTGCAGAATGCATAAATTTTTATTTAAAAAATCAACTAGATTTTCAAGGTGGGAAAATTACTTCCTACAGAAATGTAATAAGAAAAACCAGATAACTCTTTTTTTAGATTTATTTTGGCTTAGTACTTGGTATCTTTTAATGGTTAAAATTCAACGGTAAACAAATCGTGGCATGTTAGCAGTTATTCTAAAGATTCTTTTTAAGCTACATGTATCAAGCACCCTGGAGTTTTTGTTTTTTTGTGATAGTTGTTTTGTGTGATCATCTGTTATTAATTACAGTATTGTTGGTCAACTGGCTGTTCCAGTGATCAGTGGTATTGTTACAAAAGTATGTACACTCCCTTAGTACGTGGGTGGTGGTGGCAATTGTGCTGATATAGTTTCTGACTTTTTCATGGGACAGATTTTTTTTGTTTCCTTCATTTCTACCAGATCCCAGTTCTTTTTACTTTTTTGAGGTGTTTGCAACTTTACACTGACATAGGAATGGATTTTCTGGAAGTGTATGGATTTTTACCTTCTATAATAGATGCATAGTGCTCAGGAAGATAAGATACATATGCTGTCTAGGGATATCAGAAAAAGGTTATGTAGCATTTTATTAATTGACAATTTTATTTTTGTGTGACTACTCTCTAAAATGCAAAATAACACAATGAGAAATAGATTTTAAATTAGACAGTGGATTCTAAGAGAAAAATCAAGCCTGTAATTTTTATATCAGATAGTAAATAAAGGTTTTATGAACCTCGTCTCAGAAGGAATTCGGCCACCAATGTGGCATTTCTGTGCTACTTTATCATGTTTGTGTACTGTGTTTTCATATACTTGTGCTTTAAGACTTAGCATTAGAAAACTTGTGGGTTGTTTTTACTGTTTTGTTTGCTTGTTTGTTTTTGTTATTGGTTTTGTTTTGGTTTGTTTTAATGACACTAGCGTTTAAGAGTTGATGATTTCTTGTGCTGGACAGTGTAACACGAAACCGGAACCACTGCTACCAGTGAGAGCTGCCAGGACAGCAGACATACAGCTATTAACTGTGAAACTGCTGCTGTAATTAACAAATGTGATGTCAAAAAGACATCTCTGGGAAGCTTTATGTTCTTCAGACTCTGAGTGCTAGTGGGAGCATTGGAGAAGGATAGATTTTTGGACAGGGAGCCTTTAATATTGCTGCAAAGACGAGTGCAGTGAACCTAGTCCTCCCGTACACAGACAACTTCAGAAAAGAATTCCTCTTACCCTGTTGTTTTACAAGCAAATTTCACAGTCAAACCAGCTCTTACTGCTATAGTTTAGCTAAAATACTGCTTTGGACAACCATATCCTATACAATAGAGTCAATGAATTAATCTGTATCTAACTTGAGTAACAATCCATAGTGATCCTAATGTTTACAACAAACACCTTTGGTGTGTTCCGGTTAAAGCTGCCAAAGAAATTCAGGATTACTCACTAATTTTTAAACTTGATGCATTATCCTTTGTCAGTTAGAATAATGCAGTGATGTAGACCAGCATAATGTTAATTGGACTTTGGCCAAGAAGCGCTCTATTGGACTTTTCATTGAATTGTTGTAATGGAACTGGGTGAAACTTGCTTAATAGTCCTGTACCTTTTCATTAAGGATGAAAACAGGAGGTAGATAAACACTTTCATCAAATATCAGTGAAATCAATAATCATCTTTGTCCAAACCACAGAACTAGAGCTAAAAGTTCAGTTTCAGGCTATGTATGTCTTTCTATGGCTATTGTTGTGAGTTTAGGGCCAGTGACTTGATTGGGTGGGGCACTTTGTGTACATACAAAGGAATTAAGAGTAGAAATTCCTAAAGGTGTATAAAAAAAAAAAGATATCAGATAATTTTTGCCTGTTTCAGAGGTGTATTGTAGAGAGCCTGGCTGTGCAAAGCAGAAGGCCAGGGAGAGCAGTCCTTCCTGTGAATCACTGGAGCTGCCAGGATGAGAGGGGACACAACCAGAAAGATTAAGTTACACCATCATCCATGGACAAAGCATTTGCTAAATTAATTTACTGAGATCTTTGCACAGGGTAACCCTCATCCAAGAAGTCAAATCTGTTGAACAGGAAGGCCAGTCACTGCCTAGATGGTGATGGGAGTCTCTGCTGAGAGTGTCCTTGCAACGGCAATCTTCAGCCAGACAGAGTGAGATTCCTTGAACCTTCCTTCTGCTCTGCTCATGCGACTATGCGGGTCTGTGGTCCTACACAGAATCACAGAATATCCTGAGTTGGAAGGTGCCCACAAGGATCATTGAAAACCAACTCCTGGCACTGCAGAGGACACTGCCGAGAATCACATCATGTGCCTGAGAGCATTGTCCAGATATTTCTTGAGCTCAGTCAGGCTTGGTGCTGTGGCCACTTCCCTGGGGAGCCTGTTCCAGTGCCCAGCCACCCTCTGAGTGAAGAAACTTTTTATAATATCCAACCTAAACCACCCCTGACATGACTTCATGTCGTTCCCTCTGGTCCTATTGCTGGTCACCAGAGAGCAGAGATCGGTGCTTGCCCTTCCACTTCCCCTTGTGAGGATGTTGTAGACTGCTATGAGGTCTGTGTGACCACTCCATTACAGGCATGACTGCACTACACATTATAGCAAAGTCCTTAAAAATTATGTCTTGATTATGTACAAATGAATGCACTACATGACCCCTTCTGCACCTACAGGAATGGTTTCTATTGACTATTTACAAATATCTGTATACTCTTTTGTTAATTACACAGCAGAAACTGCCTGGAGAAGTCCTCGGCCTGGGCCAGATTCTCCATTCTAGATGCTAACACTAAATCTCTAGGACTGCCTGAAATTCCCACCTGGACTTCTCCTGCAGAAATTAGGCAAAAGTTTTGCTATGAGGCTTGCAGCGAGTTTGCTCACCATTTCTTGGTTCAGTCCCTTGTGTCACCTCTGCAGAGACTAGTTCTGGGACCACCCAGGGAACTAATGCCTAAGTGTGCATCCTGATACCAGCTGCAGCACAGCTGTGATTGCAGGACAAACTTGAATTTCATCCCTAACTCATAAATTAAAATCAATAGTTCTTGCCACTAAGTACAAAAAAACCCCCAAAGCAATAAACCTGATTTGATAAGGCCAATGATCTACTTCTGCAGATGTAAAAGACAGACCATATATATTATCTGGATTCAAAACGGGGAATGATGTTACTTCCTTTTGGCAGCTGTTTGGCCATTTGAAAAATGTTTCCTGTGCTGAATGTGCACAGGACAATATGGTTCTTCATTGCTGTTCACTGAAAATAAGAAATACTACCAAGTAAAGTGTTTTGCACTTACAGTCCTGATTCCTGCTTGTACTAAGGCTCTTTTGTGTGAGCCTGGAAATATACTGAGCACTTGAAGCAAGTGCTCATTTTGCTGAAGATGTCCTTTGCTGAAGAGCTGTGAGTTTAAGGGAGGCTCAGTCACTAGAGGAAACCCAAGCTAGCTTAGTGTCTTCAGAGTTCTTGTTTTCTCTTGTTCATAGATCAGGACATGTTACTGTTCTGGGCAGGAGAAGACAGCTCCCTAGTGTCCTTACTTATGTGCGCTGTGTTGAAAGCAGGAAAAGTAAATGGAACAGCTGGTACATTAAATTCATGCCTTCTAAATCACTTCACTGTGGTGATAGCAATGCTAGCAATATCCTCATTCACTTGTCTGCTACATAGTCTTTTTTGTTTGAGTGTTCACAGGTCCCTTTATGTCACAAGACTTCTCCAACTGAAAGCACCACTGTCCAAGTATTTCAAGTGACAAGGGACATTTCTATTTTTATTTAAGATTATACTTCCGCTGTTGACATGGAATATCTGTGGTAATGGAAGTGTTAAAGGGGACGTTTCCACCTCTGAAGTGATTCTGGATAGAAGAAGGAATTGTTATCGTGTGCCAAAGGTTTGTGCCTTAGTATAGGTCATGCAGAACTTGGACAGCATTTTGGGTACAGTGTTAGGTTTCTTTAGCTTTGAACCATTTATATCCATCTAGACTAGTGCTGCAAAATGCGTTTTTCTAAAGCATAGCTTTGACCTCTCTTTCTGTCCTTTCTGCTGCAACTTCTCTGGCACATCAAACACAATTTTTTCTTTGTTCTCAGTGTTTTTTTTGGCCTAATCTCCATCACCTATCTGATTTTCTGTACTGAGAAGGTGGCTTCTTTCTCTGATCAGCCCTGTTTGACTCATGTTATTGCACTGTCACTTCATGGTCACTGGTCTATTCATCTCCATCTAATCCTCTGTCTTCTATTTAGCTCATTAGAACCTCTCCAGGGAGAAGCTCTTGTTTTCTGTGTTGGCAGTTAATGCAGTTATGTCCTGGGATTCCACTGGGGATCCGAGATTATTTGAAAATATACATTAATAGGATATGAATTAGTAAATACAGCCTTATGCAGAGGGATGGGAATGTGAGAGGAACTAAAGTGATACTCTGAGGCTTTCCACATTAGCTAGCAGTGGTGCCTAGCAGGAGCAAATAAGCAGAGAAATGGTTCTGCAGACCTGCTGTATGAGCTGTGTCCTTGTGCTGGGGGCTGTTTCCAGCTAGCTCTAACCTGGTCCCATGGCCTGGAAGCTCATTAACAGCCAGAGCACACCTTCTGCTTTTGTTTCCTTTGGGGAATATGGTGTGTGCTCTGAGACTGCTCTGTGATGTGAAACACAGTAAGTGATGTTGGGGGCTATTAGGATGTTCACGTCAGAAGTGTCCTCCTGAGCCAAACTAAAGTGCTTATGTAGTAGGCACACCCTCATTACCTGAGAACCTTTAGTACAATTTGTCATTATGACATGAAATTAGCAAAATGCATAAATATTTCTCCAAGGTAATATTTTTTTCTGATTGAGATCTGAATTATAAATTGATGTTTATCAGCCTAGAGTGACTTGTCAGATGAGACAAACGCTTTCCTTTTACATATGTGTTTGCACTGACAGGCATACTTTTTAGAGAGCAGCAAAAGGAACACTATGGAAAAATTTATAACATTGGAGCCAGAGGTTTAGTTTGAACCTGCAATGTAAGACCTTAGAGTATAACAACCAAGAGCATCTTGAATGTAATAGATTTCAAAGATCTGCCTTGTCTTCTTGAATCTTAGGGTATTTTGTAGTAAACTTATTCTTTTAAAATTTCACCATACTTTTCACCTAGCTAAATCCTGACTCTGACATAGGCAGCCATGGATGGTAATGAAACTGGAGAGAATAGAGAGATAAAAAAGAGATATCTATGTACGTGTAATCAAGAACTGTTACATATTTTTTATTTCATTATTTGACTTGTGCTGACTTCTGGATTAATAGTTATTCACACTGCCATTCATTTTTGACTACGACATGGTAAGTAAAGCAAAATGCTACATTCGCCTTGGTACTACCAGACTAATAAATTGACATAACACAGTGGAATGATGAAATAAGATACAGAAACATTACTTTCCAATGTCTGTAATACTGTAGTGAGTTGCAGATTTAGTTTGGTACCTGTACAGTCTTAAACTTGGTTTAAAATGAAAACTTTTAAACCCCTTTATCTTTCAGTATATTGTTCTTATTCCTTTTGCTGTTTTTTTCTCTTTTCCAAGTGACTTGATTTCTTTGTTCTGTTATGTTTAATAAAATCTGCAAAGAAACTTAAGCCTTAAATATCTGTTTTGTATCTTTCTTCTTCTAGTTAAAACATCAATTTCCATTCCTTACAAATACTAATTGCACAGAAGGCTGTGTGATTAGACATGTGCATGTGTGTTTGTATGTAATATCTTGCTTCCTCTTTTCAAAGCATTGTCCAAACACCAGCTAATTGATTTGACATGCTAAAGGAGAAACTCAGTGCAACCAAGACATTTTGGTATGAAAGACATTTCCAGTCATCTCCGTTCAATAATTGCAACCACAACTCCAAAGATGATACAGATGCAAATTGAAATGTGTGATCTTGTTCTATCTGGATTTGATTTCTTTCCCCTTTTGCTCTGAAATACTCATCCTCCCCTTCCTGCTGGGATCAATGATGCCTGGGACTGCCACGTACAGTGTAGCTATACAAGCCCAGAGTGATTGAATTTTACTCCAGGGATACAACCCCAATTCCCTCTTCTCCTTCAATGGAACTGGCCCTAATTTCATGCATATTCTGTGAGTTATATCCAAAATGAAGGTCTGAATGAAATCTCTTAGGAGGGGGATGGGAAATCATGATCCTTATCTTCTATTAGGCCCCATTCTGAGATCATGGTTCTCTTATCTCTTTCCAAATTTTATTTTTCCATATGGGAGTACAATAAATTGTTGTTGACTAGTGAATACCCCTACGACTTCTGCAGAGCATAAATCACACTATACATCTTGAAATTCCAAAACATATCACACCAGAGGAAGATAGTGAGCATCAAGTCTGTACAGATGGAAGGTTTTTAGTACCTTAGGTAGTCCAAACATTTTGCCAACTATGTGAAATCAACCAAAAACTTTGAAATTACTGCTGATTTTACCTGAAGGACTCTCAGATGCCATTGAAAAGTCAGAAGACACTTGTAACCCTGTCTCCTCATCTATGTATTAGCACATATTGTGCCAGAAAGTTTCAACCATATTTTCTTCTGTGCTTGTGGAACACAAAGTCGTGGCAGTCAACCATCATCTACACAGAAGATGATGACCTGGAGCGGCTGTGAGCATCATTTTGTCTACTTGCCTCACCAGTTTTCTGTCCATGAAGCTGACTCAGGAGCAGGCAGTGGACTGTCCTGAGTATGACTGTGCGTGGCAGTGTGTGACACCACAGCTCTACCTCAGGGCATGATCCCGGGGTGGAAGGTACTCATTAGCACATGGATGCTGCAGGAGGGTCGAGAAGACAGTATGGGGGATAGAGTAGGAGTCTGGTCTTTGAGTGGACTTCAAGCACAGGTGAGATGTAACCAAATTATGCAAGAAAAGAGTTCATAAATACGCTCACAGTTTCTGATGTGCCTCCAGAGCTCACAGGACTAGAGAACATAAGCTTCCTAGATGCAGATTTTCTGGTACTTTTTTCTTCCAGTTAGATAAAATTTTAAAAATACCATTAAAATATCACTTTTTTGCAATTTTTTTTCCAGCTGCTCACAGGTCACAGCATGTCAAATTTTAGCATCTCATGTTGAAATTTGAAATCCATTTAAATCTCTGTAAGCAAAGGTGCAAGGGCTCTACAGGAGGAGACAGCACGGTTGTGCCTGATGGAAGCCGCCCACCTGACTTGGCTGCTTCAGCAAGGCCATTTTGAGGGGCTGAAACCTGTCCAGAGAAGGGCAACGAAGCTGGTGAAGAGTTTGGAGCACAAGTCCTATGAAGAGTGGCTGAGGGAGCTGGGGTTATTTAGCCCAGAGAAAAGGAGGCTCTGAGGAGACCTTCTCACTCTTTGCAACTTCCTGAAAGGAGGTTGTAGCTGGGGCGGGGGCGGGGGGGGGGAGTCCAAGCTCTTCTTCCAAGTAACAAGCAATAGAACCAGAGGAAATGTCCTGAAGTTTTACCAGGGGAGGTTTAGACTGGATATTATGAAAAATTTCTTCCCTGTAAGGGTTGTAAAGCATTGGAACGGGCTGCCCAGGCAAGTGCTGGAGTCACCATCCCTGGAGGTATTGAAA